>NC_090268.1:96404081-97004990 GCF_040414725.1 Anabrus simplex | reverse complement strand
AGGGACACGGGCTCGTAAGCCAGCTGCACGCAGGCAATTACCAACTGTTTGTTGTGTAACGTGGGGTGTCATAGCTGCTCGAATTTGCGCTGCAGTTGCATGGGGTTCCATCCGGGCCATCCGAATGATGCGGCGATCCTCTCTCACAGTTGTCTGTCGTGCTGGGCCTGTGCCAGGTCTACGAGTGTGGGTACCTTCATTTGACCACTGCTGCCATACACGTTGTACCGTAGATGCCTGTCGGCCAACACGTGCAGCGGCAGTTCTTAGCGATAATCCAGCCTCACACAGACCAATTATCCGAGCCCTCTCAAACGGCGACAGTTGTTGATAGTGTGCTCTTCTCTGTCGTCGAGGCATGTTTGACGGGGAACACTTCACTGCACAGACTGCAAGTCAACTACGCTACACCAGAGTCCGTATACTGGAGTTGATTCTTCCGCGACCAATCACGTGGGGAGACCTGTAGCAACAATTCAATGAGTCTGAAACTTTGATCGTTTACATACCTACATGACATCGTTCCATATCTTGAAAATCAACAGAAACGACCAATGCCTTCATGTACGTTGTCCAGTGTTTATTTTTGAGTTAGTCCCCATAACTCCAACATTTTTCTCCCTCCGGGAATTCTGTAAAATGAATAGAATATAAAAAAATATCCAAACGAGTGTCATTCCACGCACTGAGTAGGGTTCCATACTTCAACCTGTTCATATTCAGGAAGGAATATTTTTACACCTACTTACGGCGACGATGGGACAGGCAAGGGATAGGAGTGGAAAGGAAGTGGCTGTGGCCTTAGTTAAGGTACATCCCTAGCATTTGCCTGGTTTAAAAATGGGAAACCAGAGAAAACCGTCTTTAGGGCTATCGATAGTGGGGTTTGAACCTACTATCACTCGAATGCAAGCTCAAAGCTGCGCGCCCTTAATCACAGGACCAACTCGCTCGGTATTTAAGAATTATTTCACCATTATAATATTATGAAAGGAATATTTATTTCTTACCTACTGTAATTCACTGCTGAAAAGGCAGTACTTGTGTATGTAGGCTTACTGCATTCTTACAGTGCAGTTTATACTTACTGCTTTCTGGCATTGTAGATGTCGAAAAGATTGCAAAGGCAGTAATTAATATGTCCTTATATTTTGAACAAAAAATCATATTACTGCTTTTGTATTATTATGCAGAATATCGAGGCTATTCCAACGACATCAAAAACTCAATATTTTTCATTTCTGTAGTTAGTGACTTTTTCTTCAGCATGGCAGAACATAGGGTCCATAATGAGCGGCTACCGAGACAGGCCTAGACCTGTTTGAATGTAAACTTGTCTAATGAGAAATTGGCGGATAAGTCACTAAGCTACGTCGCTCGCCTGCTGACAAGAGGCGCAAGACTGCAAACATTACACGCAGGAATGTGAGTGTTAGGACAAACATTGAGTATGACACTCATAAATTGAAAGTGGGAGATGTGGAGAGCGCTGGCTGGTCGAGTATTTGTTAAGGGAGAGTTTTGTACATCACAGGCTCATCGTAACTGATGTTCTCCCATATTCTATATAAAATCATTTACAACGGGTGGTATGCTAGTAATATCATTCCTAACCTATTCAAAAGTATAAGAGGGAAAGAATATAAAATAATTCACTGGAGCTGATAAGACGACAGAACTGGCATATTAGGGGAATGAAATATCCGGATAGTCTACTAATTTAGTCATGATGAATTGTTTCAGGGGTGACAATTAGTTGGATGTGTAATATAAATCCCACAATTGATTGAATATTTATGTGAATCTTTTGCTGACATTATTTGAAAACTCATATCAATAAGGTACTCCAGAACCTCTAAGATATTCATTCAGAAAAGAGTTTTGTACAACATTGTCTACTTCAACACTATAATTGCATTTTACCTCAAGAGGATATCCTTCTGTAGAGGATTCTTTCTGCCACTTATTTGGATAGTTCACTAAGTAACCACGACTCGTTAGGGCAATGGGCGGCATTGAGACTTAAAGGAAGCTTACAACTTCTGATGATGATGATGATGATGATGATGATGATGATGATGATGATGATGCTTGTTGTTTAAAGGGGCCTAACATCGAGGTCATCGGCCCCTAATGGTACGAAATGAAAGAACAAAAATGTTAAATTCATCCACTGACCAAAAAAAATAATAATGTCGTCATGAAGAATGAATGGATGGATATGAACCCAACAAAAAAAAGGAAAACAACTAAAATACAGTGGATCAGACTCAAATAAAGAACATACATAATTGATTACTGACCAAGGGACCACTCATAAACCACGATGATGCTTGATGTCGAAAAGGGTGCAAAATCCATGTCTAAGGCCCCACAGAATGGTACATGTCGCGAGTAAAGTAGAACCATGGTATGTGTCATGTTGGGGTATTAATCAGAAGTAGCGAAGACTCACGGTGTTCCACAAAAGATGGTACTACTCACAAGTATTGCAATACGTACAAGTAACGCAGACCTATGGTGTGTCTCACACAATGGCCCAACTCAGAGTCAACGCAAACCGAGAAGGTTCCCCACCTAGGTGTACTAAACACGGGCGCCGGTATTCCCGTGGTGTTCCTCACATAGTGGGTACTAATCACAGGCAACGCAGACCCACGGTGCTGCTCATATAGTGGTACAACTCACAGGTTACGCCCAGACCCGCGGTGGTGCTCACATGGGTACGACGCACGGGTACTGGAAACCCCCAGGCCACGCTCATGACTACTACTAAACACAAACCCATTTCGTACCGAACATAGTGGTAAACTCGCAAGTACAGGCAACCCATGGTGTTCCCCGCGTGATGGTACGAATCAAAAGTAGTTTCATGGTTCTAATTCAATCATCCCTTGGTCGCCCCTTTTAGTCGCCTCTCACGACAGGCAGGGGATACCGTGGGTGTATTATTCGTCAGACTCCCCCACCCACAGGGGGTGTGTGTTTGGTCCGCGAGAGGTATTTTATTTCCCACAAGTCCGCCGGCAAGCCGGTTAGGACCCCCCTATCCGCCCCCTGGGACGCGCCACGTGGGAGTATCACCTCTCCCCCTGCTACGCCTGCGTAGCAGGTTCGTGGCTTACAACTTCTGTACAACATTGCATAGTCGCTCAAAAACAGAAAATGAATGAGAGCATAGCATTGTTAATACTTCATCAGACTTCATTTTAATATCAATATACAAAGTCCGTCTCCGTGTTGTAGTATTTAGTGTGATTAGCTGCCACCACAGGGAGCCCTCGGTTCGATTCACGTCTATGAGACAGATTTTTACCCGCATCTGAGGTCTGGTGCGACGTGCAGACAGCCTACGTAATTACAAGTGAAGAGCAATCTGAAAATCAGATGACGGCCCCGATCTAGAAAGTTCAAAATAATTGATGAATAGATTCCTCCTTCCAACCACACGACACCTCGCAATCTCCAGGTCTTGGGGCTGAGTAGCGGACGCTTGGAAGGCCATGGCTCTTCGTGGTTGTTGCGCCATGGGGTTTATACATTAAATACGATTTTCGTTTCGAAACAGGATAATATTCTTACTCTCGAATGCGTGCCGTCATGGACAATTTCTTAGTTACTAGTACGTTTGATCCCTAAATTGCTGTGTTTATTCAGGGAGATAGTGTGAGAGAGAAGAAATTCTTGTTTGGTAGCTAATTTAGCGCTGAATGTGTGTTCTGTGTTTTCGGTTAAAATGGTCTTCGATTTATAGGAGTAATCCAACCTCAGAAATTATCTGCTCATCAAGAATGCACACACATAATTCATACCAAAAGCTACAAAAGCTCAAGACTTTCACAGTAACAATTAATAACTCCGAGATTAAATGTATGCATTTATAACGAACCATGGAGGTAACAGAGGACGAGTTTTAACTAGTTTTAAATAAGTTAATAGAGAAGCAGTTAAAAGGAGTGATTATAGAATATTCCGCAATTTCGCTCCACGCATGAAAAATCTCTTTTGTGAATAATTAGTGAAACGGGAAGTGGGTCAGGCGGTGTATGAAAGCGCCGCAGGTTCAAAGATCGATACAAGCCAAAATCAGTCACTCGCGGCAGAGGCTGGCTTCCCTCTCAGCTGACCAGAGATTACTCGACTAGCTTCACGATTCGTCACTACTGACGGCTGTAGTTGACTTGACTACAATTTAGCTACGTATCACGGACAACTGATGGATTTATTGCATATTTTGAATGACAAATTTGTTTTCATATTGCAAGCATCTAGCTGTAGAAGAAATTTAGTGTACGAAATAATCACAATGTTACTCATAACTGCGTTTTTGTTCATTTGTCACTTAGCTTCATATTACGTGAACACTTGTAAGAAGGTAGAGTTGCGTAGCTTCATACTGTGTCGACATTAACATCCGTTCACCACTCCCCACTCCCCCAGAATGAACTCCTCGTGATGATAATAATAAGAAGAAGAAGAAGGAGAAGAAGAAGAAGAAGAGGTTTGGCTCACGTTTCTCGAGCTGACCTCCTGTCGGCAGCCCTGAAGATGGTTTTCCATGGTTTCCCATTTTCACACCAGGCAAATGCCGGGGTGTACCTTAATTAAGGCCACGGCCACTTCCTTCCACTTCCTAGGCATTTTCCATCCCATCGTCGCCATAAGACTTATCTGTGTCGGTGCGACGTAACCTCCTGAGAACCGGGACTTGGATTTTTGCAAGATTTGACTTAAACTAGGTTCTGGGGTTAAGGAAAGAGTTAAAGCATATTCTGATTTTTTCTGCACTGATAGTTCTCGCTAGTTCCCACAGATGTCACCATGTGCTAGAAATGCAGCAAGTGACAATACAAGAGGCCACATCATGCCTCAAACCTAAGGTATAGTATACTATACTGGGGGTCTCAGGAGGGTAAAGCAAAATAGCAAAAAACATTTAAGTAGGAAAGGAATTGAATTTTGTGAGTGAATGAGGACTAAAATTTTGCGCGAAAATATTTTAATATGCTAAAACTTAAAAGATGGATAAGAAAAATAAATTCCCTTGGATAACTCGTTACAATTTCTATTACAACGAGTGCTGTTAACCATCAAGTGGCACTAGGGCCCAGCCTGTCTAAACAAGTCAAAAATCATTAATCTTGGAATCCGTGGGGGGGGGGGTTATATAATCCCTGCACTGTATATTTAAGTAAATTTGAACAGACTCGACTATCTGCGTCGTATTTAAACGTCCTGGCACATGAGATAAGCAACAGAGAACTTCGCACATACGTGAAAACTAAGATTAAAATTATTCCCATTTAAATTTGGGGCACATAATCCACAATAATTCTTAGTTTAGGACTTTCTTACACCCCCAAAAAGAGACTAAAATAATATAAGCCCTATCTCATAATCAAAGACGAGGATTGAACCTCTCAACCCCTAAAATGCATACGTGCTTCCCCTCCAGCAATGTCAAACACGAATATTGAGACATAACAAAACAACAACAATAAACAAATCACAAATATTCCACTGGATATGAAATAAACAAACAAAATACACACTGGTCTTGCAGGATTGGTGATGTAATCATATCTCTGGGTCGTCTTCTAAAGCGACGTTCATTGACCTTACATTTACTGAGGGAATAGCAAGCCGTCTCCCCTCGCTGTTTCAAACAATAACTTATATCTGTCTGCAGATACACAAAGCTACACGGCGAAGCCTCTTTGATATCTGCTTATCGTCACATGGCTAATGGGTCCCCTCCCTGCCTGATAGTCCAAGGCAACTCTCCGCTGAGCCAAATCTCATCCCTTCACTAGAGGCAGGCTGCGAGCGCGTTTGACCTCTCTGTAACACATAATAGAATATCTCTATCGTCCTGAATCATTTTTCTCAGACTCATAATTTACAGGCCTACATGCTTGACCTTGCTTCAGGCCATCCATAATATCCGGAATGTACTCCATAAATCTCCATAATGTCTCAACAGGAAACACGAGTATAGTCCTTCGTTTCCCTCTTCTCAGTCTCGTTTCTTGTGACTAGGATTTGCCAACTAAATTGTTTCTTCCATTTTCGACCGTTAATTTACAATGGAATTATCCTCTGTTTCACTGGACCTAGTGCCGCATTAGGTTTTACAGTTGTGTGATGTTATGTGATAGTTCGGGTGGTTTCGGCAATTCCTCTTCTTTGTGTTGGCCTATTTTCTAAATTTTATTTCTTATCCATTTGGAATTTAACTTGTTTTTGGCCTTAGCTCCTGATTAACTGAGGTTTCTTCCCGTTCTGGGTGCGTTATCGTTGGATAATGCATAGCCGTGCATTAGCTTGCCGGAATTATTTCGAAGACCCTTTGTAGTGCAAGGTTGGGATTTAGTGTCCTCAGCTTCTTCTGCGTATCTCAAAATCTCATGCACATTAATATAACATACAATACCTATACTTTAGGTCGCCGGACACACCAGTAAGAGTTTCCCCATTCGATACTTATGAGGCACCTCCATCCTTTAACTTTCAATGATCCTAGCTCCACAGGCTTCCATAAATTAATCCCCAATACGAATAACACTACTTTACACGACTATAGAACGAACCTAATTTAATACTAACACCCTCGTAACTGTACAGAAACGATTCAAAGCTAAATAACACAGAGAAAAGATGCATTAGTCCTTATATAAATGATCGCCATTAATGCATAATGAATGTTTATTCACAAAGGGAAATATGCGAAGCTGAACTGTCTCTCTCTCCTGCTACAAGAAAAATCTGTTCAAACTTATCTTTTACATTGTGACATCGCGGCTCCTCAATGCTGAACTGTGATATGGGTTTAGCCCAACATTTCACTAGCGTCGTTTTGGGCTGATGGTCTTCGCTTCAGTTCCATGGTATGGTCCATCGTGCTGCCGTCTGCCTGAATGCTGGTTTGTAGGAAGGTCTCGTACTTAATAATCTCTTGTCGTAGGTTCAAGTACCGCCAATAACTGCAATTTTATGCACAAAATTAACATGCTTGTTTGCGCACTCCCGTCACTCCTAGTTCAGCATATCGTGGGTTAGGACTGAAGAAACTATCCCATCCTGGCTTATAGTTCGTCCCGTAGAGCTCCCAATCCTAAGTAGAACGTATTTGTTAAAAACTGTTGCACGCATCCCCACACAGATTTCTGGATCAAAGTTTATTAAAATATTACTTCCTAGCTCCATGTAAATGCTACTTATCCAGGCTACGAATGATAAAATCTGACGAACATTATATATTCTAACACTGACTTTGTGTAATTGCTACAAGCTCAGGACGCACCCTGTCTCATCGTGTGTCTTCCAAAGAATCTCCCTCAATGCTCTTTTATACGCTCTTGACAGAGAATCCACACACGGGGAAACCTATGATACAAACGCTTCTCTTTTTATTTATTTTTTTTTCTATTGGCTTTACGTCGCACCGACACAGATAGGTCTTATGGCGACGATGGGATAGGAAAGGACTAGGAGTTGGAAGGAAGCGGCTGTGGCCTTAATTAAGGTACAGCCCCAGCATTTGCCTGGTGTGAAAATGGGAAACCACAGAAAACCATATTCAGGGCTGCCGATAGTGGGATTCGAACCTACTATCTCCCGGATGCGAGCTCACAGCCGCTTGCCTCTACGCGCACGACCAACTCGCCCGGTCTCTCCTTTGTTTAAACGAAAGCTTGGTTCCCACGCTCACTCCACTCAAATCATACTAAGAAAGGCTATTATACTTAGCACATCGGATCAGCTCGAAGCACAGAATAAATTACTACAAGATTTCATTTCATTTTAATTTTGCCGAAATTAGTTCACAGGAGTAATTGTCGTCATATTTTCATACTATGTCAGGCCTCCTTCATACCGCGTTTCTTCTCATAAGTGTAGTATCTGTGAATAACCAGACAACATTCGAGTCGTTCTATCATTTTCACTGGCTTCTTCGCTCCCTCACACCTCTTGCCACGCGTGGTATAGTTTGCCTTGCCCCCCTTCGAGCTCTAAGCTACTTTTCGCGCCTTTCCAGTTTCAACTCCCGGTACAGCGTTCTTGATGCATTAAATAATATCTATATCACCATTAGAAAGTATGGTTCAACATGAAATCTTTCTATTCTTCTTGGCATACCAAAACTTCTTCATACTTTCTCGGTGTTGTTGTTTTCTTTCTTGCGTCCATTTACTGTCTGATTTCTTCTTGGTTTATGTGAAAATTTACGATCAAATATTGTTTTCCTCAATTATTTTCTGCTTGAAACTTGTCCTTTTTAAATCTTGAGCAGCATGTTAAACTAGTAGTATTTCCTGTAATGCTTTCTTTCCACGGAATTGCTTATTGTCCTCCTGATGTTGTAGTTGTTGTTGTATGGTGGTTATGTTCTATGTTTACTTTGTTATTTTCACTTGTAGTGTTAAGCTAGTAGTAAGCTCAACCTGTAATACTGTAAGCCGTAGTGTTAAGCACTGGAAATACGTATGTTGTGTGTGAAATTGTATATGATGATGCTTGATTTAGAATGTTAAATTACCGAGCTCGATAGCTGCAGTCGCTTAAATGCGGCCAGTATCCAGTATTCGGGAGATAGTAGGTTCGAACCCCACTGTCGGCAGCCCTGCAAATGGTTTTCCGTGGTTTCTCATTTTCACACCAGGCAAATGCTGGGGCTGTACCTTAATTAAGGCCACGGCCGCATCCTTCTCACTCCTAGCCCTTCCCTGTCCCATCGTCGCCATAAGACCTACCTGTGTCGTTGCGACGTAAAGCAACTAAACAATAAAAAAAATGTTAAATTAGTATTTCTTGAATTTTCTTTCCATGGAATTGCTTGTAGTACTCTAGTTGTTGTAGTAGTGGTGTTGTGGCGTAGTTAGGTTTTAACTTTTGTTTATTATCACTTGTAATGTTAAGTTAGTAGTAAGCTTAACCTATACTATTGTAATCCGTAATTTTAAGCTCTGGATATACTTAAGAATGTTAAACTAGTAATATTCCTTGTAATATTTTATTTCCATGGAATTGCTTGTTGTACTTTTGTTTTGTTCTTTTTGTTGCTGTTGTTGGGTAATTATATTCTAAATTTACTTTATTATCACACTACTGTAAGTGACCAGTGCCACCGGGACATTTCCTAAATGCGATGTATTTATTAATAATAAGAAAATCATCTTCGGATTCTTTGAAAAAGGCTGGTTTTATATTATTTTTTTATTTGAATAGCGTTCAAATTATTTTGTTAATCTGTCTTTGTCCATTCTATACAGGTGACCAGAGAATCTTAATACTTTTTTTTGAAAGCACGACCTATTTTTTCTGATGCTTTGTATAAATCTTGTTCTGGTATCATTTTGTATATGACATTCTCCCAAGCAGTTCCCATAATTTTCTTTAGGACTCATTTTCATTTTTATTTCTACGTATTCCTTTATCGGAGAAGTTATTCAAGCACTCTGATTTGAATTTATTGGCTGTTTAGATTCTTTTATTTATTTATTTAATTATTTATTTATTTGTCTTCCTTCAGTTAGCGAAGTTAGGGCGAACGACCCTCTCTTTAACTTAATCACACTTACAATAATTTTATGCAGACATATTGCGTTTTAATTTAGTAGAATTACATTGTGCTGCAGGCCCCGTGGTGTAGGGGTAGCGTACCTGCCTCTCTCCCGGAGGCCCCGAGTTCGATTCCCGGCCAGGTCAGGGATTTTTACCTGGACCTGAGGGCTGATTCGAGGTCCACTCAGCCTACGTGATTAGAATTGAGGAGCTATCTGATGGTGAGATAGCAGCCCCGGTCTAGAAAGCCAAGTATAACGGCCGAGAGGATTCGTCATGCTGACTACACGACACCTCGTAACCTGCAGGCCTTAGGGCTGAGCAGCGGTCGCTTGGTAGGCCAAGGCTCTTTAAGGGCTGTAATGGCATGGTTTTTTTATTACATTATGCTATCACACATGCTATCACTCTCACTCATATTTGTAAAGGAATTAAATATTACACTGTACATTAACCAATATGAAATAATATTGCACAAACACACATATACACACACAAAATAAATGCACATATTACACAACCATCCACTAGGTCGCCATATACCAGAAAATTACAGTATATCGCCATTCACGTACTTAGCTATACAGAGTGCACGTGAGTCGTCGGTAGCTTTCTACAGGTAATATCGGCAAGGTCTCTTGAATTTAGTTAATGAGTCAGTTCATGACACTGACTGGTAAGAAATTCCTAAGTCTGGAAGCGGTCACCGTAAAAAAAAGTTGTTACACGCAGATGAATGGTGAAAAGGAATTGCAAGAGTAGATCCAGCGCGATTATTACAGCTGTGAAATGAGAAGAGAAAGTGAAACCTATATGAAATGCACTTTTTATCAGTCCGCTTCTGTGGTGTAGTGGTTAGTGTGATTGGCTGCCACTCCCGGAGGCCCGGGTTCGATTCCCGCCTCTGCCACGAAATTTGAAAAGTGTTACGATTGCTGGAACGGGGTCCACACAGCCTCAAGAGGTCAACTGAGTAGATGTCGGTTCGATTCTCACCTCAGCCATTCTGGAAGTGGTTTTCCGTGGTTTCCCACTTCTCCTCCGGGCAAATACCGGGATGTTACCTAAATTAAGACCACGGCCGCTTCCTTTCCTCTTCCTTGCCTATCCCTTCCAATCTCCCCATTCCCCCGCAAGGCCCCTGTTCAGCATAGGAGGCGAGGACGCCTTGGCGAAGTACTGGTCATCCTCTCCTGTTGTATCCTCCGACACAGAGTTTAGGGTAGTCACCCGGGTGACCTAACCTTACTTAAATAATTGCAAAGAATTTGAAAATTTATTGAACATGTCTCTTGGTAAATTATTCCGATCCCTAATTCCTTTTCCTATCAACGAATATTCTCTCCAATACGTCGTCTTGAATTCCAACTTTATCTTCATGCATACTAGCAAATGTACCCGTGCTTCGCTACGGTATTCTAAATTGTATACGGATAACGAAGTAAATTACTTTACGCGAAGTGAATAAGATTATTATATTTTAATTGCATGTATCTTAGCATTATCCAGAAAGAGCATGGACCGAGCTCGATAGCTGCAGTCGCTTAATTGCGGCCAGTATCCAGTATTCGGGAGATAGTAGGTTCGAACCCCACTATCGGCAGCCCTGAAAATGGTTTTCCGTGGTTTCCCATTTTCACACCAGGCAAATGCTGGGGCTGTACCTTAATTAAGGCCACGGTCAATTCCTTCCCACTCCTAGGCATTTCCTGTCCCATCGTCACCATAAGACCTATCTGAGTCGGTGCGACGTAAAGCAAAAAAAAAAAAAAAAAAAAAACCAGCATGGGGAGGTTCCCATAATTTGTGTCCAATGTAAAATGCTAGTTGCGGAGTTGTGATGATAGCGGCAGGCTCAATTGTCTACTGCCATTTACAATGGAATAGGGAAGTTTTCATTATAATGACAGGCCCCATTACTTACTGCGCGGTCACAATCGATTTGGGGAGTTTTCATCACAATTGCAGTACCCTTTCCCACTGTACTTCCAGACAGATTAGAGTTGAGGAGATTTTATTATAATGGTAGGCGCTTTCCCTACTGCCAGTCAAAATTGAGTTGTGCTGTTATTATTAAAATGACAGGCCCCTTTTCTTAATGACAGTCACACCGAGTTGGTGAGTTTCCATTGTAATAGCAGGTACTTATGCCTAATGCCTGTCGCATTTTAGATGAATAAATTTGTTTATAATGGCGGGCAATCTTACCTACTCCCAAACACAATCAGTTATGGGAGTTTTGAACAAAACTGCATGCTCCCTTGTTTTCTGCCAGTCAAATCGAGATGGGAATTATTAATTACAATAGTAGTCCCTCCTTACTAATGCCAGTTACACAGGAGTTGGAGAATGACCCCATTCCTACTGCCAGTCAAAGTCGATGTGGAGAGTATTGATTAAAACAGCAGACGCCCTCCAGTTGAGAGTCACTATCGATTTGTAAAATATTAGTTATAATGGCAAACATACCTTTTCTACATCTCTAAAATCGACTTCAATGATTATATATAGATCGACATACGAAGTATATTCATGGATAAAATATTGCAAAACTTCATTTACAGATTAACTGCTGCTAAACGATACGTCATATCGACAAACGGATTGTGCCATAAGACACCTCATTTATTGATCTGAATGGATGTTCTTATGATATCTTCTCCTATCCCATCTCTGTATTAGTAAGATTGAGTTAAGGATGTTGAATAGGGTGAAATTTGGGTAAGGTTTTCTCACAGTGCATTTCTTTTCGATACTTATGTGACAGCTACAAACATGCACAAAATTTGGCTCACATAGGATACTCGCTGGACCGATGTTGATGTAGAATTAGATGATTCTATCTTTCACACAGGTGATTCAAACTATGAATTATACGTGTACAAAGTGCTAAATGTATGTAAATCGAGAAATAGAGACAAATTTAACCTATAAGGAATAGCGATACGAAAAAACGTCATAGGTACAAAGTTGTAAATCACTACAAATTGAACGGAGGCTGTGCCATCCGTTTTGTGATACGACTTACCGTTTAGCCACGAAATATCTCGAAACGAAGTTTTGCACCGACATTAAAATTGCCTCAATATTTCGATATATTTCGGTGGTAAAATGTGAAATATTTAAAGACCTTGGAAGCTTTCCATCGATTACAGGCTAACACATAAAATGTTGCCAAATATGAATATTTTAGCTCGTCTGGCAGGTTGTGCCTAAAATTTGCTTTGAGTGGGAGGGTTAAAATGAACACATCCAGGAAACTAAAGCTAACAAATATGCAGATGGTCATTATTACACCTGAAACGGATAACTGAAAAATTCACCAAAATTGTCAATATACAGACACATGGTCGTTACGGTTTTATTTAAATAGGTAAGGAATCTGCTCCACGTAGAACACTTTTTGGTCCGCTGGACTTAGCCTGCAAACCGACCGTTCATGATATCTCCCTTATTAATCCTACTATCGAAAAATGCACATGAGGAAAAAGTTTTAGAAATGGATTTCCATCAAGGTTGGTCGATTTCCAGTCAAGTTGGTGTTGTATATATTGTGGGAGAGTAAAATCACTGCTTCCGTTCCCTATGAACCCCCATTCCATTCCGGGACATTTATATGGCATGGACCTAGAAACCTACCTTTGGAAAGGTGAATGCTAAATATGAAGTTTGGTTGAAATATCTCCAGTAGATTTCAAGTTATAAGAAATACGGTTTACTCACACCCGCTCTTGATTTAAGTCCGGTGAGACTTGTACCGACCGGGCGAGTTGGCTGTGCGCGTAGAGGCGCGCGGCTGTGAGCTTGCATCCGGGAGATAGTAGGTTCGAATCCCACTATCGGCAGCCCTGAAAATGGTTTTCCGTGGTTTCCCATTTTCACACCAGGCAAATGCTGGGGCTGTACCTTAATTAAGGCCACGGCCGCTTCCTTCCAACTCCTAGGCCTTTCCTATCCCATCGTCGCCATAAGACCTATCTGTGTCGGGGCGACGTAAAGCCCGTAGCAAAAAAAAAAAACTTGTACCGAAAAACGATCCGTTAATGATATCTCCCTTATTAATCCTCGTATCGAAATGATGCATATGAAAAAAAAAAGGTTTACAAATGGATTTCCATTATGGCAGGTGAATTTCTACTAGGTTTGGTTGTGTATATTTTGTGGGCTGCAAAATTACGGTTTCGGTTCCATTAAACCCCGGGTCAGTTAAGGGATTTAGAAACAATAATGACCGAGCTCGATAGCTGCAGTCGCTTAAGTGAGGCCAATATCCAGTATTCGGGAGATAGTAGGTTCGAACCCCACTGTCGGCAGCCCTGAAAATGGTTTTCCGTGGTTTCCCATTTTCACACCAGGCAAATGCTGGGGCTGTACCTTAATTAAGGCCACGGCCGCTTCCTTCCCACTCCTAGCCCTTCCCTGTCCCATCGTCGCCATAAGACCTATCTGTGTCGGCGCGACGTAAAGCAACTAGCAAAAAAAAAAAAAAAAAAAAAACAATAATGGCCCTACAACCTACCCAAGGACAGGTGGATTATAAAAATGAAGTTTGTTTGAAGTATTGAACCCATAATTCTACGGTGAGAAATTTTTTATTTTTCTCAAATATTTATTTGGTATTCAGAAACTACTGTATGTTTGAGGGCAGCCATTTTGCGCTCCCCAGAGCCCGATGTTGCGTGGGAAGGTTCCCGCAAGGCGAGCTCGTGGATTGCCGGGACACCTCGGTGGAACTCGAGTGCCCGACAATTTTCTAAATTAATGAATTCTGCACAACGAGGGATTTTGATAATATAGTAAAGGATGAAATAAATAAGCAAAATTATTCATACACCCTCTGTGGAGGTAGTGACACCAGGGAAAATTTTAGATGCAGTTAAGCCCAAGTGTGTGTTAGCGTGAGAACAGCGAGCTAGTTACACGTGCCAAGGTCGTGGGCAGAAGAAAAACGCGCGAAACGCACGGGCAGAAACAATTTATTTCTCCTGTTGTGAGTGCAGAAAAATTATAAAATTAACATCGAACATAAGTGCAAGTCTGTCCGGAGTTCTGGGACAAGTCTTATCAAAATTGGTCTATTAGAAGCAAATTTGGCAGATTTCACAACCGAGCCTCATAGAGGGGATAGCGTCCTTCTGGAAATTATAAAAGAAACCCCCCACCGTAGATTTTTCAGTGTCGATCTGGAACTTGAAGCCGCGGGAGCTCGTGCCCGTCGTCATTAGAAATTCGCGCCAGATTGACCGACAATAATTCAATACATGTTCGTGGCTAAAGTCCATATATTAGTTAAGAAGAAAAGTGATTGGAGAAGCTGTGAACGTTTGCAGACGAACTGGGAAGGTGTAGGCTGGTTGGAAAATACACAGCAGATTTTATTTTTATCATTTCCTGTACTCTTGTAAGTGAAGAAGGTCTGGGGGAAGCGATTCAAATAGTTCGACTCCCTTATCGGCCGAACACCTGTTCTTGTTGAAACAACGGGGAGAGAAACCACTCTGGGAGACGCATCAGACTGTTATAGCCGACTGCAGAACGAGGGAAGTTCGTGGTGCAAGTTACAAAGAAAGTGCATTATTTATGGTAAATTTAATCTCGTGTGTGTGTGAAGGGTAGTGTTTGGATGAGTGAAATTTTGAAAATGAAAATGTCATTTGTGAAAATGAGTGGCTAAGTACGAGGTTGCTGGGATGATGCAATCAGAATGCTGAGAATGTCACCAATGTGCAGGTCTGTCTATTTTATATTATGTTGTAGTTAGTTTAGTTAGTTACTGTCTGTCCTAACCAAATTTCCAGATGATTGTCGGGTGATATGCGTAATTATCAGGCGAAAGGCGTTGTAAATTTTGGTCAGCGTGTGAAATTTTCAGTGTGTAAATTTCATGTCTAGAACGGTAAAATGCGACGCTTAAAATTTTGTGTTGAGATGAGATATCATTCAAAGTACGGATTTGTGAACGTTATAAGTGTAAATTTGTCGTGGCGAATATTGTAATCTCAGGTGTCAGTTGCATTCAGAAATGCTGGTTAATAATAATAATAATAATAATAATAATAATAATAATAATAATAATAATAATAATGTCTACCGCGGGATAAGGAAATTCTTCTATGTCAAATTTCATTTAACCAGTTATTTTTACAAGGATCGTAGGCATATTTAGATAATGTCATTAAAATTTGTTAGAGTCACAGTCATTAATGGGAAGAAAATTTTGAGACATCGTGTATACTTGAATTGCGAAAGGTCGATGTGTGCTCTTGGATTTTTGAGGTTCGAAAGTCGTAATTATAGTAAAGTCAGAGATGTGCTTAAAAATGGTTGTCGTTTCCACCAGGGGATCGAAGTATGAAAAGGGGTCTTGAAGGAAAAGGGATTGAAAGCGATGAATTTATATGTACGTGAAGATGAGAGAGAAGCGTTACCGCTGGAATCAAGCGATGAGAAAGAGTGTTGAGACATTTTTGTAGAGGAAGTATTTAGGAACAGGCTGTGTTGAAACAGGCTGTATTGTTTCCGCAATCAATCCGAACTCGAGACGACTATGATGTGAAGCATTGTAAATTTATAGAATGATTCCAAGTGAAAACGACTCTAGTCAAATGTAAAGGTCTTGGTAGTAAACATCCAGTGATTTTTGTTAAGATAAGGTACGGCCTCACGGATTGAAGAGCACTTTGGACACGCGGTTGGGTCATATTTAATTTGTTCATCGGAGAGGTCATGGATAAGATGGTTGGAATTGATGATAGGCGATCTGCGAATTTCGAACGTGATGGTGATGATTATTATTTTGAAGGCATCCACTAAAAGGGAAACGTGTGTTGGGAATTTTCATTGGCTGCCCTGACACTTCAGTGCACAGGCTGAGATAGTGTTCGAGGTGGAGAATCGTTCGTCACGTCTATTTATTTTTGAGTTCACATATTATGATGAGGTAGACACTTATTGTATTTTCCGAGAGGTAGGCACTTACTGTATTTCAACTTGCATTCCTTCGATAATAGAGTCGTAGTTCCGTCGTGCGTATTTTGTCTGACTAGATTTTGTGTTAATGTCAGAGTTTGTTGGAAATTGCGGTTCGCCTGATATGTTAAGGGAGACGTGGTGCGACCCACTTTGACGCCCAACGATAGATTTAGGACGTCACGTGTTTATTCTTGGAGTCATTGGTGATGAGACGTCCTAGGTCACGCCCGACGATAGGATTTGGAAGGCATCATGTATATACTGATTAGGTTTAGGGTGTACAGATTTCAAGTGAGCCCGACGATAGGTCTGGGATGGTAGCTGTACACACTCAAGTCTCAGTTTAGATTTTTTTTTTTTGTTCTTTTGTGGAAGTGGCCTGGGGGAAGGTAGCAGTTACAGTATGATATGATTTATGGTAGAGGGTCTATGCGAAGCTCTCATTGAGATAACGGGACTGTTGTTGATAAATGAGGGCTGTCCAAGTATGGGACACCGACCCGATCTAGATTAAATATTTTTACTGTGTTTCTTCGTGCGTGTTAAGCTGTATGACTTTGAGATGTTAATTTATTTTTACGAACTTCATTGTTTCTCGTTTTAACGTCCGTTTTCGTTTGATGGTGTGCATATTGACACTCAGTGTTTTAGAATGAGACTTGAGTTGCGGATGCGGTTTCGATTCGTCAGCCAGTATTTTATTTTATTTTCACCTTGTCATATTTTCATTCTTATTCATAGTAAGTAAGTATTCACTTTACCAGTAGTGTGTTGGGACAGACAGTAAATAGAGAGATCTGTACTGGTAGCATTGTTGTCAAGGGAAAGAATTCCTTAAATTTGTAGTAAATTTTAGCGTGGACTGGTAAATTTATTAAGCATAATAAACCCATTTCTAACCTGAAAATCGGTTCAATAATAATATTTTCAAGTGACTTTTCACTTTTTGATTAACTTCAGTGTTTGGCATTTCTTCTAAATGCATGATTAGTAAGTGTTTCCTGCATTTCGCAGTTTTGTTCCTTTAGAACGACTTAACGTAAGATCCTCTCGGATCATGTTGTTGTTGGTTCCTTCCGAACAGTTGTTTGGGGTGATGCACAGTTAGCATCGGGATTAACGTATCACTTAAGGGTGTCATGAATGACAAATACATGGTGGAATTTTAGGTCAATTGTGAATGATGCTGTTAACTTGCAGTGAACACCATGCTTTCCCATAATATTTTCGCAACCTATCCAAAGCAACTGATAGTCAGTTTGGTTCGATTAAGGGTCCATTCGGCGGATGTTCCGTATCCGTGAAGGGTATTTGACTGGTGGATAACCTTAATTAAGAGAAAATCAGGCGTTCTAATTGTTGAAAGTCAGATTTTCCACGGATCGTGTGGATTAACTCTCAGTTCTTGTTTGGAAAAATAGGCGCCCGGTTTTCAGGTCTTCCCCTTTTCAGTTTTTCAGTTTCGCGGTCCACTAACATATTAGCTTCTCTGAAGCAACTCTTCGACATTAGAAGAAACGAAGTGACGTTATGTAATGTGACTGTATTTGGAACTTTTCAAAAATCAATAATAAAATCTTTTTTTATATTTTTGTGGCAAGAATGCATATTAAATTAACGATGTTATCGTGCTCTTTCAGTTTAATAAAAGTTAGTAAGCACATTTTTGCTCCTCATTTCAAGTAGTTAGGCTTTCTTCTGAACCCCATCGTTTGGTTAAGATCGTGACCGAATTTATCCCCGCAACGACCCAAGATTTAAGAGTTCTAAATTGTTCTACTACAGCAGCCGTGGCCGACCAACGATGGAATGGTAAGTTCAAGGGTGCAGTAGAAGTGTCGCGCCAACTGTGGGGCTTAAGTCACGATGAGGAGGACGATAATATTCCACGTTGGAGGACAGTAAGAAATAACACCAACGTGATGGCTTAAGTCACTTAACAGAGAGGGCTTGAGTGCATTAAAGGAAGAACTACGAGTCATGTTGGTTGACATCAGTTAAATGATGACCAACTGTAGAATAATAGTACACGTTGGGCCTCAGTAGAAGTGGCGCCATCAACTTTGGGGCCTTAATGTCACGATAACGATGAGGAGCCCAAAGTCACGATAACGATATGATGCCACGATAACGATAATGAAATTATCCATTGAAAATAAATGTTAGAAAAATATAAAATAATGTTGAGGCTTAAGCCACATTATAAATAATACAAGCGGGTGAAAATTATGGCTGAGCCACAGTTAAACGAATTATGCCCAATGAGAGTGCTAGATATTAACACGTTTAATGAGGAGCGTAACTACTTGGTAGATAATAATAATAATAACAGTCACAATGCATTTTAGGAAATCGATACTTAAAGCTTTATTGAAGCTTATGTCATGTTGCCAATATAAAATTTGGAAGTGGTAATGCTGAATTACATTCAAAGTTTATGCGTTAACATGTTCTTTATTTACTTAATTTACGGAAGCGAAACTATTTGGGATATTTATCCAGAGTAACTTATTAACTTTAGAATTTTCTTTTTATTAAACAAGTTTGTGATACCAGCCACCTAAACAAAATTTTATGAGACAACTGTTGGAATGTTGTCAGTTTCGGTATTAAATTATAACAGCGTTTGTATGTGAAAACGCAGTAGGTAGTGAATTCTTTCCTTAGTAGTTTGGAGTATTCTGGTTGCATCAACAGCCAGCGTACTCATTATTGTATTCTTTGTGGTATTGTGAGATGGAAGGTCAGCTGACCGTGGGTCAGCTAAGGCAGGTGATGGAAGAAGTGTATAGTAAATGGAGAGAGGACATGAAAGTCCAGAATGAGAATTTGAGTAGTAAGATGGAGGATACGAAAGGGCAAATGTTAGAAAGTATAAATAGTAAGAGGGAGGACGCGAAAGTCCAGAGGGAGAGTTTACATAGTAAGTTGCATAGCCAGAATGATAAGTTGAGAGAGGACATTAAGGACACGAAAGTCCAGAATGATAAGTTGAGAGAGGACATGAAGGTTCATAATGAGAATCGGTTAAGTAAGGTGGAGAGTTTACATAGTGAGTTCAATGAGAATTTGAGTAGTAAAATGGATGACATGATAGGTCAGCGTAAATGTGTGGCAGCTAGCTTGAAAGACACTAGGGAGAAGGTACAGTCTAGTTTGAAAGACACTAGGGACGATTTAAAGAGTGGTATGGATGATTTTCGAGCTAGTTTGAAAAAAAATCGTGACGATTTAAAGAGTAGTATGGATGCTTTTCGAGCTAGTTTGAAAGAAAGTCATGACGATTTAAAGAGTGGGATAAATGAGTTGAAGGTTAGCCTGAAAGACAATTTTAACGATTTGAAGAGTATTGTGGGTGAGTTACGAAATGTTTGCAAGAGAAATAATAATGGGTCAAAGGTAGGCTCAGAAGAAATGACCGATAGACACGTGAAAGTGGAGAATCAGATTCCAGAGACTGAGATTGGTTGTCCAGAACTCAAAGAGGGAGCAGCTGAAGTAGAAAAGGATTTAGGTGACGATGAACAGGTCATGACCGTCCACACCAAAGAGTCCGAGGATGTCGATAGTAATTGTGAACAGGATTCAAGAGTGAATACCTTAGCCCAGGAGCAGACGGACGAGAAGGTCAAACTCAAGGAGAGTGAAGTTAGTAATGAGATCAGTACAGCGGACAGGCAATCAAAGATGGTTGGAAATCTGAGTCAAGCTATGGAGAATTATAATCTAGACCTTGGTAGTCAATTGAAAGTTGAAAAGGACGCAAAGGCTACAGGCCAGAATGTGTACGTTGAGGCGAGAAAATCTCAAACTTTAAGGATCGCGAACGTCTTTAATATGACTGGGAGATATCAGGAACAGTTTTGCCAATTGAAGGAAGACCCGCACCTAACTGTAAAGGAAGTCTTTGAGGATTTGATGGAAGATGTCCTGGAGGCCAAGATATCTGAAGAACGTAGATGGAGGACAGCTGATGGATACGTCGAGAAAGCGCCATTATTGTGGGTAGACGTTACAGCCCGTCAACATTGTTTCTTTGATAAAGGAAAGATATGCCGGAGAGCCCTTTCAATGAAATGCAGATAGCAGGTGTAGAGAGAGAGAGAGAGAGGCAGGCGGCAGAGACCATCAAATGACGCACATAACATCAATAACAACAAGAAACAGACTCCGAGCAACTCCCAATTCAATAATGACCGTAACCCAACAAGAAATTTAAAGATTGATCATAGAGCCGAAGAAAGAATTCCACTACAGGATGACGCAGCCTTACCAGCTGGGGAAATGGTCACCGAAGAAGAAGAAGAAGAAGTACAACCCGTAAACATGATCGTCACGTCGAGAGGAAGACAGGTCGAGGCACAACTCCAAGGACAGGCAAGCAGTGGGAGTAAAGAAGAGGAAGACGCTGAATGTTTACAATGTTCATTCTTAAGAGAAGACTTTGTTGATGACATCTGTAACGCAATTCTATTGTTGGAAGAAGAAAACAGGGAAATACGTGAAAGTAACAGAGCCCTACGTCAAGAGTGAGATCGGCTGGGAAATTTTACGTAGAATCATGGTTCATCTGTATCAAAATTCCCATGTATACTTTAGAATTTTGAAGGAATATATTTGTTTAAATATTTCCCCTTTCTGGGTAAACATTTCGTTGTTGTAGGTGGATTATGAACCCATAATTCTACGGTGAGAAATTTTTTATTTTTCTCAAATATTTATTTGGTATTCAGAAACTACTGTATGTTTGAGGGCAGCCATTTTGCGCTCCCCAGAGCCCGATGTTGCGTGGGAAGGTTCCCGCAAGGCGAGCTCGTGGATTGCCGGGACACCTCGGTGGAACTCGAGTGCCCGACAATTTTCTAAATTAATGAATTCTGCACAACGAGGGATTTTGATAATATAGTAAAGGATGAAATAAATAAGCAAAATTATTCATACACCCTCTGTGGAGGTAGTGACACCAGGGAAAATTTTAGATGCAGTTAAGCCCAAGTGTGTGTTAGCGTGAGAACAGCGAGCTAGTTACACGTGCCAAGGTCGTGGGCAGAAGAAAAACGCGCGAAACGCACGGGCAGAAACAATTTATTTCTCCTGTTGTGAGTGCAGAAAAATTATAAAATTAACATCGAACATAAGTGCAAGTCTGTCCGGAGTTCTGGGACAAGTCTTATCAAAATTGGTCTATTAGAAGCAAATTTGGCAGATTTCACAACCGAGCCTCATAGAGGGGATAGCGTCCTTCTGGAAATTATAAAAGAAACCCCCCACCGTAGATTTTTCAGTGTCGATCTGGAACTTGAAGCCGCGGGAGCTCGTGCCCGTCGTCATTAGAAATTCGCGCCAGATTGGCCGACAATAATTCAATACATGTTCGTGGCTAAAGTCCATATATTAGTTAAGAAGAAAAGTGATTGGAGAAGCTGTGAACGTTTGCAGACGAACTGGGAAGGTGTAGGCTGGTTGGAAAATACACAGCAGATTTTATTTTTATCATTTCCTGTACTCTTGTAAGTGAAGAAGGTCTGGGGGAAGCGATTCAAATAGTTCGACTCCCTTATCGGCCGAACACCTGTTCTTGTTGAAACAACGGGGAGAGAAACCACTCTGGGAGACGCATCAGACTGTTATAGCCGACTGCAGAACGAGGGAAGTTCGTGGTGCAAGTTACAAAGAAAGTGCATTATTTATGGTAAATTTAATCTCGTGTGTGTGTGAAGGGTAGTGTTTGGATGAGTGAAATTTTGAAAATGAAAATGTCATTTGTGAAAATGAGTGGCTAAGTACGAGGTTGCTGGGATGATGCAATCAGAATGCTGAGAATGTCACCAATGTGCAGGTCTGTCTATTTTATATTATGTTGTAGTTAGTTTAGTTAGTTACTGTCTGTCCTAACCAAATTTCCAGATGATTGTCGGGTGATATGCGTAATTATCAGGCGAAAGGCGTTGTAAATTTTGGTCAGCGTGTGAAATTTTCAGTGTGTAAATTTCATGTCTAGAACGGTAAAATGCGACGCTTAAAATTTTGTGTTGAGATGAGATATCATTCAAAGTACGGATTTGTGAACGTTATAAGTGTAAATTTGTCGTGGCGAATATTGTAATCTCAGGTGTCAGTTGCATTCAGAAATGCTGGTTAATAATAATAATAATAATAATAATAATAATAATAATAATAATAATAATAATAATAATAATAATGTCTACCGCGGGATAAGGAAATTCTTCTATGTCAAATTTCATTTAACCAGTTATTTTTACAAGGATCGTAGGCATATTTAGATAATGTCATTAAAATTTGTTAGAGTCACAGTCATTAATGGGAAGAAAATTTTGAGACATCGTGTATACTTGAATTGCGAAAGGTCGATGTGTGCTCTTGGATTTTTGAGGTTCGAAAGTCGTAATTATAGTAAAGTCAGAGATGTGCTTAAAAATGGTTGTCGTTTCCACCAGGGGATCGAAGTATGAAAAGGGGTCTTGAAGGAAAAGGGATTGAAAGCGATGAATTTATATGTACGTGAAGATGAGAGAGAAGCGTTACCGCTGGAATCAAGCGATGAGAAAGAGTGTTGAGACATTTTTGTAGAGGAAGTATTTAGGAACAGGCTGTGTTGAAACAGGCTGTATTGTTTCCGCAATCAATCCGAACTCGAGACGACTATGATGTGAAGCATTGTAAATTTATAGAATGATTCCAAGTGAAAACGACTCTAGTCAAATGTAAAGGTCTTGGTAGTAAACATCCAGTGATTTTTGTTAAGATAAGGTACGGCCTCACGGATTGAAGAGCACTTTGGACACGCGGTTGGGTCATATTTAATTTGTTCATCGGAGAGGTCATGGATAAGATGGTTGGAATTGATGATAGGCGATCTGCGAATTTCGAACGTGATGGTGATGATTATTATTTTGAAGGCATCCACTAAAAGGGAAACGTGTGTTGGGAATTTTCATTGGCTGCCCTGACACTTCAGTGCACAGGCTGAGATAGTGTTCGAGGTGGAGAATCGTTCGTCACGTCTATTTATTTTTGAGTTCACATATTATGATGAGGTAGACACTTATTGTATTTTCCGAGAGGTAGGCACTTACTGTATTTCAACTTGCATTCCTTCGATAATAGAGTCGTAGTTCCGTCGTGCGTATTTTGTCTGACTAGATTTTGTGTTAATGTCAGAGTTTGTTGGAAATTGCGGTTCGCCTGATATGTTAAGGGAGACGTGGTGCGACCCACTTTGACGCCCAACGATAGATTTAGGACGTCACGTGTTTATTCTTGGAGTCATTGGTGATGAGACGTCCTAGGTCACGCCCGACGATAGGATTTGGAAGGCATCATGTATATACTGATTAGGTTTAGGGTGTACAGATTTCAAGTGAGCCCGACGATAGGTCTGGGATGGTAGCTGTACACACTCAAGTCTCAGTTTAGATTTTTTTTTTTTTTGTTCTTTTGTGGAAGTGGCCTGGGGGAAGGTAGCAGTTACAGTATGATATGATTTATGGTAGAGGGTCTATGCGAAGCTCTCATTGAGATAACGGGACTGTTGTTGATAAATGAGGGCTGTCCAAGTATGGGACACCGACCCGATCTAGATTAAATATTTTTACTGTGTTTCTTCGTGCGTGTTAAGCTGTATGACTTTGAGATGTTAATTTATTTTTACGAACTTCATTGTTTCTCGTTTTAACGTCCGTTTTCGTTTGATGGTGTGCATATTGACACTCAGTGTTTTAGAATGAGACTTGAGTTGCGGATGCGGTTTCGATTCGTCAGCCAGTATTTTATTTTATTTTCACCTTGTCATATTTTCATTCTTATTCATAGTAAGTAAGTATTCACTTTACCAGTAGTGTGTTGGGACAGACAGTAAATAGAGAGATCTGTACTGGTAGCATTGTTGTCAAGGGAAAGAATTCCTTAAATTTGTAGTAAATTTTAGCGTGGACTGGTAAATTTATTAAGCATAATAAACCCATTTCTAACCTGAAAATCGGTTCAATAATAATATTTTCAAGTGACTTTTCACTTTTTGATTAACTTCAGTGTTTGGCATTTCTTCTAAATGCATGATTAGTAAGTGTTTCCTGCATTTCGCAGTTTTGTTCCTTTAGAACGACTTAACGTAAGATCCTCTCGGATCATGTTGTTGTTGGTTCCTTCCGAACAGTTGTTTGGGGTGATGCACAGTTAGCATCGGGATTAACGTATCACTTAAGGGTGTCATGAATGACAAATACATGGTGGAATTTTAGGTCAATTGTGAATGATGCTGTTAACTTGCAGTGAACACCATGCTTTCCCATAATATTTTCGCAACCTATCCAAAGCAACTGATAGTCAGTTTGGTTCGATTAAGGGTCCATTCGGCGGATGTTCCGTATCCGTGAAGGGTATTTGACTGGTGGATAACCTTAATTAAGAGAAAATCAGGCGTTCTAATTGTTGAAAGTCAGATTTTCCACGGATCGTGTGGATTAACTCTCAGTTCTTGTTTGGAAAAATAGGCGCCCGGTTTTCAGGTCTTCCCCTTTTCAGTTTTTCAGTTTCGCGGTCCACTAACATATTAGCTTCTCTGAAGCAACTCTTCGACATTAGAAGAAACGAAGTGACGTTATGTAATGTGACTGTATTTGGAACTTTTCAAAAATCAATAATAAAATCTTTTTTTATATTTTTGTGGCAAGAATGCATATTAAATTAACGATGTTATCGTGCTCTTTCAGTTTAATAAAAGTTAGTAAGCACATTTTTGCTCCTCATTTCAAGTAGTTAGGCTTTCTTCTGAACCCCATCGTTTGGTTAAGATCGTGACCGAATTTATCCCCGCAACGACCCAAGATTTAAGAGTTCTAAATTGTTCTACTACAGCAGCCGTGGCCGACCAACGATGGAATGGTAAGTTCAAGGGTGCAGTATATCCAGTAGTTTTCAAGGCATAAGAACTCAGACAAACAAACAAACAAACAGACACCAAAGCTAAAATATATGCAGATGGTCATCATTACATCTAAAACGGATAATAGAATAAAAATTTCGCCAAAATGGTCTATGTACAAACACATGGTCGTTATGATTTTATTTATAGAGAATGTGATATCTGCTACTTTTAAAAACACCTCCCAAACTTACTCGTCTACTAATGCCTTTCCATGTTTATAAAAAATGAAGATGTTAAGGTTTGTTACATTAAATGCTATTCCATGCCATCTTACTCAGTCTGGTTATTTGAGAAAACAAATCTGTAATGTTAGAAGGGAGGGTATTTCGCAGCCTAGCGGCGGAGAGTACAATAGAGTGATTGTAAACATTTAACATGGCAGATAAGTTACATGATTTGATATGATCAAAATTATAACACATTTCTCTTGGTACAATCGAGCTTTAGGCTACTTTTGCTCCATACCGTACTTGATAGTATAAGTAAATGCCAAGTTATCTTGATATAAACATCAAATATCTCAACGTCTACGCCCACTAATCACACATTGTGGACCATAGCTGTTTTGTAGTAGGATAGCGTCCGACTCGTTGGCTGAATGGTCAGCGTACTGGCCTTCGGTTCAGAGGGTCCCGGGTTCGATTCCCGGCCGGGTCGGGGATTTTAACCTTCATTGGTTAATTCCAATGACCCGGGGGCTGGGTGTTTGTGCTGTCCCCAACATCCCTGCAACTCAAACACCACACATAACACTATCCTCCACCACAATATCACGCAGTTACCTACACATGGCAGATGCCGCCCACCCTCATCGGAGGGTCTGCCTTACAAGGGCTGCACTCGGCTAGAAATAACCACACGAAATTAAATTAAGTAGGATAGCAATTTCCTTCTAGGTCTTTCACTGACCAACATTTCGTGGTCGCATATGCAGACTGCATTGCTGGCTGTAAGTTAATTTTGAATATTCCGATATATGCTCTGTAATACTCCGAATTATCCAGGATGTGATGAATAAAACCCCATGGCGCAACAGCCCCGAAGGGCCATGGCCTACCAAGCGAACGTCGCTCATCCCGAAGACCTGCAGATTACGAAGTGTCATGTGGCCAGCATGACGAATCCTCTTGGCCATTATTCTTGACTTTCTAGACCGGAGACGCTATCTCACCGTCAGATAGCTCCTGAATTATAATAATGTAGGAGGAGTGGACCTCGAACCAGCTCTCAGGTCCAGGTTAAATTCCCTTGACCTGGCCGCGAATCGAACCCGGAGACTCCAGGTAAGAGTCAGGCACGCTACCCCTACAGTGCGGGGCCGGCATGTGATGAATAAGGGAACACTTGTAATGTTACATTGTCATAGCTAGAGAATTTGTCCACCCTTAAGTTAGTTTTCATTATTACGTTGGATCTTTCTTTTTTTTCAGTTGGCGGTCCAGTCAACCGAAAAGCGCTACAATTATAATGCAGTAATGACGTCGACTTAATTCTGAAATCTTATATCATTCGTACGATGAGCCTCTACACTGAAGAATTCAATTTTTAATTTAAAATATATGATAATATACGTTGGAGGTATTTAATAATGTTTCTCCTTTCACAGATTTCAATTACCATAAAGAAAGAGACAAGGAAAGCAATGAAATCTGATTATTATTTGTAGAACTGCTATGAGACAAAGCACTTATAAAACATTCATTTTAGAACACTTGTTAGGTCGTGAAACCGAAACAATTTCTTGAAAGACTTTGTGAATTTTCCCTCACAAGACTCAGCACCTTTTTTATTATTAAAGAAATGTCACTGTTTTGCCATTTGTCTCGCCAATCCATCCCCACCATCTTCACCTCTGTCAGGAAGGTAATCAAATTCGAAAGAAGGGTGAGGGAGGGGGATGCGATCGTGTCTCGCAATTCGGGGCGTTCGTCCGCTTCCCCCCTCCCCCCTCAAGAACAGGAAGGAAGGGGGAAAGTGGAGGAGGTCCAAGAGGGTTGAGTACCGTCTCGAGCGATTTACTGCTGACAGCTGTGGAGAGAGCTTTGATAACTCAAAGTGATTCCTCCGGTTCAGGAAATTACCTGTCATCGTCGGTATTCTATAACTCGCTTCAAATTGGTGAACGAACGAGAATCGCGCCGGCTGACCGCTTGGCGTCTGGAGGAGGATAAAAATAGAGAAACAAGGAAAGACAAGAAGAAGACGAAGAAGAAGATGGAGATGAAGATACAAGTTGCTTGCTCTACAGGGTACACTACATGACACGAACTTTTTAACTCTGCGGAAACTGAGAGTGCAAAGATTAACTGCTTAAATTGAAGAAGAAAACCATTTGTTACATTTCGGGTGAGAGTAAGGAATATTTGGGTTAGAGTGCAGTTCACTTTACCGGTGCGGGAGCTTCACTACACGTACAAACCATAACGAATTTTAGGAGGAAAATGTTCAACGATATATGTATATTTCCAATGTATAACTTCGAAGACAGGAACCAAACCTGTAAACGAGCTGGACTGCACATGTTGTTCTGTCGAATGAACGCACACTCACCGAATCGCCTGCTCGTTATTGGGTGATTTATTTACTATATAAGATTATGAATTCAAAATACTTCCTGTAGAAATCATTTTGGGTAAGTTTACTCAACTACGGATGGATTATTTTCATGAAGATTTTTCATGTTTTTCCAATAACAAAGACAAAAAGACAAAGTCACATCCGTACAGGCCATGAAGGCCCTGGGAGGAGTGGAAGGTAAAGGCTTCCACCATTGTTAACCGCGGCACGTGATGGGGTAGAGTGGTTAGCTCTACGCCCGGCCGCCTTTTCCCCCAGGAATTAACCTGGTACTCATTTTTGGTGTAGGCTGAGTGAACCTCAAGGCCATATGCACCTCCGGAAGTGGAAATCTCGTTTCTTAAATTTTACGACTTCCTGACGGGGATTCGAACCCACGTCCTTCCGGGTGAACCGAACACGCCTTTACCGCCTCGGCTAGGGTTTTCCAATAACACAGGAAGATTTTACTGTTCAGGAAATAGCAAAAATGAAAACCATCTTTCTTTTTCCTTCGTTTTTGTTCACCTCTCTCTCATGTTTCTGGGATGGGTAATAATTTGGATTAAGCCCACTTTTAAGGTCTGAAGCCCTTCATGACGCCAACCCTACACAGAGAGAAATATTTATAACTAGCTAATGTCCCCGTGCTTCGCTACGGGATTTTCAGAAGGACTGTCTTCGTGATTTTCCAACTGAAGTCAACTTAGGCCATTACAAAAACGTCAGTAGGAATATAGCGATTAAAAGCAATGTTATCATATAAAATACTCGGTCAAATGAAAAACCGCACATATTCTTTTTAACGAACAGTACTATGGTGCCGAATTAACAGTCCAAAGTTCCAGTCCTGAAATGACCAGGCCGCAGACAGCTGTGGACACTCCTCTGCCATTATTCCGTTAAATATGCACACTGCTCATTCCAATCAGTGCCTCAGAGTAGGAATTGAATAGCTCGAATACTATGATGAACCAGTTTGTTACGTACTAGTAGTATCAGAATATTGATGAACCGGAGGAATGGCATGCTAAAAAAGGAAAGTTATCTATCTCCCCAGCTACTTGCCGCCAATATTCAGGCAGTCTGTTATACTTGGTACGGCTGGATGAGTTGGTCGTGCGGTTAGGGGCGCGCAACTGTGAGTTTGCATTCGGGAGGTGGTGGGTCCGAACTCCACTGCCGACAACCCTGAAGAGGGTCTTCCGTGATCTCGTATTTTCACACCCGGTAAATGCTGGGCCTGTACCGTAATTAAGGCCAGGGTCGCTTCCTTCATACTCTTAGCACTTTCCCATCCATCGTCGCCATAAGACCTATCTGTGTCGGTGCGACGTAAAGCAAATTTTAAAAATACTCGGTATACAGCAGTAATACCATCTATCGGAGATGAGTGGCAAGAGAGACACAAAGCACATCAAAACAAACAATGGCCAATGTGATGTTATTTTTGATCAATGTTATGAACTTTCTGTATTGTAGTCCTTCACGTTTAGTTTTCTTTCGACTCTGTTATTAGAGCGTCTTACAAAATTATTTATAGCTTAGATTGTAGGTCCTTATTCCCCAACTTTAAAAACCGATTTTCATTACATTCTCTTTACCCATTTTCTAAAGACTCGGTGCTGATATGGACTTAGTAACAAAAATCCAAATTCATGAATATCTCTGTTATCATAGCCGGTACGGTAAAAATGTGTAAGACCTAAATGATCGGAAATATACATATATAATTTGATACCATATAGGCTAACTTTAGTTTTGTAGTATTTGTCGATAGGACCTCTAATAACACAAATATTTGACCATTAAATTTTAGGCCTTCCCCTAAACTACCATTCACTCAGCGTGAATAAAATTATTTATGGCCTACATTGTAGCGACTTACTCCCCGACTTTTCATACCGATTTTCATTAACATATGACCACTAATAACAAATATTTGAGAATTAAATTTTAGGCCTTCCCCTAAGCTACCATTTTTCTCGGCGTGAATAAGATTATTTATGGCCTAGATTGTAGAGGTTTATTCTTGGACTTTATATACCGATTTTCATTACATTCTGTTCAGCTGTATTCTCGTGATGCGTGTACATACATACAGAGAGACAGAAATTACGGAAAATTAAAAAGTGCATTTCCTTGTTACTATGGACACGACCGATATAAAAATACCATCCTTCTTTAAATTCTGAGTAAGGTACAGATAAAACTCTTATTTTATATGTATAGATTTCGTGTCTCTGTTGTGGTTGGTAGTGTGATGTGTTGTATGTAGATATATACCAGGTGGCCTGCCAGCGCTGTATTTTCTACATATAAGTGTCCCGCATACTGCCTGCAGTTTAGTTACATCAGAATATGAGTAAATAAAACCCGGCCGGCCGAGCACTGCATTTTCCTCAGCGCTATCCTTCAAATGCGTTAGTAAGCATCGTTTACGAACACTCAGTAGTAGGCTGGCATTTGGTACAGTAGCACTAAAGTTGTCGCCAACTATCGACAGTGGCTGGTGTGTTCAGCAACGACAAAAACACAGGCATAATTTTTATTTATGGTGAATTTAATTGGAATACACCCGAAGCTCGCAAACGGTATGCACAGAAGTTTCCAAATAGCTGTTTGCCTTCTATACACGCATTTCCCCGAACAGAGTTGTAATTAAGAGCTTATCATTAAAGGCACATACCACAAACAAGCAACCTTTTGTCAGAATGGAAATTCTCTACGTGTATAAATTAATGGGTTATTAAAATTTGTTTTCTGCATCTTTGACGTGTTTACAAATACACCCTGTTTCAGGACGAGTGTAGTCAAATGACTGCGATTTCTTTCACATCCGAAATACAGCATGTTGTAGCCCTCCTTATTAAATTAGCGGATAGGCACCCCATTCATCATCAGTGCATGCGGGGCACTTCTAAGTAGAAAGTAGGGGCTAGAGGGCCACCTATTATGTGTGGTAAGACGATCACAGACATGCAGCCACCAAACAGGAGGAATTAAACAGATGCAGTTAAAATCCCCGGCAGAGCAAGGAATGGAACCTATGGCCTGATGTACCGAAGGCCACTACGCTAACCATTTAGCCAAGAAGCCGAAGTGAAAATTGTGGCTATTTGTTGTAACTTCCAGTTACTTTTTGCTAAGATCTATAAACCATTTCCTTACTTTTTACCTATATCAAATCATTTGGAAATGCCAGGACTTTTATTGGTCAAAATCAAGCAATCTTTTCGACTTATCCAACATTTTCTTTCCCTTCTAACCTCCTTTCAGTTATTTTTTGCAATATAATGCCAAAGGCGCGCCGCTATGGAGTAGTAGTTAGTGTGATTAGCTAAGACTTCCGGAGACCCGGGTTTGATTCCCAGCTCTGCCACGAAATTTGAAAAGTAGTAGGAAGGCTGTAACGGGGTCCACTCATCCTCGGGAGGTCATCTGACAAGACGGGAGTTCGATTTGCTCCTTAACCTTCCTCGAAGTGGTTTTCCGTGGCTTCTGCACTCCTCCTCCAGGCAAATGCCGGGATGGTATCTTAAAGCCACGAGCGCTTCCTTCCCTCTTTCTTGTCTATCCTTTCCAATCTTATCATCCCCCAACAAGGTCTCTGTGGAGCATAGCATGTGAGGCTGCGAAGTACTGGACCTCCTTCCCAGCTGTATTCCCCGCACCCTAAAACCTTACACTCCAGGACACTGACCTTGAGGTGGTAGAGATGGGATCCCTCGTTGAGTCCGAGAGAAATACCAACACTGGAGGGCAAAGGAATTAAGAAAGAAAGAAAGAAAGAAAGAAGGAAATATATAGCCTAAGAATGCACCTAAAGTTACATCAGTTATCACTGATGAATCTGCAGATGTTTCCCACTTATGAAACAAACACACAAACACCGTTCCCACGTGAAATGTTATTGTATGTACAGTACAGATAGCGAAATCATTTCGTAGCAAGGGAATTCTTCAGCAATAAATCCTTTCTTTAACTGATGTAAGAACACGTTTTCCTGAGTTATGTTATGACAGTAAGTCCTACTCATTTGTGACAAATTCCGAGCCATCTCTCTTCATACAGCACGGGCGTTTTATCTGAAGTAGGGGATCGACATTCAGAGACTCATGTTACTTCATAATTACTAAAAAATATGTCGCTGTTCTTTCACCGATTATCACATCGGAAATACTTACAAAATCTGAGATGTATCTAGCAGGATTTTCCAAAAAACTAGGACCAAAGACGAGGTGACATTAGATTAAAATATTTGTACTTCAATTATCAACTGTCCAATTTTTCAGGAAGGAATATATAAAGTTTACATTCTTTTTTTTTTACGTTTTCTTACTTTCTTCCATTTTTTTTTACGTTTTCCCCTTAGTTTTCAATTGAAGAGGAAGGATTTAACCGAGCAAGGTGGCTGCACGGTGTGGGTCACGTAGCTATGAAATTGAATTCGGGTGATAGTGTGCTCGAACCCCACTGTCGGTAGCCCTCGAGATGGTATTCCATAGCTTCCCACTTTCACGCTAGACAAATACTGGGGCTGCACCTTGATTACATTCGCTTCCTTCGCACTTCTAGCACTCTCCTATCCCATTGTCGCCATACGACCTAGATAAGTGTGTCGGTGCTACGTAAAGCAATTTGTTAAAAGAAAGCCATTTTCCACAGGTGAGGTGGATTTTATAATTGTGATTATTGTTTGATGGAAATAAAAATGACATAAACGAAAGAATAACAAGAAGAGATCGGACCTTCCGATGAATGAAGGTAGCGATCAAATGGAAGGAGAGGGCCATAAAAGTCGGGAAATTTGAAACCTCTCTGGTCGTACAAGCCTTACACTGTCTGACTAGAAACAGAACAAGATTATTTCCTTTCAATTTTAGCTATCTGGAATCATAAGGAAATCTTATCTTTCCGATATTTTCTTCCCCTCGTTTCAGTTATGTTTATAATTTACTGAACCCTAAAACTTACCGTTCCATCATTGGTCGTCTGCCTCGGCTGCTTCGGGAGAGCAATATCGTACTCCTAGATATTGGGGTCGTTACGACATTTTTTTCTGTCACATCATCGACCAAACGATAAGGTTCAGAGGAGAGCATAACTACTACAAATGAGGAGCAACAATGTTCTTACTAAAATATTTATTAAATGTAAATGACGATAATTTATTTGTTAAATAGGCAAGAAAATTTAGTTACATTTTTAACAACATGTTAAAACGCAGTCACAATGCATAATGTGAGTGGTAAATATACTTTGACATTATGTATTGTTTTCTTCCAAAGAATGAAAACGCAATGTAAGATTCGTGGACAGCAAAAACCAGAAAAAGAATAGAAAACCTGAAAATCGGGCACCATTGATCCAAACAATAAATGAGAGTTAACCTACACGATTCGTGGAAATTCCAACTTTCAACAACTATAATTTCAGATTTACATTTAATTAAGGTTAACCACCAGTCGACTATCCTATCGGATATTGAAACATCCCGCCAGTGGATCCTTAACCCTAGACCGGGAGCGCCAATTCCTGTCACACTACCGGGCGCGTGGTTGACTTTGTCAACCAGTTACGTTTTCAGTCGTTTACAGGCTTCCAATCGCATAAACATTTCATTTAACGGCGTTTTATCTTTTGTTTCAATTTTATTCTCCAAACAAAATTATAAACTTGTATTAGTATGAATATACACTTAAAATGGATAATCATAAACACGTGAGTTAATTCTGATAGGGACACGAATACTGCTCCTATTTAAAATGAGTTAAGCAGTAGATAATTAAATTAAAATAATGGTCATATTTTATTATTTGCACAATTATACAATTAAATGATCAGATCAAATAGCAAAAAATTGACTGGATGAAAAGTAAACTTTGTCGCCATGTCCAAGGAATCTTTCACACTTTATCGCCCGAGAAATGCCATAATTTCACTGCGGCTCGCAAATTTAGCATCGCGCTCACGGCTGTAATTCACTTCTTCCCGCTTCCTAGAAATATACAAATTAGTCCAGTATAATAGTTCATCGACCATCTCAGCGTTCATCAACTGCATGGAACAGTCAATTTCTGTTGATACTTTCCTCGTCTCCCCTTGCGGTCCTGGCAGTATTTTTACAATATTGTTCGCTTTTACGCTCGAAGTATAAGATAAAGTCCCTTTCGTTATCGTATTCATAGATCTCACTGTACGAATCGGCCTCCTGCTCCGTATCACTGTTGTGATCTTGATCCGATACGTTTATAATTTCCTCCTCCTCATCCAAAAAATCCGAGGTAGAGTCCTCTATTTCATCGGACAACTGGCTCAAAATGTCAGGTATGTTTTCATCATTGACAAAATGAGACCTAAAATATAATTACAATACATGTAATTACACCTGACTTTGCCTAATTACCCACAGAGGAAAGGAAATTTTAAATAAATAGATTTTACTTACATGACCAGGCGCGCGGTTGACTTTGTCAACCAGCTTCGCAAGAGTTCGCTCCAAATAATTACACACGTATCGCTTCCACTGTTGTCGAAACTCGATTGAACTGAAGGAAAAGAGTGAAAGAAAAGGTATTAGTTGCGAGGTGGCGAAAGACTGACATTTCTGGGAATTACGGTGTAAAATAGCGCACTGGTTGACAAAAACAACTAGCGCCCCCGGTCTAGGGTTAATCGAACCAAATCGACTATCAGTTGCTTTGGATAGCTTGCGAGATATAACTTGAAAGTATGGTGTTCATTACAAGTTAACAGCAAATGTCACAATCAAAAATAAAATTCCACAATGTATTGTCATTTCGTGACACCCTTAAGTTACAGAGGAATTCTGATGCTGAAACATGCATCTCCCCAAGCAGATGTTCAGAAGGAACCAACGACATTTGATCTGAGGGTATCTTACCTACCGAGCTCGATAGCTGCAGTCGCTTAAGTGCGGTCAGTATCCAGTATTCGGGAGATAGTAGGTTCAAACCCCACTGTCGGCAGCCCTGAAAATGGTTTTCCGTGGTTTCCCATTTTCACACCAGGCAAATGCTGGGGCTGTACCTTAATTAAGGCCACGGTCGCATCCTTCCCGCTCCAAGCCCTTACTTGTCTCATTGTCGCCACAAGCCTTATCTGTGTCGGTGCGAAGTAAAGCAACTTGCAAAAGGATCTTACGTTACATAGCTCTGAAGGAACAAAACTGCGTAGTGCAGGAAAACATTAATTAATTATGCATTTAGAAGAAACGCCAAGTAATGAAGTTAAATAAAAGTGATAAATCAGTTGAAAATGTTCTTACTAAATCAACTTCAGGTTATGAAACAGTTACGTCATTAAATTCTTTAAAATTCAAATCCACAACATAGAAAAAGAAAAGGAAATCCTTCCAATTTTCTACAACTACGACTACAATTACAAATCTGGCTACCTACACTTGTCCCATTACCCCGAACTACAAGTGATAGGTAGATCAACGTCTCACATAAATAATGTGAATAACGAAAAATGAGAATAGAGTATATTAACAGCTAACGAATCGAAACCGCATTCGTAGTGTAAATTCTACACAGGTCAACTGTCAACACACGGTATTATCATAATATACAGGACACCAGAACAATAAATCTTAAAGTAAACAAGGAAACAAATATAAACGAAAGTTCATTGAACTTGAAAAGACGCGGCTAAGTACAGTAGTAGGGATCGTTCTCCATTAGCCAGGTTTCTACATTCATGCCGCTGCTGATGCAACACTATTATGGGATCACCTTCCGGCTAGTAAGAATTATGCCCAAAAATGGCCTAAAAAGCACCTGCTAATATATTTCACACATGTATCCAGTACTGCGAACACTAACATCGTTCAAGTCGATTCGCAACAATACCTAATCTATGACTTGGCTATGTACAGATGACGTCCTCTTTCTGTCCTTGAGTCAATATTACATTGTCTCGCAACAATACCTAATCTATGACTTGGCTTTGTACAGATGACGTCCTCTTTCTGTCCTTGAATCAATGTTACATTGTCTACTCATCCTTAAGTTATATAATACACGCGGCATCGTAAATCTATCGTTCAACCAACGTTATGGAGTCTACACATCATTCATACTGCCAGGCGAAATAGAAACCTAAACACAATGTCCGGATATTTAAATCTAATTCTCGTTGAATCTCTAAGATATGAAGTGAAATTCGCTATAAAAATGAACTCGAATCTGGAAATATTACTGTGTCTATTTATTGCGATAAAGCGTGACATCGAAATTAAACAACATGTTCGAGTAGTTTAAACTATTCCTTATTACAATTTAAACACATGCGATGAAGTTCGCAAAATAAAAATAGACTCAAATCTCGTTTGGTACTACGTAATATCACTGAAAACAACAATCACCACCATCACGATATTCACGGCATAACTCGAGTGTGAGGCTCCAACTGACCTCCCATCTCACCACTCCAAACATGAATCATCGTGAACTGTCCAGTGAATTAACTTCTCATCAACCTACGCAAGCCCAACTCTCATTTAAATGAAATACATTTTCGCACCCGCAAGGTTTCTTGTTAGCGATGTTTCTTCTCGTAAGTCTAAAGATACTTAATATAATTCAATTTACATTCATTATTATCTTAACCGTGTGCCAGAATGTATTTTGTTCGTGAGGTTGGTTATCACAAAATGCACTTCGCTGGTATCAAATAGCACCGTCACCTACACTTAACTGCCGTTACCTACGGTCTTCCATGAAATAGTAGTCCGACTCTTTGGCTGAATGGTCAGCGTACTGGCCTTCGGTTAAGAGGGTCCCGGGTTCGATTCCCGGCCGGTTCGGGGATTTTAACCTTCATTGGTTAATTCCAATGGCCTGGGGACTAGGTGTTTGTGCTGTCCCCGACATCCCTGGAACTCACACACCACGCATAACACTATCCTCCACCACAATAACACGCAGTTACCTACACATGGCAGATGCCGCCCATCCTCGTCGGAGGGTCTGCCTTACAAGGGCTGCACTCGGCTAGAAATAGCCACACGAAATTATTAATATTATTATGAAATAGTAACCATGGGAAAACATCAACTTTTACTTAAAATAGGCGTTACAATGCACCCAGTTGGATTTAACATCCCTTACATTCTTCAATCGTTCTGGATTGCTACAGGACATCGCTCCTCTTATACAGCCTGTCTCAGAAATATTACACATAACTTGTACATAATGTCACAAAACTTCCCCTCCGTCGAACTACATGGAATCTTATTCTCGGCGTCCTGATTATTCTACATTACTCATAAGATATAGACTTACTCTGCCTTTAACATCTTACTAATTATTCTCATAATATTTCATTTCCATTACAATCCATTTCCTTCTTGCTTGAAAGATTTTAAGTACAAGTGATCCCATGACCAAACAACTTTATAATGATCTCACAATTAACTTCTCGAAAGTTTTCCGGACCTCAGGAGCAACATAACATGCCGTGATTTTCTGTATCACAAATACACGGTGTCACAAAATTTAAATTTCCCAGAAATGCCAATTTTATCATACTTCGCTGGATTTCGATATAAACTGCAAAGATTGCTTACCTAACTGCTGAACGCATTATTATTATTATTATTATTATTATTATTATTATTACTATTATTATGAATATTCGATATGTTATTTGACTTTATCACACCCCTAATGGTTATTTTATCGTGATCTTACTATAACTTTTACCGGCTCGAGCATTACGTCAATGATTTTCATTGAAATATTTAATTTCACTTTTATTTTTTTAAGATATTTAAACACGGTTTAACGTCCCGCGTGCTGACATAAATAACAGACAATTCGACTCCACAATGGAATAACGACAAGGCACATCATTATCATCGCACCATACTTAACTCTACACACGCCATATATACAATGCGATGTTATGATATTTTAATTACGGTAATTTAAAGGGACAAGCATTTTCATCTCTAACTACAAAACATATTATTTAAATTAGACACACCCATAGTTGTGCCGCTTGGCATGGCATCACCTTGGCTTCATCTTACGCCAGCCCCTCAAATTACAGGACACATTCTTCGCTTAATACTACTTTATAAACACACTAATTCTGCACTCGACTTGAATCAACATACATTGATTTCCATTATAAAACTTAACAATAAATTTTTATTCTGTATACATATACAACAATTAATCCGCCCAGCCTTGTGTCGAGAATTCAACTGATCCAGTTCATGGAAATTTTCAACTTCTTTTCCTGCAGGTGTCCTACAGATGTGAATGACCGTGTGATCAAAACCTTGTCTCTGCCAGACTACAACACTCCTCCCTTAGCGATTACCAAAATAACCTTGTCCGCAATAATTCGAAGAGCTATCTATGAATCTGTTTTCGCCCTACGCAGAAGTTCAGGAATACTACCATTATTAAACTTATGATTCTTCTCCCGACCGGGATGGATGTCGTAAATACAATTTTTCAACATGTAAGTTGTCTTCCTTCATCATTGCCACTTGGTAAAATATTCATCCCTCAAGCCAACTGGCTTTAGAGATTCTTAATGTCACGCGACGTAGGTTCACAATGATGACCCTCTCGTGCTTGAGGAAAGTGTATTTATGCATTCTCTGGAGACGCACTGCGTGGCGTTACCAGCTGTTGTGCAATCATTCAAATTGATGACCGCTGGACATATTTCTTTGTGACTTACCCCAGAGATTACACCTATTTTTCCAGTCGCGATGATGTTGTTCGCTGATTCTTACTGTTTCTTTACCGGGCGTAATTCATTAATCTCGTGCACGATAGTTCCCGCAATTTTTTACCGTATGTGCTTGACACGTGTGTTCCATTCGGCCAGGTTAGATGCTACCTTCTCTCCAAGCCAAATTAAAAAGCATTTCCACCATGTGGACTTGGCTTCATCAAATATTTCCCAAATTTCTTAATTACTTATTTCTTTGATAATGCCAGTGCCGAAATCTCTCACAGTGAGGGTTATTAGCCAGAATTTCATTATTAATTACCCGAGGTCTTCCGAAATGTTCCGAACTCGTTCGATGTTTTGATGGGTTGCCTCCAGCTGTGAGCTGGCACGCCTCGGAACACGGGATGACCTTGCAATAAAAATATGAATGCACTCCATCTTGTAGGTCAAATTTCAGCAAGGTAGATTTGATGATGATGATGATGATGATGATGCTTGTTGTTTAAAGGGGCCTAACATCGAAATCACCGGCCCCTAATGGTACGAAATGAAATGACAACAAAAGTTCAAAATAATCCACTGACCAAAATAAAAAAGATAAAGAAGGAATGAATGGACATGAACCAAAAACAAAGAAAAGCGAACAGAAAAACAAAAAACAGTGGATCCAACTGAATAAAAGGTTATAAATAATGGATTACTGACCAAGGGACCACTTATAAAGCATAATCCTGAATCGAAGATGCTTGATATCTAAAGGGGTCAAAAATACAGGTCGAAGGCCCCTCAGAATGGTACATGTCGCGAGTAAAGTTGAACCATGATATTTGTCATGTTGGGGTACTAATCAAAAGTAGCGAAGACTCACGGTGTTCCACACAAGTATTGCACTTCATACAGGGAACGCAGGCCTATGGTGTTTCTCACACAATGGCGCCACTCATAGCCAACGCAAACCGATGTGGTTCCTCCCTAGGTGTACTAACCACAGGGACTCGTACTATCCTGTGGTGTTCCTCACATAGTGGGTACTAATCACAGGCAACGCAGACCCACGGTGTCGCTCATATAGTGGTACAACTCACAGGCAACGCCCAGACCCGCGGTGTTGCTCAAATGGGTACGACACACGGGTACTGGAAACCCACAGAAGAACCCCGTCTTCTGCTACTAATCACAAACCTATTTCGTACCTAATATAGTGGTAATACTCGCAAGTATAGGCAACCCATGGCAACGAAAGGCAGAGGATACCGTGGGTGTATTATTCTTCTGCGTCCCCACCCACAGGGTGTAAAGGGAGAGTATAAATGAGAAGAAAGAAGTGATCCGTTACTTCGAAAAATAAAGTGACGGACGAAGAAAGGCAAGGGCCACGAAGGGCGTGAAAATGAAAGACTCCCTAGGCCTGGAATGCTGTAATACCGTCGGGGTCGGAAAAGAACAAGAGTTGACCAAGGGAGGTCGGACAGGATAGACGAAAGTGAGGAGCCTGGCACAAGTAAGCGGAAGCAATGCCAAGACTCAGCTAAGGGTCCCGTGGTCGCCTATCCACACTCCCAAGTTGAGAGCCCCTTGGGCCCCTGTTAGTCGCCTCTTGTTGACATGCAGGGGTACCGCGGGTGTATTCTGCAGGAGCGTCCCCCACCCGCAAGAAGTCAAGGTAGAATTATGGGCTCAATATCACTTGTACTGTAGTATCCGGTGTTACCCGTGTTGTTTTTGAATTAATGCTTTCACGATATGTATTAATTGTTAATTATGTTTGAAGTGAATTTTTGTTGAGTTCCTTATTGATAAGTTGATCGATATTTCATGATCTATTATGTCATTTTGAAGTTATTTTGTCCGGATCCCTGGCTAAATTATTAGCGCGCTGGCCTTTGGCCACAGAGGTCCCGGGTTCGATTCTCGGTATGGTCGGAAATTTTAACCATCATTGGTTAATTTCGCTGGCACGAGGACTGGGTGTATGTGTCGTCTCCATCATCATTTCATCTTCATCACGACGCGCAAGTCGCCTACAGCCGTCAAATCAAAAGACCTATACCTGGCGAGCCGAACATGTCCTCGGACCCCGGCACTAAAATCCATACGCCATTTCATTTCAAAGTTATTTTTATGTGTTCGATTTCAAGTTTTATATTATTTCATTTTCGAGTAAAACTTTGTCTATGTGGAAGCCCGAATTGACTGGGAAGTATTTGATCCTTTCAAAATTATAGTAAATGCTAATTTTATGTATTTACCAATCACGTCCTATAAATGATTTTCACGATTTCAACTGCCATTGATGATGATGACGCTTGTTGTTTGAAGGGGTCTAACATCGAGGTCATCGGCCCCTAATGGCACGAAATGAAATAACAAAAATTTCAGTTTCATCCACTGACCAAAATAAAATAAAAAATGTCATGAAGAATGAAGGGATGGACATGAACCCAACAAAAAATAAAACAAAAAACAAACAAACAAAAACAGTGGATCAGACTCAAAAAAGGATCGCAAATAATAGTGTTATTGACCAAGGGACCACTTATAAAGCACAACGATGCTTGATGTCTACAGGGGAGCAAAATCCACGACGAAGGCCCCACAGAATGGTACATGTCTCGAGTAAAGTAGAACCATGGTATTTGTCATGTTGGGGTACTAATCAAAAGTAGCGAAGAGTCACGGTGTTCCACACAAGATCGTACTACTCACAAGTATTGTACTTCGTACAGGTAACGCAGACCTATGGTGTTTCTCACACAATGGCGCCACTCAGAGCCAACGCAAACCGATGGGTTTCCTCACCTAGGTGTACTAGGCACGTGTTCCGGTCCCACGGGTCCCGTGGTTTTCCTCACATAGTGGATACTAATCACAGGCAACGCAGACCCACGGTGCCGCTCATATAGTGGTACAACTCACAGGCAACGCCCAGACCCGCGGTGGTGCTCACATGGGTACGACGCGTGGGTACTGAAAACCCCCAGGCCAAGCTCATGACTGATACTAATCACAAACCCATTTCGTACCGAATATAGTGGTACAACTCGCAAGTACAGGCAACCCATGGTGTTCCCCGCGTGATGGTACGAATCAAAAGTGGTTTCATGGTTCTAATTCAATCATCCTTTGGTCGCCCCTTTTAGTCGCCTCTCACGACAGGCAGGGGATACCGTGGGTGTATTATTCGTCTGCGTCCCCCACCCACAGGGGGTAAGGAGAGAAAAGAAGAAGAAAGAAGCGATCCGTCACTTCGAAAGATGAAGTAATAATTTTATGTATTTACCAATCACGTCCTATATATGATTTTCACGATTGCAGCTGCCATTAGGACTCACACCAATCAGCCTTGCGAAGCCAAAAACTGCGGATCCAACACTTATCTCCGCCATTTTAGACTATGTACTTTTCATCCTATTTCGGCGCCCGTCCCAATAGAGGCTGAACGTGGATTTAAACGGTATCCGGATTGTCAAAATCATCTCAGCGACACAAAAATGGATTTGACATTAATATAGGTTATTTTCCATTATTTTACTCGCTTTTGCAATGCCTCTTTCCCTTTTTAAGTAGGTACTCATATAGAAAGCTGACACACGTATATGTACCTACAAAAGAAATGAAAGACAATGACATTTTCTGCATTAAATGAAATATAAAAATGTTTATTCAAGTGCTTTGGGATGTACAATATTCTGGGTTATTTCGTCGCTGGATAATTATGCGAGTGTCTAGTTCATCTCTAACTATAACTGTACCGGGAGGTACACCCCAGCGCCGCGCATTTAAATCTTGCGCTTAAAAAAACTCCTCTACAGGAGAAACAGTGAACTTGAAACTAGACCTACCTAAACCTTTACTCAGAAGATGTCACTACAGTAATTTGACATAATTTTGATATTGTGAAGTTTCCAGTACTGTGTGAATTTCTACTTGTTTTGTTTACCCTTCATCAAGAAGTTTGGACTTTCTTCAACAGATGTCACTACAAAAACTATGATCATGCACCCTGGTGCGAAGTGGATGAACTTTGATTTAAAGTTGTTTTGTATTCATAAGTTATTTTAACTAATTAATGTTTCTTATTTATGGCAATATTTATCTTTTCTTTCCGCCAGTTTTGAATTTAGCCAATCACGAATTTCTGTAATTAATTTTCCGCCTAACACAGGCTTCCTACTCGATTTTGAGTGTAACTTTTAAATTCACCAATTAGGTGAGAGGGTGTGGCTGGTTAAATCATGAAAGATCTCGAACTGTGCCCGAGAGTTTATAAACTGCAGATTTTCACGTGTCTTGGACAATTGATCGTCATCTAACTTAATGTGTGAGTGTCAATCAGGAGGTGGGAGGCGCCTCTTTCATCAGGCAGCAGTACACCGACAAGGTAATGGCCAATTAACATCTTTATTTCTTGCTAGCTCTGCAGTTTAACCCGAGAGAGAGGTGCGAAATTTTAACTATGTAAGCTACTTTCCTGAAAATGTACCTTCTGCCAGCTTATGAAATAACTTCATAAAATCTGTAACTGTGAATCGGGGATAGAGAGTGATGTACCCTCTCGAGCTCCCCTGCATATTGGTTTGTGGTGACTACGTTTTGTAACTGGTTTTCTTCCTTTCCGTAAAGTCTTAATTTATTCTTATACGAGTCAACTTCGTAGTTTGGGAATAGCCCCTGTTTCATCGGCCTAGTGCCTTTTAGGTTTTAAGAATTCATATTTAGGAGTGCAAGTACACGCCTTCATTCAATTTGTGTTTCGGGCCATTTAACCTGTTCTTTTCATCCACGGCCCAATAGGTTGGGTACTAGATACCCCTGTTTCAAATTTGTAAGTTGTGTCTTGATGGCAAGTGATTGTAATTTTCTGATATCGCCTTGAATAGGCTTGGAAAACGGTGAGTACGTTAGCTCTTTTTGAAGTATTTTAAAAGTGCCTCTAGGAGGCTCGATGTTGTAAATTACGGAGCTAGTGCTCCATGTATTAGGGGATTTCTGCCCTTGTGTAACATTGTGCTCTTTTTTAAATTTGAGCTAGGAGCTCAGGAATTGTAAAGTGAGGGCTTGAAGCCCGAGATCTGTTTATACCACCAATCTTGTCTTTCCTAGACTTGTGTATTGCTACTGGTACCCGTTACATTGTTATTTGTTGATTTTTTGAAGTTCTAAAGAAATGTAACCTTTTTTAAAGTTTTAAATTAGTTCGTGACGTTGTAGTTAGAACCATTCACCCCGGCAACTTCTTTCACTCTGCTGGTCCACGGGTAGCCCCTTAACAATAACAATCGCTACTCCATTGAAGGTAGGTGCGTTGTAGCGCCCGGCATCCTGTCCGACTGGTATTTTGTCAGCTCTTATACGAATGGCGTAATTATCCACCGTCAAGTTATAAATATATGTTTTTTTAACAATTCTATCAGGGCGTTGTATTGGTGCAAGAAATCGCATTACATCGCTGATGAACATTTACATCATCGTCGCCCATGAAGTAGATTTGTAAAATTTATGCCCACCTTCGGGAACTGGTAGAAATAATCCTATGCGATGATGTATTTGCCCTTGCATTTTGAAAGTTAGGATTATATTGCTCTTGGAATACTTTGTCGGCTCCAAAGAATGCCACTTGAAACGCCGAATTGTATTTACGAATCCTTAGTAAAAAGTGCTTCAAATTGGCTGGGTTTCCCGAAAGTAATGACTTCATGTGGTGGTTGCAAAGTTGCAAGTAAAACTTTGCAATTTTCACAGCACATTAATGGTGTTTTATTGTTGAAATTTCTAACACCGCAATCAAATCCTAAACTTTCTTCTTCGACTCGTGCTGTTCTTTGTTCTTCTGATTCCAATGCACGTCATCGAGCAGCACCTAACTTTCTTCTTCGACTCTTACTATTTGTTACTCTTCTGATTGTAATGCACGCGACTGAGAAACCCGTAATCGTACTGCTCCGTTGCTTGCTTCTCGTTCCTCTCGCTTGTTTGAGAAGCTCGTACACGCTTCTCGTTTAGTACTCCGCTGGCAAATCTACCAACTGGTGAGGGTTTCGAAGTCATGATTATTTTAACGGAGAATGTAACAGCAACTGCAGGGAAAGAAACAACATTGTTAATTATATATTTGTAAATGTAATAGAACACAGTTTGTAAGTTACAAACAAATAAATTACGTACCGTTTAACAGTTTTTAATGAGTACTCCGCAGGTAGATCTACCAATTGCACCCATTTTGTTTCTTTTGCCATCACTAACATGGAAACCATGAGGAAGATGTGCATTCTACTTTCTATTTACTACGTTGCCTACGTCAAAGAGCCAGCCCATAGTGTCAGCCATCTTTATTTGCACGGTCCTGAACCTCCTAGCAAGAAACGTACTTTATAAAACATGGCGGCGTGTTCCCATCCTGCTATATACAGCATTTCTTACCGCACTATAATGATACAGAGTAAGTTGTTGTCACCTAGCGACAGTCTGCCCGTCAAGACGATCCAATCTTGGTGCGGCTTTGCAGTTAAATTAATTCCACAAAATTACTCATAATCAAATACTACCCATCGATTTCGTTCAAACCACTTCCTAAACCGTCTCAGAAGTAATAAGAACAAATTGTGATGGTGAAATTTTCATCGAAATCGGTCCAGTAGGTTTTGAGTCCAGTCCAGACGAACAAACAAAAAATAAATTTTATATAGGCTACGAATGCACCTAAAGTTATACCATTTATCATAAGACAATGAGTATTTTGAATGAAAAGTCACGCCCCGCTGGTTTGTATTCTATGTAAAATTGCAGGTCCTGTGTCTTCAATCACTATATAGAGAGTCACGTTTCACTAGAACCTTGACTTAATTAAGGACCCTAAGGGTACAACATGGGCCTTCGTGGCTGAAATCCCGGTCTTCCATGTGTGATTTGTGTTAGAAAAAGCGGCAGCTGGACAGGTTTTTCTCAGGGTACTCTGCGTTTTCCCTGTCACCTTTCATTCCAGCAACACTCTGCAATATAATTTCATTTTTCTGCCAGTCATTAATCATTGCCCCAGAGGAGTGTGGCAGGATTCGGCAGCCGGCACAATTCCTATTCTCACCGCTAGATGGATGCTTTATTCATTCCATTCCTGACCCGGTCGAATGATTGGAAACAGGCTGTGTATTTTCATTTTCACTAGAACCAAAATCCATGATATTTCATGAATGTTATCTTTATATCGTTGCGGAGGATGTTTCGTGCATAGTGAGCTGTGAAATTCTGCCTCATTACCTACTTCTTGAATCAAATAAGAAGCATTGTGTTTGGTTTCGAAATTCTAGCGGCAACTGCTGTTGTTATGTAATAAACAGAGCTATCAATTTACTCCGCACAATTCTTTCTATTAGGCTGGTGATTGACCACTTCCCTTCATATTTATCCTGGCACGTTAATGATCGAAATTAGATCTTTAACTCTAGCAAAGAACCACTTGACCTCCCTCGTTAGAGTAATAAATGTGCCTTTCGTTCTTGTGAACACCTATAGACCCTTGACTTTACTCCTCTCGTACGACAGGTATGACAGCCGGCTTTGCAAGACTGCTCCTCTTGTATCGCGAATGCTTTGAAATATGAGCATCAAAAGATAATACAAATGAGGAAATAACCAATTACTGTATGTGATATCCATGACTACAAAATCAGTCGTGTGCTCTTCATACATAATGCACCGGTATTAAGGCGTAAACCAAATACTGGGTGCTTCATGAGGAGTTACTGTCGCATACGGAGCTGATTGCTGAAGACATTTTGAGCAATACGGGGGCTGTTAATAAAGTGGAGGCAACTCGCAGGAGATCGGGCATACGCAAGTAGGGTATGGGAGCGGTCAGGTGGCGCTGTTGTCGACCTCTAGTGTGCATTTGACGGCCATCTACTTGGGAGTGTTCTTGTTGTGTGGCGTTGAAGTGAAGAGTGTCGATTTCACCGCTCTAAGGCATATTTTCAAAAGATGGTCAGCGTTCCTATATTTAATCGAGGTTGCCCTTGTTAAAAATGCATCAGGATGTTATCGAGTATTACGTAAATTCTGTGGCGAGAATGCATTACCGTATAGGACGGTTGCACGATGAGTTAAGGTATTTGTTGAGGATCGCAAGCAAGCTCTTATTGCAACGGTGGTATTTGGAGGTTTCGGAACAATCTCCGTACTCACCAGACATGAGTCATTGTGACTTTACAGCCCTCGTACTAACCTGTGTCTTGTTTTCAATATTTACAGTGTTAACAATAATTTGAATGCTATTTGTAAAACATGAATTCCTTTTATTTGGAGAGATAGTGTTTTTATTTGGCTACCTGTTTAAGGTCGCACTAACACCTGGAAGGTTTTTGGTGACGGAAGTATGGAAAAGGGCTAGGATTGGGAAGGTAGCAGGTATGGCATTAGTTTAGGTGCAGCCCTGGCATTTACTTGGAGTGAAAATAGGAAACCACGGAAAACCATCTGCAGGGCTGCCGACGGTGGGAGTCAAACCTACTCTCTCCAGAATGCAAGCTCACAGCTGCTAGCCCGCAACAGCACGGCCAACTCGCTCGATGGTAGTGTAAAATGAAATAGTCCTTCATTTAGGAATAATTTGATCGTGTTCTCCAGTTCAGTATTATGTTTTGAATAATTCAATTGCTTTGTAGAGACATTTTAACATTTGATGAAAGAACACAAGATCAAAACTTTTTTCTCGTTTGCTTAAAATGTCTTCAGAAATCAACTCGGTTTGTTGTTACTCTCCATAAATCAGCCCGTATAACATAAACCAATTATCGTTGGGATGCTACGGGGATGTTGGTAACTGTTAGGTTTGGTGACAGTAATTTTGATAAAATAGTACATAAGCGGGTAAATGATGTTTCAGGAAGTGAAGTATCTGGAGAAGAGTACGTGTGTTTGATCTCAGGTCGTGGCAGTGTTTTGGAACATGATGATGATGATGTTTGTTGTTTTAAGGGGCCTAACATCGAGGTCATCGGCCCCTGATGGGACGAAATGTGACGAAATGCAATGACAAAATGACAAAATAAAAATACAAAATCCTCCACTGACCAGAATTCAAAACGTGAGGACGAAAAATGAACGGATGGATATGAAGTTAAAACAATCAGTGGAGACGACCCGCAATGCCTCAGTCTCAGAAACTGACGGAAAACAATAGTAATACTGACCAAGGGACTGCTTCTATAGCTCAATACTAAATCGATGATGCTTGCAAGCTAAAGGGGTCCAAAATATAGGCCATAATAGTACTTATCGCTGGAAAAGTAGAACCATGGTATTTGACATGGTGCGGTACTAATCAACAGTATCGTAGACTCGCGGTATTCCACACATTATGGTACTACTTACAGGTAATGAAATTCGCACAGGTAATACAGACCTATGGTGTTTCACACATAGCGGCGCCATTTACAGGCAACGCAAACCTATGGTTTTCGTCACATACGTGTACTAACCACAGGGACTCGTACTATCCCGTGGTGTTTCTTATATAGTGGGTACTAATCATAGGCAAGCCAGAACCCTGGTGTCGCTCATATAGTGCTACTAATCACAGGTACCGTAAAAGCCTGACCGCACGGTGCTCCTGATTGCTACTAATCACAAACTTATTTGGTACCTAACATAGTGGTACTACGCGCAAGTAATAACGACCCATGGTGTTCCCCGCGTGGTGGTACTAATCACAAGTAGTTTCATGGTTCTAATCCAGTCATCCCTTGGTCGCCCCTTTTAGTCACCTCTCACGACAAGCAGGGTATACCGTGGGTGTATTATTCGTCTGCCTCCCCCACCCACAGGGGGTGTGTGTTTAGTCCGCGAGAGGTATTTTATTTCCCTCAAGTCCGCCGGCAAGCCGGTTAGGACCCCCCTATCCGCCACCTGGGACGCGCCACGTGGGAGTATCACCTCTCTCCCTGCTACGCCTGCGTAGCAGGTTCGTGGTGTTTTGGAACAAGGAGGCTGATGTGTAGGAGGGCAAAAATCTGAGTGATGATTATTCGTGCAATTCATAAGATGATACTGGTGACTCTAGCACAGCTCCCAAAGCGTTTTATGGTGAAAACAAGATAAAATGAAGTTCCTCTTCCTGTATTAGCCACTCCAGAACGAGAAAACACAACATCGTGGTGAAACTACCAGGAGTATGATGTAAGACGAAAGACATATGAATGTAAAACGCTCGCAATTTTTAAGAAAGCGTTGTGTATTTCAAATAGTCTTTTGCTTTGTGTTCTATTAATGCGTTAGCTTTTCAAATATGCTTGAACGTCATCTCTGCCGTATTGTAAATATTCATTATTGCATAGGAGCACACATGCGCAAATAAGTGTTCCTTTGAAATTATATTAGAAGAACACTGCTCATATATTCTTAAAGTATTTCGCTTTTTCATTGTAGCAGAACGTTGTAATAGGTACTTCTCGATAATAAAATACGGAAATAACAAAGGAATAATGGCCCTTCTTAATATTGAAAGTAAGTTCTGACACAGGTCTTTCAGACCGGATCCCTGTATTGTTATTGCGGTACCCGGGCAGTTAAAGGAAGCGGGAAAGGTAAAGGAATGGAGTCCCAAGAGAAATTATGCGATTTCCGAAGTGCCGTTGCTGAAGGGTAATTTACTTACGCGCAATGTGGGCTGAAGCTCCATCTTTCTGGATGCATTTTCTTAGGAGGAGTACGTTTCTGACGCGATGAAAGTGGCGCAAATGAGGTAATAATAAGGTCTCTGTTGACTACCTGGTCCACTTGAATATGGTATGCAAATCCATCCGGCTCTTGATGATGATGATGATGATGATGATGATGATGATGATGATGATGATGATGATGATGATGATCATGATCATGATGATGATGATGATGATGATGATGTTTGTATATAAAGGGGCCTAACAGCTAAGACATCGGCCCCTAATGGTACCAGGTGAACGAAATGGTAAACTTCAAAATGTATCCACTGACTACAGTCTAAAACGAATGATGATGAAAAATGACCGTGAAAGAAAAACAATCAGTGGATCGAATTCACAATGCCTCAATTACTGGGATGAAATGAAATGTCGTATGGCTTTTAGTGCCGGGATTTCCCAGGACGGATTCGGCACGCCAGGTGCAGGTCTTCCTGTAGGCGACCTGCGCGTCGTGATGAGGATGAAATGATGACGAAGACAACACATACACCCAGCCCCCGTGCCATTGGAATTAACCAATTAAGGTTAAAATCCCCGACCCAGCCGGGAATCGAACCCAGGACCCTCTGAACCGAAGGCCAGTACGCTGACCGTTCAGCCAACGAGTCGGACAATTACTGGGATGATACTTATCCAAAGGGGTCTAAATTTAGGGTCACCGGCCCCTCATGATGGCACTAATCACTGGTAAAGCAGATCCATGGTGTTCCCCCTATGGTGGTACTAATCACAGGTAACGTTGACTCATGGTGTTTCTAGCATGGTGGCACTAATCATAGGCAATGCAGACCCACGGTGTATCACTTATAACTGGTAACGCCCACAAGTAAAGCAGACCCATCGTCTTCTTATTCTTATTCTTCTTCCTCCTCTTCATATAGTTGTACTGATCACCGGCGCCACCGAAACCCGTAGTTTTCCTCACACACTGGTGCCAACCACAGGCAATTTAGACGCATGGTGTTTCTCATAAAGTAGTATTACTCATAGGCAACGCAGACCCCATTCTGAACAGAGTGGAACTGACCAGTGGAATGTACGCGATGATATTTAGCACAAGCAACGCCCAGACCGGTAGTGTTCTTCACATAATGGTACTGTTCCTATGTAACGTAAACCCACAGTTTTCCTCGCAAGATGGTACTAGTCGCAAGTGACGTCGATCCATGGTGTTACGCACGTATTGGTACTAATCACAAGTAATCTCATGGATCTAGTGTTATCATTCCTTGGTCGCTCCTTTTAGTTGCATCTTACGACAGGCAGTGGATACCGTCGGTGTACTCATCGTCTGCGTCCCTTCCCAAAGGCAGTAGAGAGAATGAGAACAAGAAGGATCCGACACTTCGGAAAATCAAGTACCGGACAAAGAAAGACAAGGGCCACGAATGGCGTGGAAATGAAAGACTGCCTAGGTATCCAATGCTCTAATACCTTCAGGGTCAGAAAATAACAAGAGTTGGCCAAGGGAGGTCGGACAGGATAGATGAAAGTGAGGAGCCCGGCAAAAGTAAGTGGAAGCAATGCCAGAAATCAGCTAAGGGCCCCATGATCGCCAACCCACGCTCCAGTCTTGAGAGCCCCTGGGCACCTTTTAGTCACCTCTTACGACAGGCAGGGGATACCATGGGTGTACTTTTCGTCTGCGTCCCACACCCACAGGGGGTTCCAGGTCTTTAAAAATTGCTCAAACCGATGTTCGTCGTAGACTGCGCTTTGGGGTCTGTAACACGTGTTGGAGAAATGATCCACGATTTTCGTTTGTGTTGACGGTTCTTGGGTTTTTGTTGATATAGGACTGATCCTGTATGACGGAACTTGTCAACAATACCTAGCACTGTTCCGTTATTTGGTGTCACCTTATTAAGTCACTCCTCGTAGTAATCTTTAACATGAAGCAATCTCATTTCCACGCCCCACTCTGTATGACCGGAACTAATGTTCCACGAAAACACCTACTAGTCCGCTTCTGTGGTGTAGTGGTTAGCGTGATTTTCTGCCACCTCCGGAGGCCCGCGTTCGTTTTCCAGCTCTGTCAATAAATTTGAAAATTGGTACGAGTGCTGGAACTGGTTTCATTCAGCTTGGGTTCGAGTACTACCTCAGGCATCCTCGAAGTGGTTTTCAATGGTTTCCCACTTCTCCTCCAGACAAATCACGTGATGGTACATAACAATGGCCGTTTCCTTCCCTCTTCCTTGTGTATCCCTTTCAATATTCCCTTCCTCCAACAACGCCCCTGTTCAGCATACCAGGTGAGGCAGCCTGCGCAAGTTACAGGTCCTCCTCCCCGGTTGTTTGGCTGGAACGAAAGTCTCACGCTTTAGGATACTCCCCTTGAGGCGGTAGAGGTGGGATCCCTCGCCGAGTCCGATGGAAGAACCAACTCTGGACGGTAAATGGACGAAGAAAGTAGAAAACACCTTCTCCTTTGTTGTGAGATCTGTAATGCAGAAATAAAGACAACACAGGTTTCACAGTATATCAAAGTATGTGCAATAAATACCAGGAGCGGCGCATTTTATTTGTTCAGTGAACGCCCTATAGATCAAGCAAAGCAAGCAAAGTCACCTCCGTACAGGCCATGAAGGCCCTTGGAGGAGCGGAAGGTAAGGCTTCCACCATTGTTAACCTCGGCACGTGATGGAGTAGAGTGGTTAGCTCTACACCCGGCCGCCATTGCCCCCAGGAGTTAACCTGGTACTCATTTTTGGTGTAGGCTGAGTGAACCCCAGGGCCATAGGCACCTCCGGAAGTGGAAATCTCCTTTCTAATTTTTTTTTACGACAGTAGGCTATTGCTGTTATGACAACAAGCTTGTCATATTGAACAGCTCTGCTCAACAGTATCACGGGAAAACGGTGTCACGTAAAGTTGTGAAACTCAGTATTTAAGATCAAGATAAAAGGTAGAAGAAACTACGCTGAAAATTCATTTTATGAGCTCAACGGAACTGGGGATTTAGAGGGGGCTTATTTTTATATTCACAACATGATGGGAAAATGGCGGCACGTACATTAGTGAAACTGAGCATTGAAATTCAAGATAAAAGGTAGGAAAAACTATGCTGAAAATTATATTCATGAACTCTACGCGTTTGTGAGGAGGAATGTTGTTATAGGGGATGATTTAGATTTTCATGCCATGATAGGAAGACGGAGGAACATAAATTTGTGAAACGCAATTTTTAAGTTAAAAATAAAAAGGGGGAGAAAGGAAGATGCAAATTAAGCACAATTTACTTTTCTTTCTTCCTCAGCCTCAACCGTAAAATAAACAATTCACTGTATTAATGTTAAAGATAGAAATCAGACACAGTCTGATTATTAACATTACACTCACCAATGCAAGACAAGTACACACAAATGTAAACACTAAACAACATACGAAACACATAAATAGACGACTTTCTCTACTACAGTAAGGAACTGCCAGGATTCACAGAGTAATTGATTATGCATTACATGTAACAGAGCGACACAGAAGAGAAATTAATGAAGTCAACAAAGCGACGGCTGTTTCTACCATTGCGCTTCCCCCCTACGAATGTATTTATGAAAAAGGTAAGCTTCAGTAGTTTTTAATAACGCACGGGCAAAAAATGCCTTATCCTTTATTATGTCTTCCTTAATACAAAATAAATTATACTACAATATTCCTTGAACACGAGATATTATGGGTGTCTAAGGGGCGCCGTTTTCGCCCCTTGTAGGTTCATAAGAGCAGTACTTTTCTTAACACGGAATGATCTATAGAAATGGATTTATCTTAGTAAAGCGGTTTATCAAGAGCTTATTCATTTAATTAGCTGTGTATAGTCGCGAACGCAGCGATAATTTTGACATAAACACTGGGTTGCCCTCCGGAACCAGCGAGGAGGTTCAATTTCAGGACTGGAGGCGCGGGGCTGTGGAACGTAAGGAGGGTGCGCAGGGTTATGAGGAGCAAGGGACGCATAGCTGAGGTATCGCTGGTGAGTAGACCAGTGACAGACACGAGCAGCCCCAAAATTAGATGAAGCCAGGGGCGTAACATTAGGGCCTGCATGGCCTTCAATGCAAGCGGGCCCGAGCCTTTAAGGAGTCCGATTGACGCCTTGCAAAAAATTAAAAACGTATATACCAGGTGGCTCACGGACGCCGTACTTTTTACTTAAAAATGTCCCGCATGCATAACTGATGTGTGGGGTGTCTTCAAACTGATTTTAACAGGGGAACTACTGCCAGCGGGCAGGTTACGTCAGAATATGAAGAGATAAGAAACAGAGTCACACTCGCAGCATGTTACTCAGCGCTGGCGGTCGAATCCACCCCTTGCATTAGTAAACATCGTTTTCGACCGCATAGTTCTAGGCTGGTGTATGGTACAGCCGCACTACATTTACTGTCTGCTTAGCGCCAATGGCTAGTGTGTTCAGCAGCGACGAATACATAGACATTATTTTAATCTGGACAACCCGATCGGAATGCAACCGAAGCTCCAAACAGACGTATGCCTTCTACACAAGTATTTCACCGAACAGTATCGTTTTGGTTTCATACAAGCAACTCTTTTATCGAGTGGAATGTCTACACATGTATAAATTAACAATTGATTAAATTTCCTTTTCTGCATCTTTGGCGTGTTAACAAACAGTAGCGGCGATTAGGGGGTGGGGCGTGAAGGGAAAGTCGCCCCCGTCCTCGCCACTTTGTGGAGTAAACATTACAGATTCACTTTAGCCACCTGGAACTAGGAATTATTATTATTTGTTTTGCTAATTGCTTTACGTCGCACCGACACAGATAGGTCTTATAGCGACGATGGGATAGGAAAGGCCTAGGAGTTGGAAGGAAGCTGCCGTGGCCTTAATTAAGGTACAGCAACAGCATTTGCGTGGTGTGAAAATCGGAAACCACGGAAACCATCTTCAGGGCTGCCCACAGTGGGATTCGAGCCCACGATCTCCTGGATGCAAGCTCACAGCGAATTATTTGTAAAAGAAACGTTATCTGTACAAGCCTTTGTGTCTTATCTGCTAATTCCTTCCTTCATTTTCCTTAATTATTAACATAATTTTTGGCGGAAATAAGCACCAAATGCCTTTCGTCGCGGCTAACCGATTTGTATAGCGCTACGGCAAGTAGTGGAGATTTTGCATGTGCTGTGGGGAAGGGTGGTTGTAGGGGTATAATGTTTTTGCCAAGGTCGTGGACACTGAGTTATAATTCACCGGTATGCCGCACGCATTCCTCAGTCTGGCAGCCTCTTCAGTGTCTGTTAATTCCTTAGTGTGTATTAAAATACTAAATAACTTTTAATTGCATGATCATGCCGTACTTCTATTTAATTGTACCGGCTGAGCTAGCCGTGGAGTTAGGGCCGCGCAGCTTCGAGCTCACACCCGGGAGATAGTGGTTTCGAATCCCGCGGTCGGCAGCCCTGAAGACGGTTTTCCGTAGTTCCCCATTTTCACACCAGGCAAATGCTGGGGCTGTACCTTAATTAAGGCCACGGCCGCTTCCATCTCATTCCTAGGCCTTTCCCGTCCCATCGTCGCCATAAGACCTATCTGTGTCGGTGCGACGTAAAGCAAAATAGTAGAATATTTTTTTTGCGATTGGTTTTACGTCGTACCGACACAGATAGGAATTATGGCTACGATGAGACAGGGAAGGGCTACACGTGGAAAGGAAGCGGCCATGGCCTTAAATACGGTACAGCTCCAGCACTTGCCTAGTGTGAAAATGGGAAATCACGGATAACCATCCTCAGGGCTGCCGACAGTGGGATTCGAAACCACTATCTCCCGGGTGCGAGCTCGCAGCTGCGCGGCCCTAACTCTACGGCTAGCTCAGCCGGTACAATTAAATAGAAGTACGGCATGATCATGCAATTAAAAGTTATTTAGTATTTTAATACATACTAAGGAATTAACAGACACTGAAGAGGCTGCCAGACTGAGGAATGCGTGCGGCATACCGGTGAATTTTAACTCAGTGTCCACGACCTTGGCAAAAACTTTATACCCCTACCACCCTTCCCCACAGCACATGCTAAATCTCCACTACTTGCCGTAGCGCTATAAAAATCGGTTAGCCGCGACCAACGGCATTTGGTGCTTATTTCCGCCAAAAATTATGTTAATAATTAAGGAAAATAAAGGAAAGAATTAGCAGATAAGACACAAAGGCTTGTACAGATAACGTTTCTTTTACAAATAATTCACTGTGAGCTTGCATCCGGGAGATCGTGGGTTCGAATCCCACTGTGGGCAGCCCTGAAGATGGTTTTCCGTGGTTTCCTATTTTCACACCACACAAATGCTGTTGCTGTACCTTAATTATGTCCACGGCCGCTTCCTTCCAACTCCTAGGCCTTTCCTATCCCATCGTCGCCATAAGACCTATCTGTGTCGGTGCGACGTAAAGCAATTAGCAAAACAAATAATAATAATTCCTATTTCCAGGTGGCTAAAGTGAATATGTAATGTTTACTCCACAAAATGGCGAGGGGCGGGGGCGACTTTGCCTTCACGCCCCACCCCCTAATCGCCGCTACTGTTTGTTAACACGCCAAAGATGCAGAAAAGGAAATTTAATCACTTGTTAATTTATACATGTGTAGGCATTCCACTCGATAAAAGAGTTGCTTGTATGAAACAAAAACGATACTGTTCGGTGAAATACTTGTGTAGAAGGCATAAGTCTGTTTGGAGCTTCGGTTGCATTCCGATCGGGTTGTCCAGATTAAAATAATGTCTATGTATTCGTCGCTGCTGGACACAATAACCATTGGCGATAAGCAGACAGTAAATATGGTGCGGCTGTACCATACACCAGCCTAGAGCTATGCGGTCGAAAACGATGTTTACTAATGCAAGGGGTGCATTCGACCGCTAGCGCTGAGTAACATGCTGCGAGTGTGACTCTGTTTCGTATCTCTTCATATTCTGACGTAACCTGCCCGCTGGCAGTAGTTCCCCTGTTAAAATCAGTTGGAAGACACCCCACACATCAGTTATGCATGCGGGATATTTTTAAGTAGAAAGTACGGCGTCCGTGAGCCATTTGGTATATCTAATGTCACTTCGCACGGAAATGATCAGGGAAGGTTTGCAGAATCAATCTAAATAGTTTATTTTACAATTTGTACGTAGAAGTGTTACAATTTTATTGTATCTACCGGCAAATATAATTGTTTTGAGTATAACACAGCACAGCTGTACAGAACGCTTGCCCAAGCTCAAGAGCTGCGCACAAGAGCTGTGCCAAATTATTTAAACATAATTATAACAGTAAAAATTGATACAAAAATATAATATTTCAGTTGGTAAATGATAGTTTCTTGATGTGAGATCGTAATTTACTGAACAGATAACTTTTATCACACATTTATTCGACGATGTATAATGCCAATAAGTAGGGCGTATACAGTATAGTAACATTTGGTCAATTCCGTTACGAACGGCCTCTCTTTCCGTGAAATTAGTAATAGGCTTATCAGTTGTGTTGTTTGCTATTTAAATTTTATTTCAACAGTTTTTATTCAAGTTTATCCGTATAATTTCCTGGGTTGTAAAAAATAAATTATTACACGATATGCAACCATTTTGCTACAGAGAACGGGTTCATATTTTTCAGTTCCCCCCTATGGGTAGTTACAAAGACCATATGTAGTTTCGTTTCATCACGTCCAATTTTTTAAAACACAACTTTTTTCAATATTCAGAAAATGTCTAAATACTGAAATTAATATATATCTTTAAATAAATTATAGTATTATTATTGCGTTAAGACTGGTAACTTAAACATAACTCAATCCCAAAAATCATATAAAACAGCCTAAATTAAAAATTATGAACAAAGCATCCTATAATTATTTTTTCTTGCTTAATATTGCAACGAAACTTGAAAAAAACCGTAATTTATTTCTACATTTGTATGAATGCCATTTCTTGAAAGATTTCATTAACGATGGAAATAAGATACGTGGTAATGAAGCAATGTTGGCGGATTACTGCTGGTGCTTAAAGGGGAGAAAATGTCAAAGTCACAGCAGGGCATCAAAACAGTGCAACATTTCGACCGACAAATTAAGCACCTGAATGGCTGTAAGTACTTTTTATGAATACAATTCAATGTTCCAATGCGTTTTAGTAAATTTTATACAAGGAAATTTTATATTGTGGTTTTAAAACAAGTAACGTTATTAAAATTCTTAGTTCAAATTTTGAAGATTTTCGTTCTTGTTTATAAAAATGGCATAAAACGGGACACGACAGAGAAAGTACGCATACAGACATGGATCCTACATCCCTCAATACCTAAGCACTCATTTCAGGTATATTGTTTTATTAAATTATATTAAATTTTTAAATGATGAAGTGTGCACATTTTATAGATTTTTCGATTTTCTTTTCAAGTTTACAAAAAATTCTGACGTTATGCAGAAAATCTCAACACAGATATGGATTTAGGGCACTGTAGTTAACAGGAGTCAGTAATATTTTCCTCTGTCGCAGAAAAAAACTTTGGAATGCGTATCAGTGTTATAACTAAGACTTCAGTATCGGTTGCAGAATATAGTTCCGCAGTTATTGAAAAATGAAACCAATTTTAAGGTTCTGTATGGTTCAGCACCTTAGCCATTAAATCACGGAGGAAGTCAAATAAAATGTATTACACATTATTATTTAATTATCGTACAATAGTAAATAATCACTTTGTTTATATAATTTGACAATATACTTAGCTGTTGTAATTAAATTTAAATTATTCATGGATTTTACATTTTATTTTTAGGGGTCCGAATTTTAATTTTGGTTTGGGACGTGGGCCAGTATCTCATTCTTTGCACCCCTGGCCGAAGCACTGTCAAAGTGCGCGGTTGAAATTTGCCGTGTGTTTATTCTTATTTTTCACGTTATTGTGGTTCCGATGCAATTAACGTCAATGAACCAGAATATTTCGGTAAATATGGTTTGCATAGCATCAGTAGACGCACGTAGCTTAAGCTTATGTAATTAATAATAATAATGTTAATTGCTTTACGTCCCGCTAACTACGTTTACGGTCTTCGGAGACGCCGAGGTGCCGGAATTTAGTCCCGCAGGAGTTATTTTACGTGCCAGTAAATCTACCGACACGAGGCTGTCGTATTTGAGCACCTTCAAATACCAGCGGACTGAGCCAGGATCAAACCTGCCAAGTTTGGGTTAGAAGGCCAGCGCTTTAACCGTGTGAGCCACTCAGCCCGGCACTTATGTAATTAATGCCACTTTAAAATAGTAATACGTGTTTTATGAAAAGAAAACAAAAAGTACGTCAACACACTGAGAACAGTAGTTTGCATAACATATCCGTGAAGCAGTTATTCCTACGCAAGATAGGACTTCAAAATAAAAGGAAACTGGATCAGTTCCTCACTGTTTTGGTAACTTCTTTAAGCTGTAGCCGTGTTTTAAAAGGAAAGTCGCTTCAATAATCAGGCGATGTTATTATTTTACATCTGTGTAAACATCAAGTAACAATAAATACGTTATTTTCCAAAGCAGTGAACTCCCAGACGGTTTATACACGCGCCACCACTGATAAATAAATAAAGATTGTGTAAAAACTATTCGAAAACTAATAATTTTTAACGAAGTGTCTATACCTTCTTGGCCATGTATATACTGTATTTGTAGCAAATACATAACACAAATGCTCCATTATATGTAAATGTTATATACTGAGCGGCCAAAAGTCATGGAAAGACAATGAATGTGATGTTAATAACGAGTTGCTCCTCCGCGAGCCTTCAAAACGGCAACAATACGGCGAGGCATCGACTCTGCAAGGTGTTGGATACGTTCTAGAGGGACCTGGAAACAATGCATCTTACAATGCTACCTACAATTGGTCTTGTGTAGTTGGTGTGGGGTTCATAGAGCGTCCACCAGCATCGACAGCATCCCATAAATGCTCCATTGGATTAAGATCGGGTGATCTGGAGGGCCAATCCATGGTCGTAACTTCACTGGAGTGCTCGTCCAACCACTTGAGTGCCACCACGTGGCGCATTCTCCTGTTGAAACATGGCACCTCCATCAGGGTACTCTAGGGCCAGGAAGGGATGCAGATGGTGTGAAGGAATGTCCACATAACGTGCATCTGTCAGCGCTCCTTGCAGCCGGACAATGGGATCTAATTGCGACCGTGAGAACTCCGCCCAAACCAGAACTAAGCCACCTCCCGCCTGGACATACCCTTGTTGACACACAGGATTCACAGCTTCATGCGGCATGCGCCACACTCTCACGCGCCCATGCTCGATACAACTGGGACCGGGATTCATCGGACAATACCACACACCGCAACTGTTCCATGGTCCATTGTCCATTACCGATGTTCGCTGGCCCACGCACGTCGTTGAGGTCCGTGTCGATGTGTCAGCAAAGGGACACGAGTTGGTCATCGGCTGGTGAAGCCAATGCGGTGCAGTTGCCTCCTCACAGTCCTGGTAGAAATGGGTTCCTGACTCCTAACATTCAACTGGGTGGTGATCTGATTCACAGTAGCCCATCGAACGCCCAGTATGGTTCTGCGGAGGCGACGTGATGTCCATTCGTTAAACAGCTGTGGTCTTCCCGTACGGCAGTTTACGCGGGTGGTAACATTATCTCTGTGATATTGAAGATCCACCCTCGACACTGTTGACCTCAGAAACCAGACTTCGCGTGTAATCTCCGTAATGCTATGACCCATGCGCCGTGCGCCGAAGATCATCCCACGTTGATGATGATTGTTGTTTAAAGGGGCCTAACATCGAGGTCATCGGCCCCTAATGCAACAAAATGAGATGAAATGGAATTACAAATTAAAAGTCCAAAATTCTCCACTGACCAGAATTCAAAGCGTGAGAACGAAGAATGAATGGATGGACATGAATTTAAAACAATCAGTGGATGCGACCCGCAATGCTTTACATTCAAACAAACCGACGTAAAAGAAGAGGATTACTGACCAAGGGACTGCTGCTATACCATAACGCTGAAACAATGATGCTAGCAGTCTAAAGGGGGTCCAAAATCCAAGTTATCGGCCCCTCGTAACAGTACTGATCGCTAGGAATGTAGAACCATGGTATTTGTCATGTTGCGGTACTAATCAAAAGTAGCAGAGACTTGCGGTATTCCACACATTATTGTACTACTCAGAGGTTATAAAATTCCACATATAAGACAGACCTATGTTTTTTTCGCTTTGCGGGGCCATTTACAGGCAACGCAAACCTATGGTGTTCATCACATAAGAGTACTAACCACAGGGACCTTCCCCTATCCCGTGGTGTTCCTCATGTAGTGGGTACTAATCGCAGGCAAGGCAGAACCATGGTAGCTATCATTCCATGGCCCTGCTCATATGGTGGTACTAATCACAGGTACTGCAAATCCGACCGCACGGTGCTCCTGTGTGCTACTAATCAGAAACCTATTTGGTACCTAATGTACTACGCACAAGTAAAAACGACCCATGATGTTCTCCGCGTGGTGGTACTAATCACAAGTAGTTTCATGGTTCCAAGACAATCATCCCTTGGTCGCCCCTTTTAATCGCCTCTTACGACAGGTAGGGGATACCGTGGATGTAGTCTTCGTCGGCGTCTCCCACCCACAGGGGCTTGTGTGGTTGGTCCGCGAGAGGTATTTTGTTTCCCTCAAGTCCGCCGGCAAGCCGGTTAGGACCCCTCTATCCGCCACCTGGAACGCGCCTCGTGGTAGTATCACCTCTCCCCCTGCTACGCCAGCGTAGCAGGTTCGTGGCATCCCACGTTCAAAGTCGGTTAACTCCACGACATGTTGCCATCTTCACGGCACTGGTGTCTGTGACAGACTGGTCAGCTACGCCGCAGCTAGCCGCAACGATCAGGGCACATACACGGCGCATTTTCTAATCGGACACCCCTTCTCGTGACTTCTGGACACTCAGTGTATAATTACAGAAATTAAAGTAGATATTTCCATAATAACGGAAAAACAAGGTACACTTTGAATATCTATTCAAAAGACTGGCACATTGAGTATTCGAACAGTCTCAGTTCACAGGAAATTTCACTCTCTTAAATACACACCGCAATGATAATATCACCTGTTCAGTAACTTAGTGGGATAGTCTTTGGTTTGGATAATAATCTGAATTCTTCTTGACATTGAATTAACCACATTAGATTTGGTAGCAGAGAGAATGTTGTTCTATTGTTTTGCAAATGCTCGTTTCAGATCTGCTTTGGATGAAATGCGAATTTTTTTTCAAGGTAATCCCGTACATGTGCAGTAGGATTTACATCTGGAGACTGCGGGAGGAGTTTGGAGGTACTTCGGTGTGCTGTAGAGGATCCATATTCTTGTATTGTGTCCTTGGGGTCGTTACCTAGCAAGAACACAAAATTGTCTTTAAGCCCCAGTTTTTCTGCACTAGGTACGAGATGAAGCTTTAATACATGAATGTAGTATCAGTGGTTCATATTTCCTTCAATAAAATGCAGCGTTTCCACACCTGCGGCACTCCTACATCACCATACCATCAATGAGTCTCCACCGTGTTTTGATTGTGATGATGATGCTTGTAGTTTAAAGGGCCTAACATCCAGGTCATCGGCCCCACCGTGTTTTACTGTAGCAGATAGGTTCTCCCTCTTCTTTCAATTATGTGTCTTCTTTCTCCACACCTTGCATCTCCCATCAGAAGCAAAATTATTATTAAATTTTGCCCTCATCAGTAAAAATAACCCTATTCCACAGGTCCATGGAGGAATTTACAGATGATTTTGCAAATTGGAACCTCTTCTTCCTGTTGATCTCATTAATTTTATACTTTCAACGAGCAACACTTCCACTGTAGTCGTTCTGTCTAAGAAAATTGCGAACCGTGCTGTGACATACTTTTGTGTTCAAATCTTATTTCAGCTCCGCTGTGATTTCGTTCCTCCGATTTCGTTTGATTTTTCTTAGAATAGCTCGGCCATCAGCTCACTTAATTTTTTTGGCCGTCCAGTCCGTGGCAAAGTTTGTAACGATTTTCGTTTTCCGAACCTGTCAATGAAATCGTGGATTGTACCTACAGGTCTATGTACTGTCCCAGAAATATCTCGCAATGATTTGCACTGGTTGTACAATCCCATAATTTTCCTCCTTTCTTTCTACCAAAGTCGTTTCTTTCGCCTTCTGAACCATTTTAGAGGGATGTTTTCCATAAGACGCTAAAAACGCAGAACTGAATCATCACACAGGTACAAGGACAGGTAGTGTAATAATGGCGCGTTGAGAAAACCCACAGTGAAGGGAGTGAAGTGCATAAAATTCTGCAATTCGAAAACTTACAGTATTTGGCTTGTATAATAGTGGAGATATGAAGTTGTACTTCTTATTGCACGGCCAGGATAACATTCCTGCTTAATTATCCGTAAACATCCTTTAGGAATGTTTATGATGACAGCAACTAAAATTATGACTATGTTACGGGTGATATGTTGCCCTTTTAGTAGAAATCGTTAATGTTTCGAATACTTCTTACACTCACTGTACTTTGTTGCAAGGGGCATGTGGACAGCAGATGAGCAATCATTTCAATGACATTTCTTTTGCCACATACCGAATAATTAAATATAAGTTCATGGAAACAGACTTCTACTACCAGAAGCGCCACGGCATGAAAGTGGCAAACTATGGTTCTGTTTTAATTGCTGCCTATTGAATCCCTTTATAGACTCATGAAAGTATTTTTTCTTTATAGAGGATTTTTTTGAAGAATTCCACGCCTTTATATCACAACAGAAGATGGGAAGATAATTGTGTAACAGTGCTATTTAACGGAACTTCTTCAATACTTCTTTGTATTACATTTTAGAGTATTGTTCTCGCCTCCTTTGCAAGAAGACATCCGCGACGTTCCTTTGGTGTGGCTGTCAAGTACGCGGCCCAAGATCTAAATCGTATTGCATTTTGAACGTCTCTCGCTCTCTCTCTTTTTATTTCTGTTCCCAAGACAAATGTCAATACCCATCGCCTCAATGTGTCAAAGCCGGGCCGAACCAGAAATGATTTGTATGGGGCAGGGCAGAGGGAGCTCAATGGAGCGAGTGGCATTGAGAACGTAGGCGGCAGGAGAGAGATTCCCTCACCCACCTGCGTTATAATTGCTGCCGCTTCCCACACATAAACGAGCTCTAAGGGAAAAGAAATGAGAACATCAAGTTGAGTGGTTTGATACGAAGATAAATTTCACTGCTGTCGCACTCTCATATATACAATACTTTCCCTCTCATTCTTTACAAAAACCGAGCCCAATGAGCTGATGATTACGACGATGATGATAATGATGATTAGTTTTTAAAGTGGCCTAACAGAGAGGTCAGGTCTGTTATTTATTATTTTTGTTGGTTGTTGACGGTTACACTATTGGAGGAAGGTATTTTTTTTTTGCTAGGGGCTTTACGTCGCTCCGACACAGATAGGTCTTATGGCGACGATGGGATAGGAAAGGCCTAGGAGTTGGAAGGAAGCGGCCGTGGCCTTAATTAAGGTACAGCCCCAGCATTTGCCTGGTGTGAAAGTGGGAAACCACGGAAAACCATCTTCAGGGCTGCCGATAGTGGGATTCGAACCTACTATCTCCCGGATGCAAGCTCACAGCCGCGCGCCTCTACGCGCACGGCCAACTCGCCCGGTAATTGGAGGAAGGAAGCAAGCTTGTAGTTGTACGTGACTCTTCATATCGGATCTCAAGTTTTACGTGAAATCCGAACCATAGGGACATGACTTTTCATTTCAAATATCCCACTTGCATTATGCTTGTATTCGAACCGCGGCCACCTTACCAGGAAGACAGTAACAACATCAGGCGGTTATCACATCCTTGTATTAATGAAAACCAAACCCCATGGCGCAACAGCCCCGAAGGGCCATGGCCTACCAAGAGACCGCTGCTCAGTCCGAAGACCTGCAGATTACGAGGTGTCGTGTGGTCAGCACGAAGGATCCTCTCGGCCGTTATTCTTGGATTTCTTGACTGGGACCGCCATCTCACCTCAGATAATTCCTCAATTGTAATCACGAACGCTGAGTGGACCTCGAACCAGCCCTAAGATGCAGGTAAAAATCCCTGACCTGGCTGGGAATCGAACCCGGGGCCTCCGGGTAAGAGGCAGGCGCGCTACCCCTACAACGCGGGACCGGCACACCCGTGTATTACAGGTAGATTTGTTGATCGTCACACTATTGCAGGAAGCAAGCAAGCTTGTAGTTGTACTTGACTCTTCATAACGGATCTCAAGTTTTACGTAGTAAAAGCTAGTAGAAGCTAATGCTGGGAAGGTAGCTGCCGAGTACTTAATTATTTATGCTATTGGTTTTACTTCCTAATAATTCTTTCTTTCATTCTTTCTTTCTTTCTTTCTTTCTTTCTTTCTTTCTTTCTTTCTTTCTTTCTTCTTTGTCCAAGGTTGGTTTTTACCTCGGACTCGGCGCGGAATCCCACCTATACCGCCTTTAGAGCAGTGTCCTGGAACGTGAGACGCTGGGTCGGGGGATACAACTGAAGAGGAGGACAAGTACCTCGCCCAGGCGGCCTCACCTGCTATGCTGAACGGGGGCCTTGCCGGGGGATAAGAAGATCGGAAGGGATAGACAAGGAATAGGGAGGGAAGCTGTCGTGACCTTAAGTTAGGTACTACCCCGGCATTTGCCTGGAGGAGAAGTGGGAAACCACGGAAAATCACTTCAAGGATGGCTGAATCGAAGCCTTTTCTACTCAGTTGACTTCACGAGGCTGAGTGGACCCCGTTCCAGACCTCGTACCACTTTTCAAATTTCGTGGCAGAGCCGGAAATCGAACCTGGGTCTGCGGGGTGGCAGCTAATTATACTAGCCACTACACCACAGAAGCGACACTTCCCAATAATTACGTACTTTTAAAAGTAGCCGGAGCCAATGAGGTACCGGAACATTGGCGCGCAGGAGTTTCCTTACGTGGCGTTTAATCTACTGACACTAGGTTGACGTATTGAATTCCTTCAAGTACCACCGGACTGAGTTGGGACCGATCCGTCCCACTTATGCTCAGAAGGAGAGCGCTCTTAACCCAGTCAAGACTTAATTAATTTACCGTTTGTCGTGTGCGGAAATGGAAAATCGCATAATTGAATCATCAGGGGTAATTAACAATGGCGTGCGGCCTTCGAAAAGGCCTCGTGCAGGTCTTTCTAGCTGACGCTATAGAGCACTTTTTACTTAATTTCTAGTGAAATCGTCTAGCTATAATGGCAGTGATATCAGGAACAATTATTGGACTAACGGGGAGCCTCAAAACGTTTTTCAGGTTTGCGTACGTCTGACTCGAGCGTATTACTTTTGAGAATAGAGAAACACCGTTGACATACGTTTTGTATGCGGACCCGTACATGTAAAATACTTTTCTGCTTCTCAAGGAAGTCTAGCCTGCGATAAAATGCAGGCAAATTCGTCTCTACGTAAAATATGTCCCGTTGCAAATCAATGTGCTCTAATTGTAAATGTTCTGGCACGTCTGTTGTGTTTAGGGATAGTAATTTCACGAACACATCGAACATGATGTCCTGAAAGGAGAGTCGCCTTTTGTAAATTAATAAATTTGGCTTTGTACTAATAATCGTCTTCGAAGTAGGGCCCGTGATACCATTGTGCAGTGCACGCTGGGACAGTGGCCGTCGTGTGAGCGGTCCTGTCCTAGCCAAGTCTTCAACTATTCATATGGAGCATGAGCGAAAGCAGTTTGAGGTCCGGCAATGGATCTTCGCAAATAATGAAAAATATAACTCTGTTTTGCACGGACAATTTCGCTGGAATAGTTGAAATACAAATGTGGAGACACGTGGGAGGGATGCTTGTTTATTATTCAAATGCTTATCATCATCATCATCTCACACCCAGAAGTTCTGGTCACTTATGGGCGTTGAACTGAAAGACCTGCACCAGGTTAGCCTAATATACCTTAGACACTCCCGGCACTAACAGCCATATGGTATGCTAAATAAAAATTAAATCAAATTAACAGAAGAGAACTGTGAAAAGATTTCCGTCCTGACTTCCGAGTAGTAGGTACTTAAAACGTCATATAAAACTGCAAAAGATGTAGAAATCTTAATGAGTATTTTGCTATTTGATTTACGTCGTACCAACACAGACAGGTCTTATGGCGACGATGGGACAGGAATGGCCTAGGAGCGGGAAGGAAGCACCCATGGCCTTAATTAAGGTACAGCCCCAGCATTTGCCTGGTGTGAAAATGGGAAACGGCGGAAAACCATCTTCAGGCCTGCCGACAGTGGAGTTCGAACCTACTATCTCCCGGATGCGAGCTAACAGCTGCGCGTCCCTAACCGCACGGCCAACACGCCTGGTAATCTTCCTAACAAGAATCCTCACTACTAGTGACATTGGTGGAACGACGTCGGAGATGTTCGACAGATTCGCAAGAACTTACTTTGTCATTAAATGAGATCTAAGTTTCATATTGCACCCTTTCACTTTCGAGATATGGGTGCACTATACCACTTCGTTTTTATATAATGAAAGTAATTTATACCTTTCTGTTTACTAAGAATTTCTTCTGTCTAGAATAAATTAAATGATAGGTGTTTTTGGCGTGAAAAATATATTATGATTGTAAAAAATTTCGACATTGAAGAGCTGGTCAACAGTATCCCATGACACACGCGTATGTGATTGCCTGTTTTCATATTTTGTAAATGGAAGTGTGTATACAGGTCCAAAATATAAACTGCACACTTTGTACTCTTTTCTCGATCACATTCCAAACAAAGTAAATGTAAAACAATTTAATTGATATCTCACTGATATTTCTAGTTTCTCATTCAACGGTCAAATACAGGGAAGTAAATTTAAAGTTCTGAGAGGGGAAATTCACGGCCCAAGGTTGAAGTGTAACAGTTCTGAAAAGTACTATTTTTAATTAATTATTATTTGTTCGGAGCATATAAAGTGCACACGAGAAAGTAGTTATGATAATGATTGGAATTTTTGTTCTTAATCTTTTTTGTAATATCTGAAACGATCTCTTTCCGGTTTTAGCAAGCTGAAGAACCTGAAAGTTATAAATATATATATATAATGATTAAAAACGTAAAAATTTAGTAATAATCTAGAACTGTTTTTTTAAAGGAGAATATATTCGCAAGAATATTTTTTATTAACATTTATGTTAATGCTCAATTATCTTGATTTTTTGGATATGAAATGAATTTAGGAAGGAAGCTGGTAATATTACGAGAAAAGAAGTAAAAGTGGACTGAGGCGACTTGTGCTGAAGCAAATGGGTTATTCCTTGTTCTTAGTTGTGTATATTCAAAGCCGTGTATTATTATTGTTATTATTATTATTATTATTATTATTATTATTATTATTATTATTATTATTATTATTATTATTATTATTATTATTATTATTATTAAGCTAATGTACTTTTAATCTGGTGAAAGTTCAAATTCCGGTCGCTTCTGGAGTGCAATATTCAACACATAACTAATGTAGCATGAAGAAGGGCATCCAACTTCAAACCGCCGGTGACTCTAAAATGATCTCTGTGTTCGTTAGTTAACCATAATGACTACGGCCTATAATATGTAGTGATCGGGAGAAATTGCGGCATACAGCCTTTTTCAAACTTAGATGTTACACTGTGCTGAATATTTAGTTATTTTATTGTAAATATAATTTCCAAATTTTTAACGTATCATTTTTTATTTGTTATGCAAGGACATAGTTATAAAATTTCTGAGAAATTTGTTGTAGCGTCGTAAATAGGAACCTGGGAAGAATAGGTCCAAAACCCTGTGCACTCAGTTTAGTGAAGTACGAGCTCTACAGTACAGGGCCAGAGTGACTAAATGGCATTTTCAGATACAAGCAGCATTCAAACTGAGGAGGAAAACATAGGTGTTAATATACGGGAAGATCTTCATTGCGGTAATCACATTAATGGGACTGTAAGAGAAGGGTACCGATCTCAGCACATGGTCTCTGGTAAGAGCCCAACTAGAGTAAAGTGCCAATGTATGGGGCTCTCACCAGGGTTACTTGATTCGAGAAGTGCAAAAAATCCAAAGGAAAGCTGCTCGATTTGTTCTGGGTGATTCCCGACAAAAGAGTAGCGTTACGAAAATGTTGCAAAGTTTGGGCTGGGAAGACTTTGTAGAATGGAGACGATCTGCTTGACTAAGTGGTATATTCCAAGTTGTCAGTGGATGGATGGCGTGGAATGACATTAGTAGACGAATAAGTTTGAGCGACGTTCTTAAAACAAGGAAAGATCACAATATGAGGATTAAGCTGGAATTCAAGAGGACAAATTGGGGCAAATATTCGTTTGCAGGAAGCAGATTTAGGGATTGGAACAACCCACGAAGCGAGATGTTCAATAAATTTCCAAATTCCTCCAAATAAGGATGCTACCACCTCGGCGACTGGCCTAAATGCAGATAAATGATGATTGATTGATTAATTGATTCGTTGAGTGATTGAACGTTTGCTGAAATTAAATTTCAAGCCAAAACCTTCGGTGATATCAACTGATGTATTCAAAAATATTGTTATGATACTTAAACTACAGATTAACTAGGGAACCCGTGTGAGAAATCTCGCAAGTTCATAAAGTGTGTGATGGAGTAGCTTCTTGGTGAACTACTGGTGAACTATGGAATACACATATCAGTACAATATTAGACAGTATTACTTACCACTTAATGTAATCTTTGATTTTTGAACATTTATGGTATCCACTTGAATGAAAGTTAATGCAAGTGCATTATTATAGTGACAAAAGTTCCGGAAGTACTTATTGGTTTTACTATCATTCTTTTCTTAGCTGATAATTACAGAAGATTATAATCACTTAAAACAGGCGTCCCACTGGCCAAAATGTGAAGTGAACAGCAATGATGGCGAGTATTTTCCCACAGCAACAGTATTTGCAAATCGCACACTTTGAACATTTAAAAAAACTAATATTATAAAGAAATGATCAATATTTATATAATGATAGTGCAATTCGTCACTGATAATGTATATTTTCTTTCTTTTGAATGCTCATTTTTCACGATCGGTTACTTGTGAGCGCCACAAAAGGGATCTGATGAAGATGATGATGCTTGTTGTTTAAAGGGGCCTAACATAGTCACCAGCCCCTAATGGTACGAAATGAAATGGCAACAAAAAGTTCAAAATCATCCACTGACCAATATAAAAATGTCATGAAGAAAGAATGGATGGACAAGAACCCAAAAAAAAAAAAAACAGTGGATCCGACTCAAAAAAGATCATAAATGATAGTATTACTGACCAAGGGACCACTTAAAAAGCATAATCCTGAATCGAGGATGCTTGATGTCTAAAGGGGTCAAAAATCACGGTCTAAGGCCCCTCAGAATGGTACATGTCGCGAGTAAAGTAGAACCATGGTATTTGCCATGTTGGGGTACTAAACAAAAGTAACGAAGACTCACGGTGTTCCACACAAGATAGTACTACTCACAAATATTGTACTTCGTACAGGTAACGCAGACCTATGGTATTTCTCACACAATGGCGCCACTCATAGCCAACGCAAACCGATGAGGTTCCTCACCTAGCTGTACTAGTCACGGGTGCCGGTATTCCCGTGGTGTTCCTCACATAGTGGGTAGTAATCACAGGCAACGCAGACCCACGGTGTCGCTTATATAGTGGTACAAATCACAAGCAACGCCCAGACCCGCGGTGTTGCTCACATGGGTACGACGCACGGGTACTGGAAACCCACAGGAGATCCTACTCTTTGCTGCTACTAATCACAAACCTATTTCGTACCAAAAATAGTGGTACTACTCGCACGTACAGGCAACCCATGGTGTTCCCCGCGTGATGGCACTAATCAAAACTAGTTTCATGGTTCTAATTCAGTCATCCCTTGGTCGCCCCTTTAAGTCGCGTTTCACGACAGGCAGGGAATACTGTGGATGTATTCTACATGTGCGTCCCTCACCCGCAGGGGGTAGTGTGTTTGGTCCGCGAGAGGTATTTTATTTCCCGCAAGTCCGCCGGCAAGCTGGTTAGGACCCCCCTATCCGCCTCCTGGGGCGCGCCACGTGGGAGTATCACCTCTCCCCCTGCTACGCCAGCGTAGTAGGTTCGTGGCAAAAGGGATCTATACTACTGAAATAATATATATGCTTACAGAAGTATCAGGAGATGGACGGAATAGCTTAGACGGTAGAAGCGGTGGATGGCCTTGACGGACTCGATTCAAGCTCAGTCCAGTAGTATTTCAAGGTAGTTAAATAAGGCAACCTTGTGTCGGTAGATTAAACGGAACGTTGAGGCTACTCCGACCACTACTCTTATACTTACATCTCCTTCACACAATATACATAACATTTGTTTGAGCGCCAGTTGCTTTTTAAGAAAAACAACAAAATTCGGTAGAGCATACCTCTTATATCAATTATCTCAAGGCGTGAGGTGATAAACTCACATATTTGGCAATATACAGGGATATGGATCAGGAAAATATTAAATTACTATTGCATTTCCACAATTGAGGATTGTACATGGAACTGGAATCACTTATTATAATTAAAATAAAACTGAGTTTATGACTATAATTTACGTCACAATGAACAATCATTGACGTCTTTTAATTTAACACAAGAAATATATCGTGAGATTTGCGGTATTAAGAAAAGGAAAATTTAATCTAAACAAAAAAAGCTATTGGCATGAACTTGAAGTGAGATATGATATCGCCGCTGATTACACTCTTCTTCATGTTATGAATGCATAACATGTCTGATGCTTTAATTACCTGTTGTCTGCATACACCGCTGTTGAACTTGAAATTCTTGGGAAAACCTGTGAGCTGAAGTCGGGAGCCGTCTGCTGTAATCTTCTTATGTCACAAGGAGTTGGCCTACATACCATGTACGCGTGTAGGGAGCTCCAATGTAATTACGTCCACTCAATATATTTTAAATAATTGGAAAATATTATTGAAACATCTTGTGAAGTCCATCCTCACAAGAAGATGATGTTTCTTTATCAGCATAGTACCCGTCTCTGCTCGGATACAAGCTCCACTTGTAGGCTTCCTCGATGATTACCTCTTCAAACACAACTCTTAGCTCTGACCATCACACTAAGACCACTTCTTCCAATTGATACATCTGACTGTTACATATGATCTGCACGATATGAACTGCTTATGAACTGAGTACTATGAACTGAAGAACTATCAACTGAGTAGATATGATCTGAATACCTCTCACTACCGTTGCCTCGACTTATATCACCTCGCGATGACGACTCATCTCCCCACTCACTGTTCATCCCTTCCACTTCCACATACAGTAGCTGGCGAATACTGACACTTGGTCGCAATCACGTGTCCACGCACTGATGTCATCAGTCATGTGTCGTCTAAGCGTACCCAAGCGGTCCGAGAATGACTGTACCGAATGCGTCACCGGGAAATCTCCTTGCACAGTTAAACATAGCCTCGATTGCAAAATACTATGCCAGCTCATCTAGCCAAAGTTACAAGCCACAGCATGACAATATGAAACCAACAAATCTCACTTACTACAATACAGAATAATTACAAATTAATTTCACTTACCTATGATTAAATACAATAATATACGCGATACCTAATTATTACAGTCTAAATGATGAGAAACAGAATATATAAAATCTAATGAATCTGGTTAATAATAATAATAATAATAATAATAATAATAATAATAATAATAATAATAATAATAATAATAATAATAAATACAGAATGGAGTCTGTAACCCTGTTGTACGGTTACAGAACGCCTCCCTCATGAAATAATCGATTAAATGAATCGATTGATTCATGAAATATCTACACAATCACCTGAAATCGAGTACACCATAGATACATGTATAAAAATGCCCTTTACAAATTTGGTACATATTATCATCCATCTGGATGTTCGTTGTTACACATATAAAACATTTATCAATTATCATTTTCACTTTGATTATACAGTATTATTTACATACAGATTACATTTCTTTCTCACTTCTGTCGTTTCAAACGTTCATTGAGTGTTCAAAAGTAATTCTCGAAGACATTTCATTATATACACTGTCTCCAAGCACTGGAGTTTATTGCACTGCCGTGCTTCACTTATTATCACAACACACGCTAATTTCACTGAAGTCCTGTTCGCAATGCCAGCTTCATAAAATATGGTGAATTAACATAATAATGAAAATTAATCAACAAACTCACATGATATATTTCTTAAGATTTCTTATATTGTATGTGCCTACGATATTTCCTTCCTTGTCTTCCAATGAATAAGCACATTTCCCAATCCGTTTCACTACGGTGAAGTATCCCTGATATAACAAGAAAAACTTAGAAAATTGACCAGCTTCTGCTGATGACGGGAGTGGCACTCTGAGTAAAACCTTGTCACCAAGCTCAAATTATCCAATATAGTCTTACAAAAATTATCATGCACAATCTTACCGTGTTATCCTTCTTAGGTATAATAATAAGTAGATTTAAATTAGGACTACATGATGGTTCATTTATATTATAATCTAGCATAATGTCAATCTGCTCTTCAACAGCGCTAGCGTATTTTAACGGAATGGGATATTTCGGTCCTACAAAAGTTGAGTTATCAATAACATTAAATTTGTGTTCGTAAAGATGTGTTCTACCAGGCCGATCGCTAAAAACATCACTATGTGATATCAATAATTCACACAATTCGTCCTTCTGACTTTCCGCTAAATTACATTTCTCCACTGTCTCATACAATTCATCTCTAGAATCTCTCTGTATGGACACATGGCAGACATCAATATTTTTCCTAATATTAGGAATTTCACAAGATCCTTCCGTACTAGAACACACTTTAGTCGCACTAATTTCTGACAAAACATCATATGGTAAACTGACTTCCCTGCTACTCTTTCCCCAAATAAGATTGACATTACACAGATCAAAATTTAATTTAGCCTTGTGACACGTTAACCAGTCGGTACCTAAAATAACGGCATAAACTAAATTAGGCACTACTAAGCATGGTTGGAAAATACATTCTCCACTTATGCTAATGGGGACAGCTATTTGTTTATTCACTCTTTGAGACTTGTTTCCAACAGCTGTTACGATGAACGTATTCCTCACTGGAATTTCCGCTACCTCATACTTCTCTCTTAAAACTTCCTCATACAGCTTGGAATTTACACATGACTTCTCACTACCAGAGTCCAACAAAATCTTAACTTTTCTGCCCCATATCAGCAGTTCAATCGTCGGTGTAACAGTAACACTACTTAAATTATCCTCATTACATAATATAAGATCACTTAACAAATCTTGCCTTATATCTAAATTTAAATTACACTTATAAAATTTATTGTCTACGATTAAGTCGTCACTTAAAACATTTGAATTATTGCTACTTAGGTCACAATCATGTTCACTTACAACTATAGGCTGGTCGACATTAACATGCTTATCTACCTTATACGTGAACTCACCATTTACGGACTGTCTCAGTGACCTGTTTATACAGTCCGTTGCGCGTTTAAAGTACTTGGTTCGGTTACAACTTGTTGGTTACACACCTCAGTCGGCCTCCCCTGTTGCCTATTTCCTCTAGCGTCATTATTATTATTATTATGGCCTGTATTCTCTCGCCTCCCAGCTTCTGGTTGATTACCATAATCACGCCTCCCAGTCCTGAAATATTCCGAACTATTTTGATAATTTCTCTCCCTGTGGAAATTATTATTAGGTCTCTCCTGATATTCTCTTCTGTAGTTACGATTATTCATAGTCCTGTCCTGATTATTAGATTGGTTACCCCTTCCTTCTACATTCCTATTAGGTGTCCTACTATTATTCAAGCTACTACCTAAAGCATCAAAACTTTCCAACAAAATCTCCATTTCCTTAATAGTCTCCACTCTTTGCATACAAACAGCTTCTCTTATTCTATCGGGATAGTGCTTAGCCATAAGTCTAACTATATCAGCCTCAGGTCCAATACATTCTAAATTTCTCCACACCAAAACATGAGCCAAAAAGTATTCAGTCATTCTAACACCCTCGTTAGAATTATACCTGCCAAACATTACTCTCTCTCTCTCTCTACTCTGAACACCTTCACTCCAAAATTTAGCCACGAATTTCTCCTTAAATTCAGTTAGACTAGACATCGAGCTTTTATATACTTGAAACCAAGACTTAGTCTCTCCTACGAAAGCATTAGATAAGATCTCCAATACAGTTTACCAGCTAATAATATTGTCTCTTAATTGAACAGCAAATTTCTTCTCTACTACTCTCATAAATTCCATCGGGTTAAATTCTTTCCCAGAAAACTTAGGTAAGTCATGATCTCTAGTGATTAAACCATTATTTACAATTATTTCACGTACATTTCTACTATCACGCACTTCTTGCTGGAGTACTCTCTGGCAACTCAGAAATTTTCCTTCCACTGTTTCCTCAGTCTTTTCTTGAATTTTTCTTAATTCCTCCAACTTTTTTTCCGATTCTCTCACCTTCTGTGATAATGATTTCTGCTCACTCCCTAGATCACCTACTTCTCCAAGTTTTCTTTCCACCTGTTCTACCCTACTAATACATTTCCTAGTTTCTTGCCCCACTGTATTGGTTATCTTTTCAAACCTTTCTTCTACTAACTCATTGATTTCTCCTTTATTGGACTCGATCTTGGCGCCTAATTCATCAATCTGTTTGATGCATGTCTCACTAATTTGCTCTATTTCCGTATGGAGATTGCTCCGACCCAATTCCATCTAAGCTCTGATATCACTACACTCCTTATTTACTTTACTTTCTAAATTATTAATTTGCTTACTTATTTCTAACACCTTATGATCTATCTTATTACTAACATCATCAATCTTCTTATTAATACTATTTATGGCATTACTCTGAGCTTCAATTTTTTTACTAATAATATTATTCTGAGATTCAATTTTCTCACTCATAATATTATTCTGAGATTCAACTTTCTCACTAATGGCATTATTCTGCTCAGTCATTTTGGACATCAGCAAATTAAATAAACCCAGGTCAATCACCCCTTTACTTTGATCTTGCGTGACAGCGTTTTCCTCACTTTGTACTATTTTCTGACTTTCAGCAGGTCCCAACTTAGTCACCAACTTCCTATTTATGTTACCACCTTGGATTTCCTTGGACACAATAACCTCAGCCTCATCACCTGACTGCATATTGCTATCCTTGTCCATCTTCGGTTTCCTACTAATTTTTCGCGATCTCAAAGCTATTTCCCCTTGCACTTCCTCTGACATTACCCCTTAAATACAAACTTCAACAAAATGACCTTCCGAACATTACTCGGTGAATTTAACATGTGCGTACTCATTAAAAGAACTGATCCATGTATATTGCCATTCAGAAACACTTTTTCTGAACCTTTCGGGTCCCACGTTGCTGGCGACACGTTGTGGCTACTCCGACCACTACTCTTATACTTACATCTCCTTCACACAATATACATAACATTTGTTTGAGCGCCAGTTGCTTTTTTAAGAAAAACAACAAAATTCGGTAGAGCATACCTCTTATATCAATTATCTCAAGGCGTGAGGTGATAAACTCACATATTTGGCAATATACAGGGATATGGATCAGGAAAATATTAAATTACTATTGCATTTCCACAATTGAGGATTGTACATGGAACTGGAATCACTTATTATAATTAAAATAAAACTGAGTTTATGACTATAATTTACGTCACAATGAACAATCATTGACGTCTTTTAATTTAACACAAGAAATATATCGTGAGATTTGCGGTATTAAGAAAAGGAAAATTTAATCTAAACAAAAAAAGCTATTGGCATGAACTTGAAGTGAGATATGATATCGCCGCTGATTACACTCTTCTTCATGTTATGAATGCATAACATGTCTGATGCTTTAATTACCTGTTGTCTGCATACACCGCTGTTGAACTTGAAATTCTTGGGAAAACCTGTGAGCTGAAGTCGGGAGCCGTCTGCTGTAATCTTCTTATGTCACAAGGAGTTGGCCTACATACCATGTACGCGTGTAGGGAGCTCCAATGTAATTACGTCCACTCAATATATTTTAAATAATTGGAAAATATTATTGAAACATCTTGTGAAGTCCATCCTCACAAGAAGATGATGTTTCTTTATCAGCATAGTACCCGTCTCTGCTCGGATACAAGCTCCACTTGTAGACTTCCTCGATGATTACCTCTTCAAACACAACTCTTAGCTCTGACCATCACACTAAGACCACTTCTTCCAATTGATGATGATGATGATGATGATGCTTGTTGTTTTAAGGGGCCTAACATCAAAGGTCATCGGCCCCTAATGGTACGAAATGAAAGAACAAAAATTTCAAAGGCATCCACTGACCAAAATAAAAATAAAATATGGCATGAAGAATGAATGGATGGACAGAAACTCAACAAAACACAAAACAAACAAACAAAAACCAGTGGATCGGACTCAATACAGATCGAAAATAACATTATTACCGACCAAGGAACCACTTATAAAGCACAATGATGCTTGGTGTCTAAAGGGGGTGCAAAATCCACGTCTAAGGCCCCACATAATGGTACATGTCGCGAGTAAAATAGAACCATGGTATGTGTCATGTTGGGGTATTAATCAGAAGTAGCGAAGACTCACGGTGTTCCACAAAAGATGGTACTACTCACAAGTATTGCAATACGTACAAGTAACGCAGACCTATGTTGTGTCTCACACAATGGCCCTACACAGAGTCAACGCAAACCGAGAAGGTTCCCCACCTAGGTGTACTAAACACGGGCGCCGGTATTCCCGTGGTGTTCCTCACATAGTGGGTACTAATCACAGGCAACGCAGACCCACGGTGCTGCTCATATAGTGGTACAACTCACAGGCTACGCCCAGACCCGCGGTGTTGCACACATGGGTACGACGCACGGGTACTGGAATCCACCAGGCCAGGCTTTTACTACTACTAATCACAAACCTATTTCATACCGAATTTTGTGGCACTACTCGCAAGTACAGGCAACCTATGGTGTTCTCCGCGTGATGGTACGATTCAAAATTAGTTTCATGGTTCTAATTCAGTCAGCTCTTGGTCGCCACTTTTAGTCGCCTCTTACGACAGGCAGGGGATACCGCGGGTGTATTCTACATGTGCGTCCCCCACCCGCAGGGGGTAGTGTGTTTGGTCCGCGAGAGGTATTTTATTTCCCTCAAGTCCGCCGGCAAGCCGGTTAGGACCCCCCTATCCGCCACCTGGGACGCGCCACGTGGGAGTATCACCTCTCCCCCTGCTACGCCTGCGTAGCAGGTTCGTGGTCTTCCAATTGATACATCTGACTGTTACATATGATCTGCACGATATGAACTGCTTATGAACTGAGTACTATGAACTGAAGAACTATCAACTGAGTAGATATGATCTGAATACCTCTCACTACCGTTGCCTCGACTGATATCACCTCGCGATGACGACTCATCTCCCCACTCACTGTTCATCCCTTCCACTTCCACATACAGTAGCTGGCGAATACTGACACTTGGTCGCAATCACGTGTCCACGCACTGATGTCATCAGTCATGTGTCGTCTAAGCGTACCCAAGCGGTCCGAGAATGACTGTACCGAATGCGTCACCGGGAAATCTCCTTGCACAGTTAAACATAGCCTCGATTGCAAAATACTATGCCAGCTCATCTAGCCAAAGTTACAAGCCACAGCATGACAATATGAAACCAACAAATCTCACTTACTACAATACAGAATAATTACAAATTAATTTCACTTACCTATGATTAAATACAATAATATACGCGATACCTAATTATTACAGTCTAAATGATGAGAAACAGAATATATAAAATCTAATGAATCTGGTTAATAATAATAATAATAATAATAATAATAATAATAATAATAATAATAAATACAGAATGGAGTCTGTAACCCTGTTGTACGGTTACAACGTAAAAGTATATCCTGGGGAACAATATTCTGGCACTTCGGTGTCTGTGAAAACTATCGAATTAGTTAGTGGGACGTAAAATTAGTATCATAAGGAAGAGCTATCAGAACGACAAAATTGATGTTTTAAATTGGGATTTAATACATCACTAATTTGCCAATGTTTCGCCGAATTGGCAATTCGTACCAGCATACCACATGATACGTTCATCAGTCCACTGGCACATTGAATCTTGGATGCGATGATGTATCCTTAGAGTACATCTGTCAATGCTAACTGAGGGCATTTCGCACATTCCATGTACGAAAGTGTTTTATGCGGTATGCTGGTACGTTCCATTCCTGTGTGCTCCCCATGGCTATGGACAGTATAACTAGGTAACCATCTAGCCTTAACACTTACTACATGAATACATTTTTGACCTTATTGGCAAAATAAAGGGAAGGGCCATGAATGGTTTTAAAGTGAAAGACTCCCTACCCCTCGCGAACCTAATGCCGTAGTGGCAGAAGAAAACTAGGAATGACTTAGAGAATTAGAATAGGAACGATGTGATTGGATAGGCAAAACCACCATCTCCTGAATTGAGGCTCACACATAGTCAGTACCTGGTGACGATTTAAAAATCCTGGCATAACTATTGGAATACACCTCGCCAAATACTAATGTTGGTTACGCTATCTTCCAATCGAGTGTAGTGTGATTGTTTTCTTATAAAGTTCAATATGTATATTGTATCCGAAATGATCACACATGAATTCAGCCCGATGTTTCCCGGGCGCATGTGTGTCGTCTTCACGATGTGTTCTCCGGACCACACAGTTATACTGGGAAATTATACATATTTCCGCATGACGTCTTTGGACAACTTGGAGGGCAATAAAATGAACGCAGAGAAGAACTTTGTTCTCTTTACATTCTGGAACACCGTCTTTACAACAGTGAAGTGTCTGTACGTTGTCTGTTATTCTGTTGTCGCAATGAAGTTAGATAAGATTTAAGAATGTGTTCATGAACTTTACATTGTTCGAGACAGTAGTTTCTACTATGTCCATTAAGGTGCTTGAATTTTGAACACTAACCCACACTAATACGAGCATGCAAGCGCTATAGTGTATAAATGTGTTGGAGAATTTGTTAAATTGAACAGTAATCTTGAAGTATGACAGTCGAAGACCACGCACATTTGGATAGCGCATCTTGGAACATTAATGTGAGTTACTTTGAAATGAACTGTCAAATGCAGAGAAGGAACAAAAATTAGTATAAATACCCAGTGATTGTGTTAACAAAACAATGTTCTTGTGTTTACAAACTGTGACACGTGCACATCAATCCTTGACATATAGTCACGCAACAGTTTATTTTATGTGGTTCATCATGTTGAACTTGAGTGTGTTTAAACATGAATAGTTTACAATGCAATGTGGAAAGCGGATACACATAATTATTATTTCAACGAAGAGGTTATCGTGTATTGAAGTACAAAATTAAGTTACAATCACCTCACATTACTTATGGTGTTAGGTAACGAAAAATTTCGAAGTGATCGTTTCGCAAAAATGAAGTGCAAATCTGTATGTTCATTTCATCGTGGCACGAGTTCATAAGGCATACGGTATCATATTATGACCTCCAAGAATTCACAAAGAAGTTCACATCCCATTTCACCCGGATTTAGCATGCACAGGGGTTCGATGACGACCATCCAACCAGCAACCCTTTTCAGTCCCAAGATGGAAGCTTAAATATTGGAGGAGAGCTGAAGAGTAACACACATGTCGTGAAGGACTTCCGAAAGGGCCAGCAATGAGGTACGAATCGTGGAGACCACATTGACCACATGTCGGGGGCAGAAGATCTAATGTGAGCTTTTTCAGCCTACTTTTTGTTTTCTCTTAAGTGACACAGAAGTATCAGGAGATGGACGGAATGGCTCGGACGGTAGAAGCGGTGGATGACCTTGACGGACTCGATTCCAGCTCAGTCCAGTAGTATTTCAAGGTAGTCAAATAAAGCAACCTTGTGTCGGTAGATTAAACGGAACGTAAAAGTATATCCTGGGGAACAATATTCCGGCACTTCGGTGTCTGTAAAAACTCTCGAATTAATTAGTGGGACGTAAAATTAGTATCATAAGGAAGAGCTATCAGAAAGACAAAGTTGATGTTTTAAATTGGGATTTACTATATCACTAATTTGTCAAAGTTTCGCCAGCATACCACATGATACGTTCATCATTCCACTGTCGCATTGAATCCTGGATGCGATGATGTATCCTTAGAGTATATCTGTCAATGCTAATTGAGGGCATTTCGCACATTCCATGTAAGAAAGTGTTTACCACAATTACCACAATTCCTGCATAGCATTTGTTTACATGATGACAGGGATGAGGTTAGTTTTTGTATGAGTATTTTGGATTTAAATGGGGATGTTGTTCAAATTTATATTTTCGAGTTAAGGCGATAACCAAACCATGTGTCAACATTTATCATTGGTGTGAAGTTTAGATTCAGAATTGTATTTTAAATTAGTGTGCACATTTCTCAACGGGTGTACTTTGGTAAGAGTACATGTAAATCAATGCAAGATTATTTTGGACTGGTTAATTAACATTCAAATATTTATGGATTACCTGGATGAGTGTGATATATGTTATTTAAGTATCTTTGACCTAATTTTCAGAAGATGACTATGGAGTAGTAAAATTAATGGTCTGAAGGTATTTAAATCAAACAGAAAAGGACATTCAAACGACGATGTGTGTTAATAAAGTGAACAATTTAATAGTTGAATTGTAATAGAAAAGGAAGTAAAGCCACAGCTGATTACAAAACTTATGTTCTGTTGTTGAGTTGAAATACATTCTTAATCACAGATGATTATGCCATAGCCCTATTTTGGTTTATCAGTAATGTAACTTGCCAGAAAAAGGAGGGAAAAGCACAATGCGAAAGAGATGTCATTCTGTTTCAAATCTCTTAGTTTTATTTCTATTTTTGATGGATGTTTGCCTGAACTTGTCAGTACACTTATGACAGGCTGCTATGCTATGTTTCGTATCACGCTGGATTTTGATGTAATGTTATCTTCCAAATTTTGTATTTTCTAATATACATATATTCTTAGATGTTGTGTTTTATTCATTCAACTATAACCTTCCTTTTGTGAGTATATTCATCCAACAGCATTCATTGTTCCATACTGACCCGTACTGACCCGAGATTTCCATGCTCACCTATATCCCTAATTCATTTTAGGGCACTATATATACAGTATATTAAATAGAATTCAAACCGTGGATGCCTTGATAAGCACAATATCACAGAGGTACAACATTTACTGTAAACTTGATCCTGTTCCTCATTTTGTAGGTTGCAATCGCCAGAGAATGAGAAGATAATTTTTAAATTGGTAAATATTGGCTATCTTCTTTCACATCCGTGGTCATCATCGTAAGAACTGAAACTACTTAGCCAGGTTAGACTTATTCACAAATTACCACGGTGTAGATTTTGCTCATGACTTGGGAGCTAATATTTACTTTTAGCTAGCAGGCGCTAACAATTTGTTTGCCTTCCTCACCAAGTTACCTGTATATAATTATAACACTTGTTAGTTCTAAAATTAGGATGATACGTGGTTGTTGTAGAAGTAGCCCCTCCGGAAATGTATGCACATTAAACCTAGATGAGTACGACGGAGCTGCCTTGGCACATTAATGCAGTTAATGTATAGCCTACTGTAAGATAAACGATCCACTACCACTTTTCTGCATGGCCTCACAGTAGCAGTACGATTGAAACAAGTACAGAGAAACAGTTTTATACTACAGAGAAACATCTTTTAATCCCCTCATTCATCTATAACGAAACGTTCTGCTCTTTCTCTTGTAGCAAAACATTGTTTTACGGATACAACAGGAAGATCAAAGAGGAAACTTTATCTTTCAGGGAACTAACTCCTGCTCCTGGGAACTCATGGAGAAGTATTTTTATACATCTGGCTTATTTTTTTTCATGAGAGATACATCAACAGTGGTGTGTCAAGACCAGCTTTCATTAGATTCGAATCTACAGCAGGATATATTTAATGTAGTATTAAAGTTCTTGATATATTCATGCTATTAATGTCCCCCTAAATATTGTTTTTAGCAACATTGGCACAGGAAATGTAGTAATAGCCTGGTCTAAAACAAAAGGTAACCAGACAAGACGACCTTAATGGCCGCTGGTGGCAAGGTTTCATCTACTCTCCTCACGATTGCAAGCATGCAGCATACAATATCTTTAGTTTTTAACCTGGTATGGTGATAGAAGTTCCCGGTTAATATTATACGATACAACTAAGCTAATAGTTATTGCTTATACGTACTGTATACCAACATAACTGTACTACCAACATAACTAAAATTATATATTTATGTACACTTCGAAGCCTTGCCTCAAACCTCGAATTTTTTTGGCGTTTTAGGTATATATAAATTTCTAAAGGGGGTCCACTTCAAATTTGTCTACCTGCTTCTTATCTAAGCACTTATTTGTATAAAGTGCACTGTTCAATACACGTTTGCCATTCAATAAATGGTCTGTCTAAAGAGCTACATAAAACATGTTTCGACCTAACCTAGAGGTCATCATCAGCTAAAATAATATATAGAAGAAAGACATATACAAAAATAGTGATGCATAAAATACTTGAGATAAGATGCAATCAACAAATGGTGTGAAAATCTGTGTTTAAAATATGCATATCTTCAAAATTGGACGGATTTAGTTGTAAGTGTGGGGTCCAACCGTATTTAATACAACAATTGGTTGGCTGGAGGAAATACTTAAAAATTGTGAAGACTGTTAAATATTGTTCTATTTATCATGCTTCTGGAAACGAAGAGAAGTTTAGAAAAAAAGTTTAATTTCTTCATGGAGAATACGGAACTGGAATGAAGTTCATTACTTGTAATACCTGTTTCTTTGTTTACTTGTTTGCTTGCTTGCATGGTTGTTTTTTGATTTTTTGTTTGACTGCTTATTTGTTGGTATGTTTGTTTATATTATAGCTTATTTAGTTACACCATGCTGAAACAGCAAACAATTTCTAGAAGCGCAGTATTATTTAAGTCCAGAGGAAGCCCAGTTTTTCTTTAGACTGTACATTATTTCATTAGTATACAGAGTTTATTCGTGATGACAACATAAACTTGATTGCTGGAGAAGGGCACATGTACCCTATACGCCGTTTTTCATAGGTTGCATGATTTCATTGCGTGTAGGTTCAACATGATGGCATCTCAGCACACTTTTCGTATGTTACTCGATAATACTTTAATCAGAAGTTCCCAAAAATTGGATAGGAAACAGATATTCTGCTGCGTGGCCACCACGTTCATCTGATCTCATCCCACTTGATTTCTTCTTGCACAGTTATGGGAAGAACATTGGGTGCGAGACGTTTGAATGGGCTGAAAAAGAGTTCCTGGCAAGAATCCTCACTACTAGTGACATTGCTGGAACGACGCTGGAGGTGTTCGACCAGATACGCAAGAACTTATGGGACGTTGCCGAAGATGGGATTCTGAGGATTGACAAGAGACAAGCGGAACGACGTCTAATTATTCGTCTTCCAGGAGATGTAGCTTGTGACGCCACGCACTTACTGATCACTCCTTCTACCTTTTGGCTATACTGGCTTTTCCCAATTAAGGAAAACTATTAGTAATTGTGCGTGCAATATATTTACTTACTTTTTAATTTTAAAAAGCATTCCTTTATTTCATTATGACAGTATATGATAATAATATAACACTTTTATATATTACAACTCACCTACCATTATACTTTCTTTATTTTGAAGAATATTCTTCAGTTTTGAATTATAAATGCAAGCATTGTCTCTGTCTTTTATTTGTATACGTCATTGTAACCTATTTAATTTCTCTCCCATTTCCCACGATGGAATTATATTTCAGTAAAGGAGTATCGCATTTCTAAATTTTTAGTGAATGTTATTTCATCTTAATTTCCTGTGTTCAAATTATATATCCGAGTATAATTTAGGGCAAAGTATATTACTTTTTCTTTTGACAGTATTCACGAATGTAGTTTAATTTCATAAGGCCTACATTGACGAAAATAAGGGTGATTCTTTCTTTCAAAGGTTGAGTATAGTGCCATTTGATAATAAAATCGTGATGGAGACCGCTAACATTTCAGTGAGCAAGTATTACAAAGAAACAGGACAATTTGTCACTCACTGAGCTGACATGTTTTCCTTCGTTCTCTGTCACTCCTCTCTCTTCAGTTGTGTGCATGAGGATGTGTTTGCTCAGACCAATGAGAGAAAGTGTAAGAATGTACTGGGCAGTTTTGAGGGCTGTACAGATTTCCTTGCTAAAAAGGATATTTATGACCACTAGTTATTAATGAATGTCAGTGAACAACTGGCGTACATGTCTTCGTAGCGTATGCATGCATTGCAGGTAAATAAACGTATTGCATCTCCAAGCAAAAATGATAATATTTTTGTTTAAATCCCACGTTTATAAGTATACCACACCAAATTTTGTTTATACCCAGAGACTGATACGTTTCCGGGACGGGGTTCACTATCTCATCTGTACACGCACCCTTCTCCAGCGTTCCTGAAAGTTTGCATAATCATCTAGGAAACACCCTGTAGTTGTATGGTCGGGCTGGTTAGCTCACACAGTAGAACGCTGGCCTTCGTAGCTCAAGTTGTCGGGCTCAATCCCGGCTGAGTATGGCAGTTGAAGGTGCTCAAATACGTCAGCCTAGTGTCCGAATATTGACTGGCACGTAAAAGAACTCCTATGACTCAAACTTTCGCTACGTCGGCGTTTCGGTAAATGAAATGGCGTATGGCTTTTAGTGCCGGAAGTGTCCGAGGACAAGTTCGGCTCGCCAGATGCAGGTCTTTTGATTTGACTCCCGTAGGAGACCTGCGCGTCGTGATGAAGATGAAATTAACCAATTAAGGTTAAAATTCCCGACCCTGCCGGGAATCGAACCCGGGACCCCTGTGGCCAAAGGCCAGCACGCTAACCATTTAGCCATGGAGCCGGACAGGCGTTTCGGTGAAACAGCACCGCAAACAACAATTATTACCATTACTATTATTGCATGGTTTTCCTGGTCGAGTTGGTGAAGGTGTGCTCAGTTCACCCGGAAGTACGTGGGTTCGATTCCCCCTAAGAAAGTCGAAAAATTTAAGAAACGAAATCTTCAATTCTGCAGGTGCACATGGCCCTGAGGTTCATTCAGCGTACACCAAAAATGAATACCAGATTTATTCCTGGGAGCAAAGGCAGCTGGGCGTAAGAGCTAACCACTCTACCCTACTAATTGCCGAGGTTATGTATAGTGGAAGCCTTTACTTTCTTTACCTTCCAGCCCACGAAGGGCCGTCATGGCCTGTACGGAGAAGACTTTGCTTAGCTTTTTATTGTTATTATTGCAGTTGTACAGTCGCCAAAGCGGGAAACACCGAATACTTGCGTCAATATTAACCGGATTGAAATAATGGTGTTTTTTCCTGCTTGTTTAACGTCTAAGGTTTTCGTCACGGAAGGATGGGAAAGGGCTAGTATTGGGAAGACAGTGGCTATGAACCTAGCATTCACTTGGTGTGAAAATGGGAAACCGCGCAAAACCATCTTGAGGGCCGCTAATGTTGGGGTTTGAACCCACTATCTCCCGAAAGCAAGCTCACAGCTGTGCGACCCTAACCGCACGGCCAACTCACCCGGTATTAAAGGAAAGCTATATACATACCTGAACTTGCAGAAAGTACAATGCCCGACCTGTTCAACAGTTTTATCTCTCGAGATCTAGTAATGGATAAATTGATAATTGATGTTTGTTGTCTAAAGGGGCCTAACATCGAGGTCATCGGCCCCTAATGGTACGAAATGAGACGAAATGATATGACAACTTAAAATTCAAAAATCCTCCACTAACCAGAATTCAAAGCATGAGGACAAAGAATGAATGGATGGACGGATATGAATTTAAAACGATCAGTGGATCCGACCCACAGTGCCTCACATGCACAGAAGCTGGCACAAAACAATCGTATTACCGACCAAGGGACTGCTTCTATAGTACGATGCTGAATCCATTATACGTATAGTTGAAACGGGTCAAAAATCCAGATCATCAGCCCCTCATAGTGATATTTATCGCTAGGAAAGTAGAACCATGCTATGTGTAATGTTGCGGTACTAATCAAAGGTAGCTGATACTCGCGGCATTCCACGCATTATGTTACTATTCACAGGCAGAGTAATGCGCACATGTAACACAGACCTATGGAGTTTCGCACATTGCGGCGCTATTTGCAGGCAACGCAAACCTATAAAGGCAACGCAAACCTATGGCGTTTCTCACATAAGTGGACTAACCACAGGGACCCGTACTATCCCGTGGAATTCCTCACATAGCGGGAACTGAGCATAAACCATGCTGTCGCTCATATAGTCGTACGAATCACAGGTACTGTAGGACCCACATCCTGATTCATAAACTATCGCTACTAAACACAAACCTATTGCATACCTAACATAGTGGTACTACGTGCAAGTGAATGCAACCCATGGTGTTCCCTGCGTGATGGTACTAATTACAAGTAGTTTCATGGTTCTAATTGGATCATCCCTTGGTCGCCCCTTCTAGTCGCCTCTTACGACAGGCAGGGGATACCGCGGATGTATTCTAAATGTGCGTCCCCCACCCGCAGGGGTTAGTGGGTTTGGTCTGCGAAAGGTATTTTATTTCCCTCAAGTCCGCCGGCAAGCCGGTTAGGACCCCCCTATCTGCCACCTGGGACGCGCCACATGGGAGTATCACCTCTCCCCCTGCTACGCCAGCGTAGTAGGTTCGTGGAGTATGGATAAATAGCAGAATTTCGATTTTCATTGCGAAGTTCATCAATAGCGAGAACAGCTGATGTGAAAATATTATTGAGTTGTAATGGTAATCAGATAACTGGCAGAGAATGCACCATAAAACCGTTAGAGGCACAAGAGATATCCTAGGCCTGAAGACGTTCTATTGTTGCCAACTCGCAAGGAAATAGTGTGATGGCCTGCAATGTGCTAAGCCTGTAAGCAATTATAACATTACACTGTCAAGGAAAAACGACGGCTGGCACAGGTGGTCTTTGCATTTTAGCACTTATTAATACTCAGAAAAGTGACAGGTTGCAAAATTGCTAATCAAGATTTTGCACACACTGCGGAGGACTTACAGAATACGTTTCTATTAAAAATCCCACGTTTAAAAGCTCGTAATACAGGTTTTGAAAGAAATGATCAAAGCTCATAAAGATTTAGGATGCAAAATGTCCTTGAAACTACGTTTCATGGACTCGCATCTAGACTTCTTTCCAGAGAGTTGTGGTGATGTATGAGATGAGTATGGAGAAAATTTTTCAAATAAGACATAGCTACTATGGAGGAACGGTATGAAAGGAAATGAATGCCCACTATGTTAGCCGATTATTGCTGCAGTATATTTCTGGACAAGAAGGAAGCTCGATACTAAAGAAAGAAATAAGACATGAAACTTTATCAAGGGAAATTTCTGTCCATTTTTTCCATTTGTATTAACCTTTATAAACATTCCTATCAATATCACCTCCTGTTACTCTCCTAATGCTTATAGTAACCCTCTTAATTAAATTTCCGTCAGTAAGTTATGTCCATTACTCTAAGTTAAAGCTATATATATATATATATATATATATATATATATATATATATATGCTGTAATTATATGAAAGTATTAAAAGAAATTAAAAATCGGATCACTCTTAAACTATCCCTGATGTATGAATACTAAAACCAGATTTGAATTCAGCGTTAAAATATTTTTGAGAATTACACATTACTCCTCCAGAAACAGGACTCTCTTTGTAGAACAGTTCTTTGAATTACTTCTTTTTTTTATTATTGCGTGTATAGATACATATGGCATGCGATTCAAGCGCCTACACAGTCTTGAATGTCGCAGCAGTTCTCCTGTTTTGCTCGTATGTCGGAACTCTTCTAATATATTATGTTTACTCTAAGAACAGCGCACTTTAACTGCACTATCTGAGCTTGTAGAAACTCTTGGGCAACATCACGTCTATAAAGTTGCTGTTCATGGCCCCCTAAATGGATTGCTCCTGACCAGACGAGGAGCCTCTGAAGGGAAAGTAACAAATCATCTAGCCGCATGCTTAGAAGATTACAAAGAACTATATTCAGTGTAGCAGCAGGCAGACCGATGAAAGGTGAAAATAATCCCACCTCTTTTTCAAAACATTTAACAGTGCAGTTAGGTCTCCATCGAGGTGGTGGTGATTATTATTTTAAGACCAAGTACAACTAGGCAACCATCCTCTATACAATACTACTTACTTACTTACTTAATCCGGTCCTCTTGTACCATAAGGTGTCGAGGATACGAGAGATCTCCATCTACTCCTATCTCCGGTAATGGCAACGGCCTCTCGTACCGAGAGTCCCCTCTCCTGCAGTGCTTCTCTAATCCCCTCCTCCCATGTCTTCCGTGGTCTTCCTCGAGCCTTCCTTCCTTCCACTCTCACCTCCCTCATTAACCTCGGCAAGCGGTCTGTCGACATTCGGTGGACGTGGCCAAACCATCTCAATTGATATTCTTGGATGGTTTTCTCCAGTGGCTTCATATTCAATACTTTCCGGATGGCTGTATTCCTGATCCTGTCTCTCCTGGTTTTGTCCTCTACTTTCCGGAGGTACCTCATCTCTGTCGCCTGGATTCTGCTCTTGGTTCTTTCTGTTAGCACCCAGGATTCGCAGCCATAGGTCAATGTGGGAATAAAGGTGGATTTGTAAACGGCTAATTTTGTGCCCTTTGAGATCTCCTTCTTGTTGAGGAAGTTTGTTCGGATGGCATTAAACAAGCGCCCTGCTGTTCCTATTCTTTCTGTTATTTCTTCCTCCATCTTCCCATCTGAGCTGATGATTGAGCCAAGATACTTGAATTTGGTGACTTGTTCTAATGGTTTACTATCGACCATGATACAGTGTCTCTCCTCATTCCTGCTGATAACCATAGTCTTTGTCTTGTCCGCATTCACCTCCATACCTTTTTCCTTAAGCTCTTCCACCCATACATGGATGTTGTGCTGCAGGTTTTGTTCGCTGGAGGCAACAACAATCAGGTCATCAGCAAATCCCAGGTCAGAAAATCGTACTGGTCGCATGAGATAATTTCCGACCGTCAATTTCTTGATTTTCTCATGACACAGCTTCATAATATGGTCGAGGTATACGATGAAAAGAAGAGGGCTAAGACTGCAGCCCTGCCGGACTCCTTGTCTCGTAGTGAACTCTGCTGACCTCACATTTCCTGTCCGCACGTAATTCCGACAGTTCTTATACAGACTCATGATTGAACTGCAAAGTGACTTGCTAACTCCATACTCCTTTAGGACTTTCCAGAGTTTGGACCTCGGGACTCTATCAAATGCCTGTTTCAGGTCAATAAAGGCAGCATGAAGGGTCTTGTTCTTTTCCAGTAGCTTTGCACTGGCCATCCTAACAGTAAATATGAGATCTTGCGTGCTTCTATTTGGGCGGAAGCCACACTGGGCTTCTTCAAGTTTAGCCTCTACCTCCTTTCTTAATCTAGTCTCCAGGATCTTTGAGAAGACCTTCCCAGGCACTGATAACAAGGATATGCCACGGTGATTACTGCACTCTCGATTGTCTCCTTTCTTAAAGATGGGGACGATGACTGCTACTTCCCAATCTCTAGGTAGCTTTTTTGTTCTCCAGGCCTCCACCATAATCTTGAATAGAAAGTTTTCTGCTTTCTTTCCCAAGTTCTTAATCATTTCTGGGGCGATTCCATCATGTCCTTGGGCCTTCCCATTCTTGAGTTGTTTAATAGCCAACTGCATTTCATTTATCCTTAAGTCCTCTCCTTCTTCTTGTTCTCCTTCTCCCCCCGTCTCCTCTCTTTCCTCACTTGACCATGGGCTGTCTTCATTCCCATTTCCATTCAGTAAATCATTAAAATATTCTTTCCATCTCTCCATTATTTCTTTCTCTTCTGTTAAGATTTTCCCTTCCTTATCTTTTATAAACTTTAGAGGGCACTGTTTCTCCTTTCTCATGTTTTTCAGTGCTCTATAGAACAGTTAAGAGAGAACAGGGAGGTACAGGAGCAGTTCACACAGGAAGTGGAGGAGGAGTGTCAGAGGATAGAGGAGAGGATCGAGGAAATGGACCTGGAGGGAAAGTGGAACATGTTCAAGAAGATACTATTATAAATGGCAAGTAAAGTATGTGGAACAACAAAGGTGGGGGAGTACAAGAAAAGAACAAGCTGGTGGAATGAAGATATCAAGGAAGAAGTAAGAAAAAGGAAATGTGGAAGAAATACTTAAGAAGCAAGGATGCTGAGGACCATGAGATGTATAAGGAACAAAGAAGAAAGGTTAAAGACCTAGTGAAAACAGCGAAAAGACAGTCTTGGGAAGAATTCGGACAAAGAATGGAGAAAAATTATAAAGAGAACCAGAAGCTGCTCTATACAATACTAACCAGAGAGAAAAAAATGGTTGGGATCCGACTATTCAAAAAAAGAAGATATTAGCCAAAGGAAGACAAGGGTCACGACGGGCGTAAAAATGAAAGACTTCTGGGGATTCGCAACAGAATAACCTCGGGGTCGAAGAGACATGAGTTGATGAAGTGAGGTCAGATAGGATAGATGAATGTGGGGAGCCTGATACAAGTAAGTGGAGGCAATGCCAGGACTCAGGTGAGGGCCCCGTGGTCGCTAACCCACTCTCCCAAGTTAAGAGCCCTTGGGCCCCTTTTAGTCACCTCTTACGACAAGCAAGGCATACCGTGGGTTTTATTATACACCCCCACCCACACGGGGTTCTCCGTTTTTGCTTTAAGACGTAAGGGGAGCTGGAATATCCAATCTTTTCTTCCTATGCTCGTTCTCTCCTGGCCTTTTCTCATGCTAAAGAACTAACACGATTAAGGCCAGTTTTATATCTGGATGCTCTTCCTGTTGGTATCCTCATGTGGAGCGATGTATTTACTGTTGCATGTTTATATGTTAGTTAGTAGAGTGATGTTGGGTAACCATTCGGCACACAAGGAGGAGGAAGCTAAAGCACCACCCAACCCTAAGGTGTAACGTGACCCGTGCCGATGGGGTGCATGGTACACGGGAGATGTGTCTTGAAGGGAGCCTTCGAGATTCCTGGCGTTCTCTTGTAGAAAGCAGCCTTCCTCAGGTATGCTGGGCTCTGCCTGGGCGTACACCATATTTCTCGTGGGACCTACATGAGTACTGTAGTGAACCCAAAACCGGAGAGCTCCTCTGGGGCCTCTGAGAGAAACACCCGTTCAACTGATGGGGATTCTTCAGAGATTCCCTCGGATAGCACTACATCGACCTTAAGAGAGCTCGCTCTAGAGGTGGCCAATCGTTAAGTTCAGAAAAAGAAGAAACAACGCTCCGGCGCTGAGAAGAGAAGATTAGAAGGCTTTAAGGGTCGGGAAGCAGACCAAAGAGGACTTTGTTCCTGGAGCTGAGAGGCCTTCTACCTCCACGGCAATGATGACTGAGGAGGGATCCAATGGGCACAAGAGGTAGAACCCTAAAGCGGGTTCTACATCCCGGGCACAGAGGAATCCTCCCACCAAGGCGTCGGTTGAAAAACGACTCCTGCCGAGGGCAACCCTAGATGAAGATCGGCAAGCCTACAAGAAAATTAGGGTGGATTATCCCAGAATAGCCAAAGCTGGGATCAGGAGGTCCATCGTGCCTGAAGAATATCCTGATCATCAGCTAAGGGAAAAACAGATGGAGATAATAGAGGAGGCTATCATCAACCTAATAGATAGGCTTCCGGAGCAGGGGCCAATTAAACCTCAGCTCCTGGATTGCTTTCTGTCGAGAGGTGCTGCCATTATAATCACAGAAAATGAGGAGACCGTAGCATGGGTCCCCAGTATTGTTACAAGCATGTGTATGCAGCCGTGGGTAGGAACCATGCTCACAATTGTGGGTATGGATAAACTCATGGTCTGGATACCAGGACAACCAAAGGGCAATGATAAACTTCTGCGAAGAATGGCACGCCAGAACTATGTATTAAATCCCAGTAGCTGGAGTATCGACGACCGTAAGGAGGAGGAGAGAGGTGTTCGCCTTGTGGTCAGCATGGACTCCATGGGATGTAGAGAAAATGATGGGGAAGAGGATCTTCAGTGGGGCGCATGTTGCCACCTTCACCTTGGTTGAGGGTAAGCCCGATAAGCAGAGGACTAACCCCTCCCACACAGACATCATCGAGAGCAACAGGGGCAAGGAGCAGGAGCCCGGAAAAGAGCCGGTGTCAGTCAAGCCTCAAAATCCATCGCCGGAGCTGGAGCCGCAAGTTCCAGAGACTGCATTAAGGTAAAGTATTGCATGGAGGTAAGAAGGATTACTTTCATACAAGCAAATATACTGCATTGTATAGCGGCATCTACGGTACTTGCAAGAAGTATCCAGAAAGGTAGGTTTTCAGTCGCCTTGATACAAGAACTCTGGCTTAGATAGGGATAAATCATGGGACTAAAATGTGGAGGCTTCACTCTCTTCAGTGGGGTAGTGGAAGAGAAGCCTAGAACATGTTTGTATACTAGTTAAAGATAATACCGACTGGACTATACCGGGTTTCATTACTAGAGACCTAGCAGCAGTCCTGGTGAGATATGAAGAGGGCGGACAACAAAGGGATTTGGTTGTATGCTCGGCATATTTCCCAAGAGACTTTGAATTTCCACCCCCGCCGGAGGAAATCAAGAGACTGGTGATATACTGCAGGAAACAAGGACTCACCCTCATAGCAGGATGTGACGCCAGTGCTCACCACAGCATTTGGGGAAGTAAGAATACAAACCGAAGGAGAGAGGACCTCATAGAATTTCTATGTACAACCGATCTTGAGATCACGAATATAGGTGATACCCCAACTTTCGTCAATAATAGGAATGAGGATATCATAGACCTTACCCTGAGTTCCATGGATATCATACATTAAAGACAGGAAGGTTTCTTTGGAACCTTCCTTGTCAGATCACAAACACATTGTGTTCCATAAAGAGGGCTCCTTCGAGATCCCGTCCTGTAGGAATCCCAGACGAACGTACTGGGCGTCTTTCAGGGAGGACTTGAGGAGGGGACTGGAAAGACGGCCCTCAAATATAATTAAGAACAAGGGAGAGCTAGAGCTCAGTGTGAGCTTTTTCACACTAGTTACCTCTTACGAGCTAAACTGCCCAGTTGTTAGGGCAAAAAGAACAACAGGAAGATTCAAGTGGAACAGCTATTTGGAACACCTGAGGAGAAATACACGAATGCTCTGGAACAAATACAGGCACCTTAAAGATCAAGAAAGTCTATATTCCTACAAAGAATCTCAAAGAAAGTATAAGTCAGAAGTCAAAAAGGCATCTAGGAAATGTTGGAGGCAGTTCTGTGACTCAGTTGGGAGTCAACATGAAGCGGCAAGGCTTTATAGAATTCTAACTTTGAATGGAGGGGCAAGGCTGGGCTCACTGTAGTCTCCCTCGGGTGGACATACATCCACAGAGGAGGAGATCCTGAGCTTATTGCTTGATGGCCAATTTCTAGGTTCAGCAGTCACGAACTGTGGAGTAGAATCGAGCGGCGCCTTCCGACCTGATAGAAGTGGTTGGAAGGAAGCCGCAGAGATCGTTACCTCAAGAAGGGTAAAGTGGGCATTTAAATCTTTTGCTCAGGGATGGATGGGATCTTCCCAGTGCTTCTTCAAGAGGCGGGAGTGGTTCTTATACGTAACCTGGTCAGACGTTTTAGAGCCTGTCTCACTATGGGGTACGTGTTCTCCTTGTGGCGACAGGCGAAAGTAGTATATATAACTAAACCCGAAAGGTCATCACACACTAGACCTAAGGATTATAGACCCATCAGTCTGACGTCTTTCTTTCTTAAGACTCTGGAAAAACTGGTGGATATACATACCAGGGAGAAAGTATTAAGCAATCGTCCCCTGCACTCTCATCAACACGCATATCAACCAGGGAGGTCAGTTGAGACGGCACTACACCAGCTCGTCTCTAGGCTGAAGAGTACCTTGGATCAACAACGACTTGATAAGGTGGTATTCCTAGACATAGAAGGGGCCTTCAACTATATACGTATTTAGGCCCCATAGAACTTAGTCTAGAGAGAAGAGGTGTGAGCAGGATGTTCATAAGAAGGATTAATGCCTTACTGCAGGGCCGCCAAGTTCTGTTTACCCTCAACTCAATAACGTTGAGGGCTAATATAGACAGGGGATGTCCACAGGGAGGAGTATTATCACCAACATTATGGTGCATAGTAGTGGATGAACTACTTACCAGGTTAAATGTTGGAGGAATCTATGCCCAAGGCTATGCAGATGACATCGCCTAATGGCGGTAGGAAATTTTCACAGTACGGTCTCGGAGCTCGTACAGAGCTCCCTACGTAGGGTGGAAAGATGGTGCCACGATACGGACTTGTCGGTCAATCCCAGCAAGATGGAATTCGTGGTGTTTAACAGGAGGAGGAGGCTAGGTGGATTGCCTGAGCCACTCCCATTTGGGAAAAAAACTGGTTAAGACAACTGCAGTTACGTATCAATGAGTAATCCTCGAGGCAAGACCGAGTTGGAAAAAGCATACAGATTATAAGGTGGATAAGACTCGCAAGATGATGTGGGCCTGTCACAGGGCCGTCGGTAAGACTTAAAGCCTAGAACCTAAGGTGGTCCAGTGGCTTTATATTTCTATCATACGGCCCACGATCACCTATGCATCTTTAGTCTGGTGGCCAGGTTCTGAGAGTAAGACTGTGACCACCAAGTTAAACAGTGTCCAAAGACTTGCGTATCTAGGATTGACAGGGGCACTGGAAACCACACCGGTATGTGCAATGGAGGCCATCCTATGTCTTAACCCCTTACATTTATATGTTAAGGATGTGGCAGGAGTGAGTGTCTACCGCCACTGGTCACTCGGAGGATGGTCCTTCAAGTATCCGATTAGAGGTCATGCACCTATTCTTACAAGGTTTCATCAGATAAGGCCCATGACAATGATGATCGGGGACCTGATGAAGCCTAGTTTTAATCTGAACTATAAGTTCAGAGTGATGATACCCACGAGGGGAAAGCGGGTCACGGATGCTGGGGCCCTTAAGTCCGTGGGCTGTACATGGTACACAGATGGCTCGCGGACGGAGAATAGCACAGGCGCTGGGATCTGGGGGCCTAAGACAAGGCTCTCCCTTCCCATGGGTAAATATGCTACTGTCTTCGAGGCTTAAGTATATGCAATACTGGCCTGCGCTGTACATGTATGGAACATGTCGGGGAGCAGAAGATACATCACATTTGTAGCGACAGCCAGGCAGCGTTAAAAGCACTATGTGGAGTTAGAACAACATCCAAAATGGTATGGGAGTGTCAAAGGGTGCTAGATAAGGTGTGTGAACTCAGCTCAGATACCCTGTTACGGGTTTCCGGGCACACATGAATCAGTGGAAATGAAGAAGCTGACAAACTAGCGAAACAAGGCCAAAAGGTTCCTTCATAGGACCAGAGCCCTTCCTGGGAGTATCACTCCATAGTGTGAAACTGGTAATATCCCAGTGGCCAAACCAGTCTCACTTAGACACTTGTAAGAGGTTAACTACGGCAAGGCAGGCACGGGAACTTATCGGAGGGCTTAGATAAGATACAAAAAAGGTTCTCATGAACTTGAATAGGACCAGAATACGAATGGTAGTTGGACTGTTGACAGGCCACAACACATTAAAGAGACACCTACACATGATGAAAATCAGCCAAGATGCGATGTGTAGAAGATGCGGAAGAGAAGAAGAGACCTCCGCCCATGTGCTGTGTCAGTGCGAGGCTCTTGCACGCACTAGACATCGTTACCTTGGTTCACCTGGAAGATATCAGGAACGCCAACATCCGGACACTGGTATCCTTTATAGGAGCACTAGGGCTATACTAGGCAAACCTGTTTAAGGGACACACAGTTTCTTCATAGACCTACGTATGGGGACCTGCGAAGGCAGAGCTCGCCCATTCCTTATCTATCTAGTGTGATGTTGTGTGATTTATTATTGACGATGTATATTAAAACTACCAGAAATACACAGTTCCCGAGCCAGAGGAGTTAACTGTACGCATAAAAAATCCTCGGCCCTGCCTGAAATCGAACCTATGGCCCTTTAGCCAAGGAGCCGGATGAGAATTCCCAATGTTAAAACTGTCAAAATGATGTTCCCTAATCTCTCTAATATACCGTGAGATATAATTTTAAAATTTGTTTACAAGTTTTGGGCAATTTTTGTGAGTTTACTCAACCAGAATGAAGCTTTTTTGCTTATGTGAAAATGATATATGATTAAATTAGATCAATTTGTACAAAGAAAACATATTGTTAAACGTGTTAATTCAGATAGTAAGAAAATCTTGCAACGATTTTGTTTGTGGTGACTTCTATTTGCTTTAGAGCTTTGGTGAAATTGCAAATTATCTATTCAGTAATTTGAAACATATTATATTAAAAGTATTGAATGCCACCAAATGTATATTATGTGTTCTCATTTAATTGAACCAAACGCCTCATTCTATGCAGGTATATGTTTGTGGGAATGTAAGTTACAGTAATTATTTAAACCGCCCCATAAACCCCATGGCACTGCAAGCTCTTGAAGGGCCTTGGCCTACCAAGTGACCGCTGCTCAGCTCGAAGGCCTGCAGATTACGAAGTGTCGTGTGGTCAGCACGACGAATACTCTCGGGCAGTATTTATTTAACTTAGTGAAAACCACAGCCTCCTCTGTCACTTTGTTTTGGAAATGAGGGCATTGAAAGGTAGATATATAAAAATGGAGTAATTTAAACCATACATTAGCAAACCTCAAAGTCTTGTTTCTGGTACCAGTTTCTTAATACAAGATCACGTCAACAATTTTTTCCCCGCGCGAATGTGGGATCTACAAGACAAATGGAAATATGCAGATGGGAGTGGGGAGCGTAAGATGCTGTGAAATATATGGATAATGCCGAGCAGGTTTACCGGCCAAGAAATCCTTGTGCTACAGTTTATTATCAGAGAATATAGAAACCTTTAGGTTAAACGCTCCTAGTAGTCCCCTAGATCGTTAACAACGTGTTTCCAACGATGCAGGGAAAGTTGTCTACCAGTCCCCTCACCATGTGTGAATTTTGCAATTCATGCTTTAGTTCGTTGGGATGAGTATGAAATGATTACCAAGACGAGAAATACACCCCCTGCCTGCGGACTTAACCAATGTTGTTTAAAATTCCCAACCCTGGCGCGAATCGAACCCAGGGCCCTTGTGACCAAAGGGCAGCACGCTAAACATTTAGCCATGGAGCCGGACAGTCTCCGTGCAGAATGGAGGTGACGAGGCAAGAACAGAGTGTGTACATCACACTGGCCGTCCTCCCGGGTCGCATTGCCAAATGATATTATACAGAGCTTGCGGAAGCTGTGGGGAAAATACCCTTCCGTACCGGACTGTTACGAGATGGGCAGCAACATTTCAGGACGGACGTGAAACAAGCAGCAGCAAGCAACGGTCCGGAAGACCTGTTATGTCCGGACTAATGTGTCACGTGCAGTAATTACCCAGTGCAAGGACGTGTACAGAAGGTGGACACTACTTGAGTTACAAGCCAAAGCAGGCATTGAAAAACGAACACAAATGGCACAGACGCATCTTCAGCGCTGGGAATGGGAAGCACTGGAACATTCACCATGCTCACCGGACCTGTCTCTACGCCAGGTAGTCAAACAGTGCTTGCAGAAGGATCCGTCCAGGAATAGAACGTGGGGCTTCATGAACCGAAGTCCAGTATGCTGACCATTCAGCCAGGGAGTCAGACCAGTTTATGAAATCATGAAAGTATTTCATTTCTGTCGTAGTGTAGATTAGTATATATTCTCAGCAAAATAGATACGAATAGAGTTATGTAATGACGTTAAGTTATTCGACAGCAAAATGTTAATATTAACAGCATGATCTTAATGATATGTCCTTTACTGGTGTACGAAAAATAGCAACTTGGGAAATGGAAGTACGTAAGCTTTGAAATCTTGGGATTTCACGCTGCTATATGAATTGTCTCTTCATTTATTAAATTCTCACAGAAGTTATCGACTGTCCATATTTCTTTCTATCCAATGTTAATTTATTCAATATGATGATGATGATTGTTGTTTAAAGGGGCATCACAGCTAGGTCATCTGCCTCCAATGGTATGAGTTCAACTAAATGTAAATTAAAACTTCAAAATAAATCCACTGACTCAAATCTAAAACGAATGATGATGAAAATATGATCGTGAAACAAAAACAATCAGTGGATTCAATTCACAAGGTCTTAATTACCGAGATGATATTACCTAAAAGGGTCCAAAGTCCAGGTCATTGTTCCCTCATAATTGTACTAATCACTGGTAAAGCAGAACTATGGTGTTTCTCGCATGATGTTACTAATCACAGGCAATGCTGACCCAAGGTATGTCTCACACCCAATGGCACCACTCACAGGTAACACAGATCCATGGTGTTTCGCACATAAGCGTACAACTCAACAGCAACACGCATACCCATGGTGTTCCTCGCATAGTGGGACTAATCATGGGCGCCTTATTCCCGTGGTGTTCCTCACTTATTGGAACTAATCATAGGCCACGCACACTCGTACGTTGCTCACACAGTGGTACAAATCATGGACAATGTAGACTCACTGTGTATAACACAGTATGCTAACGCCCACCGGCAACACAAACCCATGGTGTTACTCGCATATTGGTACTACTCCCAGTTCACGCAGACCTATGGTTTTCCTCGCACAGTGATACTAAGCACGCGTGGTGTAACTCTCATAGCAGTACTAATCACAGGCAACGTAGACCATTGGTGTTCCTCATAAAGTGGTACAACTCATAGGGCATGCAGACTCATTTCATGAACGCAGTGGAATCGACCGGCAGAATGCACACGATGACACTAATCACAAGCGACGCCCAGCCCCCATAATGCTCCTCACATAATGGTACTGTTCCTATATAACGTAGACCCATAGTTTTCTTCACAAAATAGTTCTAGTCGCAAGTAACGTTGACCCATGGTTTTCCGCACGTAATGGTACTAATCACAAGTAGTCTCATAGTTCTAATGTCATCATCCCCTGGTCGCCCCTTTTAGTCGCCTCTTACGACAGGAAGGGGATACTGCGAGTGTATTATTCGTCTGCGCCCCCCTCGAACAGGGGGTACTTAGTCAATACAGATAGAAGTTATATGTTATTCTATTTCAAAGGGTCAAATTGTTTAGTTTAATTGTACCAGCGCTGGTACTCAAGGTTTTAAGCATGGTAGAGGTTTGGCGAAATAAATACAAACTTCTTAAGATGCTTTCACTTGCAACCTTCTGGCAAAGATTTCAATTTCACAACGAGGAGTACATTACAGAGCAAAACAGCAGGGGTATCACTCTAACGGCAGAGCCCGTTGACATACGACCTGCGAAACAGCCCTCGCTTATGGAAACCTGCGGTGAAGTTACGGTCACAGCATCGTGCCAGAATGATGAGTGGTTATATCCTTGCGGGGTCTCAGGAGAGCACACCCACTCCCTCTAAGAGTGAAGGATATTGAAAACGGTGTAGAAGGAGAGAAGCAGTAACGAAGATGGTGCTTTACCTTAAAACAATTGGCCTAAATTTTAGTATTTATTTTAAAATGCAATTATAGATAATAGTAAAACATCGATTTTTTCTTCGTAATTATCAAAGCTGTCCGCCTCTGTGGTGTAGTGGTTAGATTGATTAGCTGCTACCCCCGTAAGCCCAGGTTCGATTCCCGGCTCTGCAACGAAGTTTCAAATGTCGTACGAGGGCTGAAACGGGGTCTGCCCAGCCTCGGGAGGTCAACTGAGTAGAGGAGGGTTCGATTCCTACCTTAGTCATCCTCGAAATGGTTTTCCGTGGTTTACCACTTCTCCTCCACGAAAATGCCGGGATGGTACATAACTTAATGTCACGACCGCTTACTTACCCTTTCCAATCTTCCAATACCTCCAAAGGCCCCGTGTTTTTTCAGCATAGATGTTGAGGCCGCCTGTGCGAGGTACTGCTCCTTCGCCCCAGTTGTAAACCCCGACGCAAAATCTCACGCTCCAGGGCACACTGCCCATGTGGTGATAGAGATGGGATCCCTCGCTTAGCTCGAGGGAAAACCCAACCCTGGAGGATGAATTGTTTAAGAAAGGAAGAAAATTGTCAGTGCTAAACCAGGTAAGTCAAAAGGGTAAAGGTAAGAGGTCAGCGAAAGCTACCACCAAGCAAGTGGAGGTGGTATCGTCAACCTTCCAGCACATCTAAACAAGAAGAGAACGTGGGATAGAAATAGAAATGGAAGAGAATTAAAAACTGGAGATTCGCGGGTAACATTGCACCCCTGTTAGTGGGGCCCGGAGACGAAGAATATATACAGGTATTCCCTCTCTGTTGTAAGACGTGACGAAAAGAGGCACATAGGCGCGGAAATGGATTATGATACTGGATCCTGAATTACATCCCTGTGGGTGGGAAGGTTTGAATACATACGCAGGTAAACCCTGACTGTTGTAGAAGGCTACTAAAAGGTCATGTGACCATCGGTCTCCTCTCGAGGGTTATTTGTAGACTAATCCAAATTTACGTGCGTACTGCTTGGGGAAAGGCCTCTTGCGTGGTATCTCGGTGTTCAAATCAGTCTATCTGTGGTACATATGGAAAATAAACTCATGGCACGAACAGGTGCACTAACTCCCCTGGTGTTCATTCTCCACGAGATAGAACATGCTCTGTCTCAGTGAGAAGAAAATCTAGGAGAACAAGACACTCGATGTTCTTTCACACCACGGAAGTGCACCGTACGTTCGATCCCCTAAATGCACCTGCCATGCCACTAGACTTCAGCGTTATAGCACAGTCTACCAGTTCGTCGTTTTTTCCAGCAATACCTAGGTTCTGTTAGCAACGCAGCAAGCAGGAAAAGCTCGAAGGTGTGGACCACCCTGCCTTCGATCACACAGAACACTGAGAACACTAAGACAGAGAAGTTTTCCTCCCCCAAGAGGTCGCAGAAAGCCATCACCAAGCCGGCGGAGGTGGCATCGTCAACCATAGCTGGAAATGCACCTCCCAGCTTGTCTAAACAAGAAGAGAAGTTGACGTAGAATGGAGCATTTATTAAGAGCTCCCTTACCCCCTTCCATGAAGCAGAAATCTTGCCCTTCATCCGGAGGGTATGCGACAGCGTCAGCAGATCCACCTGCTGCAAAACCTCCCCCAATTCCTTTGTAGGAGGACCCCCGCCGCCGAGAAGCTTCGAAGGAATACTCAGCGTACGTCGCCTCGTTCGAAGTGTTGGAAGTCGAACATACATCTCCTTCTTAGATGCTAGTGTCTAAGAAGCTTCGCGCCGCTTGCAAATTACAACCTTTTTAAGTCCACACTATGGCTCTGTTATATTGGAATTGTAACGGTCATGGCAGGCATCTTACTGAGCTGCGCCAGCTTTTGAGTAAGATAGCGGCGAGTACAGACTGTATTCAGGAAACTAATCTCGTGCCAGATCATCATCAGGTCTTGAGAAATTTTAGACTACACTCGAAAGAACGGGATTATGCCAACCGGGCTTCCAATGGCGTTGGTACTTTCACTAGTTCTGAAACCTACAGCAAAGCGGCTCCACTAAGAATCTGCTGTTGCCTGTCATAACTACAGATTGCAATGTTTATTTCCCACCAGCACAGCCTCTTAATATCAATGAGGTAATTGACTTTATAGATCAGCTCCCACCTCTTTTCCAATTATTAGGTGATTTTAACACACATCACACATTATGGGGCTCTGATATGTCTTGCTCTAGAGCAACGGAGCTGGAGAAGTTATGGGAGATCTGGATTTATACTTTTTGAATACAGGGGAACGAACACATTTCAGCATAGTACATCGAAAATTCTCCCGCTTTTACGTTAGTCTGTGCAGTCGTGCGCTCGTTCCCCTGCTTCGGCGGGATGTACACGACGACCTCTGTGACATTGGCCATTTCCCCATCGTTCTCACTTTGTTGAAACAAAAATGCATTGGGACATTTCACCGATGGATTCTAAGTCGACCGTGCGTGTTGATGGTGCGGTTAAGGTCGCGCAGTTGTGAGCTTGCATTCGGGATATGGTGGGTACGAAACCCACTGTCGGTAGCCCTGAAGATGTCTTCTATGTTTTCCTATTTTCACGCCTTAATTAAGGCCATGGCCGCTTCCTTCCCACTCGTAGCCCTTTCCTGTCCCAGTGTTGCCATAAAACCTACCTGTGCCGGTGAGACGCAAAGTAATTTCTAAAATTTAATGATTCTAAAACGTGGTGATTGGCCAAAGTACACAACTCCAGCTGCCTTTAACGAACCGAATAGCCGTAGTGCAGACGGTAATTTATATAACTTATATCACACAAGTTATTCGTGCTGCTGTCTTTTTCTGGGACTGCTGGATGGAAACTCGTTCCTTCGTGTAACGACAACATTAAGCTTTTATAAAAGAGCGACATCGTGCTCATAAACGCTCTCGTACCTAGCCCACACGCTAAGGCGCGAGTTATTTGTCCACAGAGTAAGTAAATTTCACGAGGAAGGTATATATCGTCCATGACGTCACGTACACCGTCATCTGTAGTGTGGACTTAACTTCATCCTTAGTACCGGGAGTTCCATTGTATACAATATGGTCACTGATCCACCCACGGTTGCTAACCATCTAGTAAGTCATTTCGCAGATGTGTCTGGTTTCAGGAAACACCATCCTGATTTCCTTGCTCTGAAGCTGCAGCAGAACGCCTTTATCTATGTTTTGCTACTAACACTTCAGAGGATTATAACGTGCCCTTTATAGAGTGCGAACTCCGGAGCACCTTGGTAGCCACCGATTCCATACCTGAGTACGGCTTTGTTTACACTTACTTCTCTCAGGGTATTCAGATTCATCTTTACTATCCGACCTTCCTTTACAATTCCTGTTCTATTTAGACGCCGCCCGTGTTAGATTTGTGAGATATAGGGAGGTTTTCGTTTTCACACGTTACGTGGCGCCTCCTTTCCTTTCGTCGACATCTACAAGGGTTGGGCCTTTCTGACTAGTATTAAAAGGAGGTTACTATCTTGTTAAACTTCCCTTAAGACAATAATCACAAGAAGCACCATTAGGGATAATGAGATGGTATTTACACTGAATTATGATGGTTACGGATATATCACATTTGTTACCTTCGTTACCCGTCTCAGGCTTATCCTTAACTTCGATAATATGAAAATAAGTGGGATATGAACAATAATACTAAGGCCATTTCCTCTGAATCACGTGACTGTGAGAGTCAGAACAGAGATGAATTTTAAATTAAAAAGTTTTTTGATCTGATAAAGTTGGGTTTTATAATTTGTTTTAATTTTAATTTTACTTTGCATGTTTATGATCTGATAATAAATCTATGATATTATTTCCTCATTGTATTGCTTATATTTACAGTAAATATCTGATATAATATAAAATTGCAGTTCCATTCCAGATTAAATCATTTTTAAGGACTTCCTCAGGCAGTTAGTCTAACAGATATTAAGTGTAAAGGCCTATCCAGTATTAACTATAGCCTTAACTACATATAATCATGAATGACATTGCAATTCAGCAGTGTGTTTCAGTTCCAAAATGTATGAACATATGTTTAAATTTTGTGGGAGAATTAATACATAAGTCTGCACGCTGAATATCATTAGATGCCAGCTACCAATCATACATTCAGTTTTGGATTTTCCGTAATATTTCTTGATAGTTTGTGTACCTTTTTCTCAGAAACTATCACATCAATGAATTTGAAACTTGATAGTCTCTTCGACACAATATATATCTGCTTGCGTAAGAAAATTGTATCAGATTACTTGATTATTTCATGAGGCAAGATTGAAAAGCACTGAAAATTTTACAAAAAAGTCCAGTTTCCAACTAGGATCTAATAAAAATTAATCAACTCCTGTATATAATAGTACAATAATTTTACTTCAGCATCTCAGAATAGCTTTAAATATTATGCATGCCTAGTTTCTTGGGTCTAGTTTGAGTATTTTCTCAGAAAAAGGTTCGTCAGATAAGAGAATGTTTAACATTATTATTTAAAGATATTATTTTTATAATGGTATTTCTGAAACAAAATATCAAACATAGAAGCTTTATATTTTACATAAGAGTGAAGAATGTATTCTGAATATATCGAAAGAAAATTAATTTCTGAGATATGTAACTAAACATCGCAAGTTTAATTTTTCTATCGTTTCATACTTCACCGTTGCCTTAACTATATATAATCACGAATAACATTGTAACTCAACAGTACATTTCATTTCCCAAAAGTATGAAAGTGTGTATTCTTTCTCCCATATGGAACAGGGTATATAAATGATGATGATGTTGATGATGATGGTGATGCTTGCTGTTTAAAGGGGCGTAACATCGAGGTAATCGGCCCGCAATGGTACGAAATGAGACGAAATGGAATGACAAAAGTCTAAAATTCCCCACTGACCAGAATTCAAAACGTGAGGACGAAGAATGAATGGATGGATATGAATTTAAAACAATCAGTGGATCCGATCCGCAATGCCTCACATTCAGAGAAACTGACGTAAAACAATAGGATTACTGACCAAGGGACTGCTGCTATGGCATAACAATCAATCGATGATACTTGCAGTCTAAAGGGGTTCCAAAATCCAATTTATCGGCCCTCATAACCGTACTTATCGCTAGGAAAGGAGAACCATGTTATTTGTCATGTTGCGGTACGAATCAAAAGTAGCAGAGACTCGCGATATTCCACACATTATTGTACTACCCACAGGTTATGAAATTCGACATATAATACAGACCTATATGTTTCTCACTTTGCGGCGCCATTTACAGGCAACGCAAACCTATGGTGTTCATCACATAAGAGTACTAACCACAGGGACCTTCCCCTATCCCGTGGTGTTCCTCATATAGTGGGTACTAATTGCAGGCAAGGCAGAACCATGGTAGCTATCATTCCATGGCCCTGCTCGAATGGTGGTACTTATCACAGGTATTGCATAAGCCGACCGCACGGTGCTCCTGTGTGCTGCTAATCATAAACCTATTTGGTACCTAATATAGTGGTACTACGCGCAAGTAAAAGCGGCCCGTGATGTTCTCCGCGTGGTGGTACTAATCGCAAGTAGTTCATGGTTCCAAGACAATTATCCCTTGGTCGCCCCTTTTAGTCGCTTGTTGCGACAGGCAGGGGATACCGTGGGTGTATTATTCGTCTGCGTCCCTCACCCACAGGGGGTTGTGTGTTTGGTCCGCGAGATGTATTTTATTTCTCTCAATTCCTCCGGCAAGCCGGTTAGGACCCCCCTATCCGCCACCTGGGAGGCGCCACGTGGGAGTATCACCTCTCCCCCTGTTACGCCAGCGTAAAAGGTTCGTGGAGGATATATAAAGGCAATGATTTCCGTGAGACTTCACTTCCAATTTAAATGATGAGGCTGTTGCTCATTTGTATTGTCCGTTCTGGCCTTGCAGGGATAACAGAGGCAAAGCAGATCACAGCTCTTCTGATGAAGACCATCGAATTGAATAGCAACGATGTTTTATTACATTCGAACAGATGCAAATAATTACTCATCACCTTCATCAGTCGCCAATATCAAACTAATTTGTTAGCTTAACTTTAACCCGATTGCAGGATATCGTCTATCGTAATCAAAGAGATGTTCAGTTAGTTCAATTGAATGATGAACATTAACAAAGAGTTTTAGCCTTGAATATCATTTTTGTGATTGCATCTAAATACCTAAATACCACAGCGTACTAGGTCCAATAAACACATATTTTTGAATTAGAGACCACAAAACATTATTGAATGACTCATTATCATTCCGATATTTTCTATTTATAACTTCCTCAGTAGTATAGAGGTTGGTCGGAAACAACGTGAACTGGGCATATGAGCGTTACAGGGTTGGTGGTACTGATACGAGGGCGAAGCAAAAAGTAAGTTACACTTCCAAGTTATGGCCATTTATGAAACCACCTACACATAGGCACCACGGCTATGACAACATACAATGTAATTTCACTTTTCCACATAGTTCCCAAAGAGACTCTAAACAATCCTCGGAACGGTCAACCAACGTTTCGATTCCGGATGCGTAGATATCACCTCCAGCGCTATGCTTCCATCTGGAGACAGCTGCTTTCACCGGCTCATCGTTTCACAAAATTGAGCGTTGGTGTGATTTTGTTGCACGTAACGCAACACCTCACACGGCCCGCCAAACTTCCGAACTGCTGCAGCGATTCAGGTAAGAGGTATGGCAACACCCTCCATACAGTCCAGAATTAGCGCCATGCGATTATCATGTATTCGGTAAGATGGAAAAGGATCTCGGTGGATGACGACTCCGGCCATAACTTGGAAGTTTAACTAACTTTTTGTTTCGCCCTCGTAAATAATTCCAAAAATTACAAGATACCTCGCAATGTTGTCAATTTTTCAGTTTCTGGACTCAGCCAATCACATCACTTCGCGGGCGAATTCTAGTGCGCTTTGTGAGGCGGTGTTGCTAAATCTGCACGTGGCTTATGACCGGCTTGAGAGCGCCAATAGAAGAAATAAACGTCTCCAGGGGAGGGACTTGAACAAGGATCTCCCTGCTGATAGGCTTGCCCCATAACAAGCACGCAACGGTGGCATTGGCTAAAACTCACGGAGTATTAGTGTTTGGTGCTTATTTCTCGGCATGGCTCTCAAGCAATAAGAAGCCACTTGCAGATGCAGCAACACCGCCTCATACAGCCCATTTGAATTCGCCCGCGAAGTGAATCTGATTGGCTAACTTCATTATCTGATAAAATGACAGCGACGCGAGATATCAACGTATTTTTTCAAATTACTTATCAGTATGACCGAAGGTCTCTCATTTTCTCGGTTCACGTTGCTTCCGACCACACTGTAAATACTTGTTGTTTAAAGGCCTGAGTGTGATAAAACTTCAGTGTCAACTGTCATGTTACAGGGCCTAGGATTGCCACTTCCACATATATTTCATTTCTCGCTTCTCCTACTCTTCCGACCAACATGCTGATAATTAAATTGTTTTCACCAACGAGTCTCAAACCAGAAAACCACAGTGTCAGACTTTGCAGACTTGATAACTAAAATATCGTGGCTACCAGGCCGGCACTCCGAATATGAAAAATGAATGTTCGAAGGATATCAAATGGAAAATGTCCAGATGACCCTTCCAAAAATCAGTAGAAGAACGTGATAGCTGTGTGGGCTGAAACAATAATCAATCTTCACCATCTAAGGCGGTCGCGGTTGCAATTACGCCAAATGCATGTGAAAATTTTGAAATCGAAAAGAACATTACTGTGGTTGCGGTTCCTCCTAAAAATTAATGTCACGTGGCTATGACCACGTTGTCAACGGTTGCATAGAACTACAAGATTAGCTATTTTCGAAATCAGTGAACAAAGGGAAAATGGATGAAGGTTATAAACTGCTCGAAATCACTATAGAGGGTGTTTGAAAAATGACTCCCTAGCTTTAATGTGTCCTAGAATCTGCACAAAGTGACATACACTATACTAGTTCGTGGTGTGTGATTCATCAACTCTCCAAGTTTGGCTCCCCTGCAGTTGGCAGGTCTGCTTGACCTTGAGACGGCACCAGTGCTGTTTGTTATCTCTGTTCTGCACTGCACTGCACGCACGCCTCGACTGAACTGAGGAACAGAGGAAACGAACAACACTGGTGCCGTCTCAAGGTCAAGCAGACCTGCAACCTGCAGGGAAGCTAAACTTGGAGAGTTGATGAGTCACACACCACGAACTAGTATAGTGTATGTCACTTTGTACAGATTCTAGGACACATTAAAACTAGGGAGTCCTTTTTCAAACACCCCGTAATGTGAATTCCCTAGCAGTGATTCTTTTCAGATGAAATTCTTTCATTATTATTCAAAGTAAACTTTGAGGAGGAGAGCTGTAAAATCAAACTATTTTATTCTTTTGACAAGTAAAAGTTACCATGGATATATGTTTGTGAACATGGATATATGAAATTAAGTGTTCTGAACCCTCGTAAAATAAGGACGTCTGTTAAGGAATGAAAGAAAGAGAGGAAGAATGAGAGGTACCTACGAAGGATTGAGTATAAATTATAAAGGCTGTTTGTAAACAACGTGAACTGCGTATATGAGCGTTAGAGCGATAAGACACTTGAAAACAATACATCGATATCTAGCGCCCTTGTCATTTTATCAGCTGCTGAAGTCAGCCAATCAGATCGCTTCCCGCGCGACTTCAGATGGGCTTTGCGAGGCGGTGTTGCTAAACCTGCTCGAGGCTTATGACCGGCTTGAAAGCGCCAATAGAAGAAATAAACTACTCGAGAGGAGGGACTTGAACAAGGACACCCCTGCACCCCTGCCGATAGGCTCGGTGCACAGCAAGCACGCTACGGTGGCATTGGCTGAAAGCCAAAGTGTGTTCGGCTTTGATGCTCATTTCTCGGCATGGCTCTCAATCCCTACCAAGCCACGTGCAGATGCAAATTACATAGCAGTATGACCAACGCTCTAACGGTCATATACGATACTTGGATCACGTTGTTTCCGACCACCCTGTATATTATTCCTCGGCTACGAATAAATTGAAACACAGCAGAAGTGGCCAGAAAAATATGCCGGGCACAGTCTAGGGACTCAACCAAGTATCATCAATTCGGAACTATTAGATTTAATTTACCGGTAGGTATCTAATATTCCCCGTAAATTATTAACACTTCTCTTCAATCTAGTACATTCTTTCTAAGTCCACCTAACACCCCATGAGAAGGGCTGGAATATTAATGACCGAGCTCGATAGCTGCAGTCGCATAAGTGCGGCCAGTACCCAGTATTCGGGAGATAGTATGTTCGAACCCCACTGTAGGCAGCCCTGAAAATGGTTTTCCGTGGTTTCCCATTTTCACACCATGCAAATGCTGGGGCTGTACTTTAATTAAGGCCACGGCCACTTCCTTCTCACTCCTAGCCCTTCCCTGTCCCATCGTCGCCATAAGACATATCTGTGTCGGTGCGACGTAAAGCAAATTGCAAAATAATAATAATAATAATAATAATAATAATAATAATAATAATAATAATAATAATAATAATGGTACAAACCTCAATATTTTAACTCTAATGCAGTTTGGCAGTTGGGCTAGGTCACAATAAGAAGTACGGAAGAGACTTCGCGCGACTGTGGAGCTCAGAAAGAAAAGGAAAAAGAGGTGGAAGTAACTTGGCCTTTTAAAAGTTTTTGTCCTCCAACTCCACCCCCCCCCCCCTCCATCTATCTCCCTACACAAACCCTCTTCCCTCTTGGCCACCAACCAAAGCTCCTAAACATTTCCTGTGTATTCCTAAAACGAATAAATACACGAATGTCTACAGCAAGTTTGTGACACTAAGTTCAGTTTGATTGCTACCAATTTAAATATTTTTTCCCCGTTAAACTGTCCGGCAAACGTAGAAGTGGAGCATGTGCTTGTCTTGCAGACGACTTCGTATACCGAGAAGTTTTCAATCCTTGTAATATGCTGAGTAAGAGATGGAGGAGGAGAAATCAACAACACGTTGGAAAATAAGCCAAACTTTTACTGTCTTTATACAAGCTGCTTTACGTCACACCGACTCAGATAGGTCTTATGGCGACGATGGGATAGAAAAGGGCTAGGAGTGGGAACGAAACGAGCGTGACCTTAATTAGGTACAGACCAAGCATTTGACTGGTGTGAAAATGGGGATCCACGAAAACAATCTTCAGGCGGTCGACAGTTGCGTTTGAACCCACTATCTCCCGAATGCAGGCTGATAACTACATGACCCAAACCGAACAGCCACTCTAAGAACTTCTTCATTACAAGAAACGTAGTGCAGGTGTCGAATATTACAACATGATATTGTTGTCATAAATAGGTAAATTAATTAAAGTAATTTTAAATTCTTTGATACGAATAAAATTCAATAGGGGAATTGAATTATTTAATCTCGGAATTATTTGTCATTTCAAATGAGGTGGAATACTGAATACTGAATTTATGCGTGGATTCTACAATGTTCCAGAAAAGCACCACGAAAGAAATGATCATACCACATATTGATGCGCTTGTACGAAGACATTGATTGTGAGTCTTAGCTCCGGCGATACATTTAAATTTCCTACTCTGAATTCATCTACACTTTCCTTCGAATTTTATTTTATTAAACCTTGTTTTCTTTCTTTATGCTTTCCCTTCCCTTCAGATAGTCAAGAACAGTTAACTAGTTTGTGCCTTGATTTAGGGGAAAGGGTTCACCTCAAACTTTTATCGTTTGCTCTGGACAGGATTCGTTAACCTACATTTTGATCGCATGTCACCACTACGCTCATACCTCTGGTGAGTCACTTGGTTCTTGTTATCGTAACGAGTTACATTTTTCTACAGTGAGACTAACGTCAATATCCTGTCAAGTCGTTGGTGTGGCAATGTTTAAAAGCCAATATTTTATGGCACGAATTGTTATTGTATGGATACATAGAATCTTCACAGTCCGTTCAATCTACAAGCCCCTGTTGATTAACTAAGCCCTTCCACATTCCTCAATTTAAACCAGAACTGTAGTCTCATTGCATTCTACAACTCTTATTTTTAAATCTATAAACTTAGTCTAATATCATCACCTTCTTCTCCCTCTGATTCTCTTACCCTCCATGAACGACTCCATTCATCTATTCCATTCACCTAACCTGGCCCCACCTTCGAAACTGGTTCTCGAAGGCAATATTTTAATTTTTCAAGACTGAAAAAGAGAAAGGTATAAATTAACAGACATGTGATGTTCGTGAGGACTTAAATTTTAAGCTGAACACAAATAGGACAGCCAAGAAATGTCTATCAATTATCTTTGATACAAATGTGGTGATGCAGTAGTCCGGTGATTCATCGTGGTGTTTCCTATTGCATGCTGACGCTTATGAACTAGGTATGTGGGATTAGCTCTTTGTTGTCTATAGGCCTTACGGGGACGATGGAATAGGAGTGGTCAGGAAGTTGCCGTGTCCTTAATTGAGGTACAGACCCAGCATTTACCTCGTGTGAAAATGGTAATCCACGGAAATCCATCTTCAGGGCTGCCAACAATAGGGTACGAATTTCACAGCTGCGCGACCGTAACCGCACGGAAAACTCACTAGACATGAGTTCCCACATGAAAACGTTTAAATAGCAGGAGTGAACAAAGCCGCGATTCAATTCTACATTTCCGGAACCGGGCGAGTTGGCCGTGCGGTTAGGGGCGCGCAGCTGTGAGCTTGCATCCGAGAGAGAGGGGGTTCGAATCCCACTGTCAGCAGCCCTGAAGATGGTTTTCCGTGGTTTCCCATTTTCACACCAGGAAAATGCTGGGGCTGTACCTTAATTAAGGCCACGGCCGCTTCCTTCCAACTCCAGCCCTTTCCTATCCCGTCGTCGCCATAAGACCGACCTGTGTCGGTGCGATGTAAAGCCACTAGCAAAAAAAAAAAAAAATCTGAAATGAACAAGCAAGCGTTAAACTAGCTGTGTTGTACTTACAGCAGTCACTACTCACAGCGACAGGCAGTGGAAGTTTATCCTCTATAGCTGTGTGAACACCAAAAGGAATTTAAAGAGAAATTTGTTCGAATATGAGTCATTGCAAGTTTCTTTTTCTATATATCCATATTATTCAGCCCGTACTGTAATAAATAGTTAGGTTTAATTTTATGTCGTTTCAAAATGTACTGCATATAATTAATTGGTTATCATTTGCAAGGTCTTACATGAGAAAGGATTATGAATGTTAAGTAATTTCAGCTCCGAAGATGTCCGTAATTCCCGTTTCCACGAAAGGTAGTAATCCAAAAATCATAAATTGTTCAGGAGAGTCATAAGGAACCAAAAAACAAAACAAAAGAAACGATTTGAGGGAGTAAAACTAATAAATAGAGAGCAAACTCTTCAAACAGTATGTGTGATTGTTTTACTGAATTGTTATTTTATTCGTTAATTTTCAATTATAAAGTTGCTACCTGGTGGTTAATACCACGGATAGACCTATTATAATAGAATAATTACTTTTAAATGCTTGAGAAAGTAATAGATCTGATGTAGCTTTCCGGTGTTCTGAGAGCTGAGGAAACAAATCAACGGACTAACTGTGAAGACCCTGACATTGAATCGTAAGTGATATATTCTGTGATGTTTCAAAAAGGCAAGAAATCACCAGATCTAGATAACATCCCCGTAGAAATTCTTAAAATTATTGATGACGATGATACCCAGTTCTTGTCGAAGTTTTTAAATGGCATATACACCGAGTGGTCAAAAGTCTTTTTTTTTTTTTTTTAGTTGCTTTACGTCGCACCGACACAGATAGGTCTTATGGCGACGATGGGACAGGGAAGAGCTAGGAGTGGGAAGGAAGCGGCCGTGGCCTTAATTAAGGTACAGCCCCAGCATTTGCCTGGTATGAAAATGGGAAACCACGGAAAACCATTTTCAGGGCTGCCGACAGTGGGGTTCGAACCTACTATCTCCCGAATACTGGATACTGACCGCACTTAAGCGACTGCAGCTATCGAGCTCGGTGGGTCAAAAGTCACCGGAAGGGATGTGCTATTAGAAAATCTGCCGTGCATGACCCCAGAGCGTTGCGGCTAGCTGTAGCGCAGCTGAGCAGTCTGTATCAGACAACAGGGTCACAAAGATGGCAACACGACGCGAGTTAACCGACTTTGAACGTGGGATGGTCATCGGCGCACGGCACATAGATCGTAGCATTGCGGAGATTACGCGCGAATTCCGGTTTCCGAGCTCAACAGGGTCGAGGGTGGATCTTGAATTTCACAGAGAGAATGTTACCACCCGCATAAACCACCTCTCGGGAAGACCATAGGTGCTTAACGAACGGAAATCACGCCACCTCCGCAGAACCATGCTGGGCGCTCGACGGTCTATTGTGAGTCAGATCACCACCCCGTTGAATGTTGGGAGTCAGGAACCCATTTATACCAGGACTATAAGGAGGCTACTGCACCGCATAGGCTTCACCAGGCGACTACTAACTCGTGTCCCTTTGCTGACACCTCGACAAAGAGCTCCACAACGTACATGGGCCCGCGAACATGGACCATGGAACACTGCCGGCGTGTTGCATGGTCCGATGAATTATGGCTCCATTTGTATCGAGCTGATAGACGCGTGAGAGTGTGGCGTACGTCCCATGAAGCCCTACTTGTCAACAAGGTTGTGTCCAGGCGGGAGGTGGCTCTGTCCTGGTCTGTGCGGCGTTCTCATTGTCGCAATTAGGCCCCATTGTTCGGCTGCAGTGATCGTTGGCAGACCATCTACATCCCTTTCTGGTCCTATAGTACAATGATGGAGATGCCATGTTTAGAAAGGTCATTGAGCCATGTCACCGCTCCGTGGTGGCACGCATGTGGTCGGAGGCTGATGATGATGATGATGCTTGTTGTTTTAAGGGGCCTAACAGCGAAGGTCATCGGCCCCTAATGGTACGAAATGAAAGAACAAAAATTACAAAGGCATCCACTGACCAAAATAAAAATAAAAAATGTCATGAAGAATGAATGGATGGACAGGAACCCAACAAAACACAAAACAAACAAACAAAAACAAAACCAGTGGATCGGATTCAATAGAGAACGAAAATAACATTATTACCGACCAAGGAACCACTTATAAAGCACAATGATGCTTGGTGTCTAAAGGGGGTGCAAAATCCACGTCTAAGGCCCCACAGGATGGTACATGTCGCGAGTAAAATAGAACCATGGTATGTGTCATGTAGGGGTATTAATCAGAAGTAGCGAAGACTCACGGTGTTCCACAAAAGATGGTACTACTCACAAGTACTGTACTTCGTACAGGTAGCGCAGACCTATGGTGTTTCGCACACAATGGCGCCACTTACAGCCAATGCAAATCGATGAGTTTCCTCACCTAGGGTACTAGTCACGGGTGCCGGTCCCAAGGGCCCCGGGGTGTTCCGCACATAGTGAGTACTAATCACAGGCAACGCAGACCCACGGTGTCGCTCATATAGTGGTACAACTCACAGGCTACGCCCAGACCCGCGGTGTTGCCCACATGGGTACAACGCACGGGTACTGGAATCCACCAGGCCAGGCTTTTTACTGCAACGAATCACAAACATATTTCGTACCATGTTAGTGAGACTACTCGCAAGTACATGCAACCCATGGTGTTCCCCGCATGATGGTACGAATCAAGAGTAGTTTCATGGTTCTAATTCATTCATCCTTTGGTCGCCCCTTTTAGTCGCCTCGCACGACAGGCAGGGGATACCGTGGGTGTATTATTCGTCAGCCTACCCCACCCACAGGGAGTGTGTGTTTGGTCCGCGAGAGGTATTTTATTTCCCTCAAGTCCGCCGGCAAGCCGGTTAGGACCCCCCTATCCGCCACCTGGGACGCGCCACGTAGGAGTATCACCTCTCCCCCTGCTACGCCTGCGTAGCAGGTTCGTGGTGTGGTCGGAGGAGCACACCAGTGAAGTTACGATTATGGATTGGCCCTCCACATCTCCCGATCTTAATCCAATCGAGCTTTTATTGGATGCTGTCGATGCTGATGTACGCTCCATGGACCCCGCACCAAATACACAAGACCAATTGTGGGTAACAGTGCAAAGTGCGCGGGTCCAGGTCCCTCCAGAACTATTCTAACTCCTTTCAGAGTCGAAGCCTCGCCATGTTGCTGCCGTTTTGAGAGCTCGAGGAGGAGCAAGACGTTATTAACTTCACATACAGTGTCTTCCAATGATTTTTGGCCACTCAGTTTGTATTACCGGAGGGGTCCCATCTGACAGGCTGGTAACAACATTCATCAGCCTGCAGGAAGGCACATAAGTGTAGTGATTATAAGCTTCTACGTATAATACATAACAGGATCAGGACCAAGTGTACAGAAAATCTCGAACAAACATTGTTATTTTTCAAAAAATATTTTGCTACAAGTGAAAGATAATATTTTATTTCAGAACTGTCTGGATCGAAAACAGGACGTGTTTGCTTGTTTTATTGATTCCCAAAAGCATTTGACAGGGTACAACACTAAAGACTTGTGAAAGTCTTAGAAATTACAGGCGTTGACAGCAAAGATATCCACTTTATACAAAATCTTGACTGGAGGCAAAAGGCCCCTTTTTGTATCGGAAAGAGGACCATTGGTGAGACAGTCATCCAAAGAGGAGTCAGACAAGGCTGTCTTCTCCATTATTATTACACCTTCAGCCAGAAAAATCAAAAATGATTTAGACATTCACCAGTTTGGCTTAAGAGCTGCCGTAATTAACATCATATGTGTGGATGATATGGTCTTCTTGGTGGTCTTCAATTCCTTTTCAAAGATATTAGTACAATAAGTGAGGACATAGGACTAAAAATGGACCAACTTTGCTATTTTAAGTAGAGAAGTCGATGCTGAGGCAATCTTTAAACTGACAGATTGAGAGAGTAACTAGCTTCAAACATATGTGTGGCATTATCACTGAACAATTTACTACTCAGAAGGAAATGAAACTGAGTATAACATTAGCACGAAAATCATTGACATAAAATTCTTGAATTTAAAACATAGGCAAAGGATGAGCAAATGTTATTATATGGCCAGTCTTGTGGAAGCATGGGCTCTCATAAGCATGTCAGTGAAACGCTTGGAAGCCTTGAAATTTTGAACGACCGGAGGATGCTCAGGATTTTGTGGGTTGCTCGACTATTCATAAGAGCAAGGTCAGTTTGGGAAATTACATGAGCCATAAAGCGCCCCAAAATGTCTTACCTAGGGCACATCCTCTGAAATGACCATGTCGTGCGGAGATGAACATCATGTCTTAGGAACATCAAGGAATGGACAGCAATTCACACTTTAGAAATATTTTATTTACATCTGGCAAGAGATCGGACAGCACCCGACACAGTGGTCACCAACGCCTGGGTGTACCTGATATGTTTCTGAAGAAGAAGTTAGAAAAGCCATTAATCGTCAAAATTAATTATTCCGGCGTACTTCAAATATACTCACTTGAACAAACGTTTTGCCGTCTGCCGTGTTTCTTCCAATCTGGGGAAAGGTCTATAATATTACCTTATCTAAAATTTCTTCAATATTACCAGGGTTCAATACTCGCAGGTCCTCTCTGTGCACGTTTTGCTAGAAGCCGTAAAATATTGTCGAAATGAAAGGAAGCAGATCCAGGATGTCATTATTTTTCATCTCTGAGATTGGTATAAGGGAATATTATCTGTAGAAGCACCGAATTTTTAGTTACATGATTTTGACAGGTAGGCCTTTGCCTCATCAGCAGTTCATCAGCACTCAGGTAGTGGTTTCTTACAAAACAACTCTCATTTGCCTCGCTTACTGCAGCGCCAATTTGCCTGCCATGAACAAAACCTATGAGTATTAACATACTAATATCTAAAAGTTAATGATTTGACAATTTTTATCGTGTCTGCTGGTTCAAGGTGTCGACAACAAGCGGCTACGCAATTTTCCAAGGGAAGTAGATACTGAAATTAATCTGTCCCGCGTATTACGATATACTGAGAAACATGTGAATTGATCCACGCTGTCAAGAGAACTAGACCAACGGCAAACAGTATAGAACACATGGTTATTCTAGCTCAGCTATAATTTTTCATTAAGGTTACAGTTTTTTCAAGCCTAAACTTTGTAAGATGTTAGGGTTATTTTGTATTAAGTTTTTCAATTGTAAAATTCAGTGAATAAGACAGGAACGTACAGCACGGTTTGTCGTCACACAATGGTGTCAGTTTTAATTCTTTGGCGACATTTTCATTAAGTGATTTGCGCATTTTGCTTCACGTGTTCAAACAGACTTTAGATGTTTCAGATTAATGGGAAGAACAACAGACATTCGTTGATAACATGAAATCAATGAATATAATATACAGCTGTGATAATGTTCGTGTCCGCCTCTGTGATGTAGTGATTACTGTGATTACCTGCCACACCCGGAGGCCAGAGTACAATTTTCGGCTATGCCGCGAAAGTTGAAAACTGGTACGAGGGCTGGAATGGTGTTCATTCAACCTCGGGCGGTCAACTTATTAAAAGGGGTTTTGATTCTCTCCTCAGCCATCCTCGAAGTGGTTTTCCGTGGTTTCCCACTTCTCCTCCAGGCAAATGCCGGGGTGGTACCTAACTTAAGACCACAGCCGCTTCCTTCCCTCTTCCTTATCTATCCCTTCCAATCCTCCCATCCCACACAAGTCCCTTGTTCAGCATGGCAGGTGAAGCCAGCGAGGCGAGGTACTGGTCCTACTCCTCAGTTGTATTCCCGAGCAAATTTCTCACGTTCCATGACATTGCCCTTGAGGCGGTAGAGGTGTTTGGGTGGGGAACCAATCATGGAGTGTACGCGGATTTAATAATAATAATAATAATAATAATAATAATAATAATAATAATAATAATAATAATAATAATAATTGTACCGGGTGGTACACCCCCACGCCGCTAATTCAAACTTTGTGCCAGTTGAAACTCCTCTACTGGAGGAAGTCTGAACTTTATCTACTGTGTTAACTTTCAAGTTTCTCAGAAGATGTCACTACTTGGAAATTTTGAAGTTTCTGAACTGGATCGTTTTCGATGTATTTTTGTTTTGCCTGTAGTAAGAAGTGTGGACATTCTCTTCCAGATGGCACTACTGAAGAACTACAATTGTGCACCCTAGTGCGAAGTGAAAGAACTATGTTTTTGGAGAAATTTTGAATTCATAAGTTTGTTCTTTGTTAAATTTCTTTCAGTTATTGTTTAAGTTGGCAATATTAACCCTTTCTTTCTGCCAGTTTTGAAAATGGCCAATCATAATTTTCTGTAATTAATTTTCTACCAATAAGGGGTTTCTTCCTCATCTAGTGTAGGGGTTTTTGTCGTTAACCAATAAAATTTTTGTGGGAGGGTGTTCTCATTCCTGAAATGCCTCGAACTTTCCACGAGGGTATATAAACTGCTGATTTTCGGGTCTCCGGGCCACTTCAGTAACATCTATCAGTGCGTAAAGTACGTAGCACGGGGCGGGAAGCGCCTCTTTCTTTGGGCAGCAGTTCAGCCACCAGGTAATGGCCGTTTAATAAATTCTTTTCTTGTCTGCTCAGCAGTTTAACTCTCGGGGCAGGTCCGAAGCCTCTCCACCATGTAACTTTTCCCCTAAAATGTAAAGACACTTAGTATCAATTCTATCTTTTAAACTACATATTGGGATAAAGAGTGCTTAACCCTCTCGAGCTCCCACTCATATTGCATTGAGGTGAACTTATTTTCACAACCGTTTCTTCCTTAACGTAATGTAAATTGTTTCCTTCTAAAAGTCACCTCGTTAGTATGGGATTAGCCCTTGCAGTAACGGCCTAGTGCCAAGTAGGTTTTATATAAAGTGTATTAGGAGTGCTAGAACGCCTCCTCTCAAGTTGGTATTTTAGAGGCCATGTAACTTACCTGTTTCTTTACTTAATAGGCCTCAGTAGGTTGGGTATTTTTACCCCTGTTTTCATGTCCTTGGAGGACAACTTGAATGTGGAGTTTGGTGTGGCCTTTGATAGGCTTAAATTTTGAGGGCGAGTTGCTCTTTCTTGAAAATTGAGTTGTTGTATGCCTCGAGGAGGCTTTACCGTGTAAAGAGGAGCAAGTGCTCCTAGGCATGATTGGGGTTTTCTGCCCCTTTGTTGAATTCTGTATATCGTAAGGTTGGGCTTATAGCTCAAGAATTGTGTGTCTGGCTCTCGGAGCCCGAATCCTGTAATCACTGTAATTGTACATTTTCGAATTGTGTTTCGGCTACTGAGTACCTGTTCTATTTGTTATTTCTTAATCCTGAAAAGAAAATATAACCTTGTTAAATTATATCTTAACTTTAATTTCGTATTTTGAGACCTGTTCACCCCCGCACCTTCTTTCACCTCTGCACATCCAATATACTCCGTAACAATAATAATAAACTATTTTTCTTGCATATTATGGACCTCGCCTAGAAATATATTTTCCATCACCTTCTAGATTGGATATGGCACCGTTTGGAAATAACCTTCACAAATACGTTCAGTAATGGAATTTCCTGTACCACAGGCATTCAATTGACACTAATACCTGTCAAAAATTAATCAAAGCACTTACACATTGTACAGTAGATTAAATAAAGTAAGTGCAGTTTTTATTGCCTCCAAATCGTGCATCACGAAACCAGTTTGCGTATTTCCTTTCATCCAAATTCAACATAAGGAGTTATATGTCCGTTTAAACATGCAGATTTAGTACTATTGCTAATATCATTTGTTTTCTTTCTTTCTTTCTTTCTTTCTTTCTTTCTTTCTTACTCCATTTAACATTCACGGTTGATTTTTCCCTCAGACTCAGCGATGTATCCCACTTCTACCACTTCAAAAGCAGTGTCCTGGAGCGTGAGTCGTTGGGTCGGGGAGATTCAACTGGGGAGGACAGTACCTCGCCAAGGCGGTCTCACCTGCTATGCTGATCAGGGACCTTGTGAGGGCATAGAAATATCGGAGGGGATAGACAAGGAAGAGGGAAGGAAGCGGCCGTGGCCTTAAGTTTCAGATGCCACTCTCAGGTGTCCGGGTTCGTGGTCTTGGTGGTCGTGGTCTTAAGTTAGGTACCATCCCGGGACATTTTCCTGGACAAGAAGTAGGAAGCCACACGGAAAACCACTTGGAGGATGGCTGGGGGTGCGAATCGAACCCGCCTCTACTCAGTTAACCTCCCGAGGCTGCGTTTACCCCGTTCCAGCCCTCGAAACTCTTTTCAAATTTGGTGGTAGGGCCTAGAATCGAACCCTGGCTTCCGGGGGTGGCAGCTAATCACACTAACCGCTACATCACAGATTTCCTTCACCCGTCTAAAGAACGCGTTTTCGGTGGTGTAACACTATGTATAACTCATCTGAGAAACCTTTAACATATTTTCCTTTGCCTAAAACCACATAATAATTGTCGTGTACCATGACTTGCCACTGGTCTTTTGTCTCCCAGTTCATGCAAGAACTTGTCGCAGTGCTCATCACTCTGAAGGAGTGAGAGCTGATTTTGAGGTATCTAAAGCGAGATGTGCGCTATTTTGCCACACTGTAGCAGTAAACTGGGTGAATCTATATTGCAGTAAGTGTTGGGAAACAAGCAGGTTAACCACTGTATATCAGCGTAGCCTCTTGAGGGCGGTGAAGACTCCATTAAACTGCGTCAGCGTGGGTGAGACTAGCTGGCTGACCGGCATTTCTCCTGGGACACGCAAAGTAGTTCGAGACAGTGCTTTCTCACGCGTCAGCCACATGCTCCTTGTCTTAAAACGTAGAAAAGAAAAGTGGAGAACTCTCGGCTGCCAACTCAACTTCAAACTAAAGTTAACCAAACTTAATATTTTCCATCTTTCTGTTTTCTCTCACTCTGTCTCCTGCTATTCTCGTCAATGTAATCCATTATATTTCGTTTACCACTGGCAGAAAATATACGATTGTAAGCCAGAAAGTAGGCTGCGACTCGCGCCACCCATTGGGTTATTCCTTGCAAGATTTCCTGCACTCGCTAATGAGGCGAGGAGGAGGATAGGAGTCGTGGTAGTCATAGTTTACCCCCTCTGAGAACGGGTTGTTTTATTTTTAATTTTTTAAAATATTCTCTTCAGTGTAGCATGTGGATGTATGACTCTATCCGTGAAGAGGTATGTTCAAGCAAGAAGAGTGCAAGTTCGCAAGTCCGCCTGTGTGATATAGCGGTTAGCGTGATTAGCTGCCACCCCCGAAGGCTCGGGTTCATTTCCCAGCTCTGTTACGACATTTGAAAAGCAGTACGAAGGCTTGAATGGGGTCCACTCAGCCTCGGGAGGCCAGCTGTGTAGAGAGGGTTTCGATTCCCTCCTCATCCATCCTCGAAGTCGCTTTCCGTAGTTTCCCACTTCCTTCCCTCTTCCTTGTCTAACCCTTCCAATCTTCCCATCTTCCCACAAGTCCCCTGTACTGCATAGCAAGTGAGGTGGCCTGTGAGAGGTATTGGTCCTACTCCCCAGTTGTATCCCCGACCTTAAGTTTCACGCTCCAGGACACTGCCCTTAAGGCGCTAAAGGTTTCCACCTCGTTGAGTCAGAAGGAGAAACCAACGCTGGAAAGTAAACAGATAAAGGAAGAAACAACGAAAGAAAGAAAGGAAGAAAACTGGATCAAATACACATGGAATGCCAACGCAATAAAATTGTGAGTAAAGTCGAAGAATAAGCAGAAGGAGAAGATAAGCGTGGTCAAAAGTGGAGGTGCACGAATAAGATTTGCTCTGCATATTTATTTACTTTCTCTTATTTGAGTTCTACCATATTGACCGAAGCACAATGATCCACGGGTGACGAAAACTGCGAACATCCTTCGAAGATGAAAAGAAAGGAAATTCTGCTAACTTCTAAACACATTGCAGGTAGTTTTCTGAGTAATCATACACGTAGAATTAAACGAAATATCGCTGGCGAGAAACGAATTCTACCTTCAAATTCGCGGGAAGTTCACTATACTCTGGCTCTTACAAACGTAAGATCCAATGAGGAGGAAAGTAATGATTCTTGCAATTTTGACTGAAATAAAATGGAAACGTGGGTTATGTAAATACAAATCGAACGCAATATTCGTTTAAACAATATTTATTTATTTATTAATGATTTGTTCTTCTAATTAAGATGACGCTGTTGCTAGACGAAATCAGAAAACTTCTGTGGCTTACGTAACTAGCTTTGTGGTTTCATCTACTTCCATAACTATTTATCTTGGTGTCATTAAATACTGAATCTCGCTATCGACCTCCATTTTACTATCCATGGTCATGTTCATTTTTCTCCTAGGTAACTTATCCTCCTCCATGTTTAACACCAAAGCCTTTTTTAATCAAAAATTAAGTTCCCAGAAGAAAACTAGAATTTAAATTCATCGACTGCAAATGTGAAAACAATTTAAGCTATTTAGGCTTTTTCAATCGTGATGTAACAGGCCGTTAGGCGAGTCGAGTCTGACAATTGAGAACGGATAAGGAAAGCAATAATAATAATATTAATAATAATAATAATAATAATAATAATAATAATAATAATAATAATAATAATAAAACAGTTATTATAGCAGGAATAGGCAGTGGGGTATCAAATCATATGCCCAGAGGGTTCCGGGAAAGTAGAGAGTGGTAACGATAAATGTATTTAAATTACAGAAAGTGATAGTTTCGATAATAATAGTCACTTTTACTTTAATAAATATACTGTGTACATTTCCGACTAGCGGGAGATAACAACTGACGATATAAAGAATAATTTTCAATGTGAGTATAAGAAAAATTACACAAAAATATTATGCGAAGATGGTTGGTTGATTAGACAACAAAAGAAGGGTGGTGAAGACAACTTGAGTAAAGCAGTTGACCTAGGTCATGCATGTACACACATCTGTGCTGGTTATTTTAAAAACACTAATGATGATGATGATGATGATGATGATTATAATGCTTGTTGTTTAAAGGGTCCTAACATCTAGGTTACCTTCCCCTAAAGGTACGAAATGAGACGAAATGAAATGACAAATAAAAGCCCTAAAACATCCACTGATACAATTCAAAACGTGAGGACGAAGAATAAATGGATGGATATTGTAACGGTTCAAATCCCGTTACAAGGTGATATCTGTATTATTATTATTATTATTATTATTATTATTATTATTATTATTATTATTATTATTATTATTATTATTATTATTATTATTATTATTATTATTATTATTATTATTATTATGTCCATACTATATTGATTTTATCTGTGAGATTACTATTATTGTATTATTATTATTCAATTCCATTCTGCGATGCTTGTCGCTTGCGTGATTGTAGTTAAATGTATGCATATATACGTGTGCGTAGATTAACACTAAAAACATGTACAGTGAGAGTTGATGTATATCAGATGTGGATATGGCATTGCTACATTGTGCAATACTGCTGGGTTTACTGCTAAGTCATTGCTACGTCATCGTGCGTATTTAGCGCTGAGTTCACGTTCTTGGAGATACCTACTGGGAGCCGCCGGCGATTTCGCCATAGTGTGTGATATTTGTCGTGAGGTGGGAGTAGATCATAGTTATTTCTCGAGGTTACGTAGGTGCGTCAACCAACGTCTATAAAAGGTGGCTGTATCTTGTAGCGTCAGTCATTATTCAATTGGAAGCAGAAGCCACGGTTGGTCGGAGTGTGAACGAGATGGAGAGGTCTCAGTCGGTCAGTCAACGAGAATCAACGAGAGTGAACGAGATGAAGAAGACTCAGTGAGCCATTAGTCATTGGTCATTGAGAGAGTGAGGCCACATTTGGTCTGTCACTTAGTTGAAGATACAGACGGAAAGGCTTACCATGGGGTCATAGAAGGAAACGCTTGCTATGAAGTCATACCATATAGACTTACAAAGAAGTCATATGATATGGAGAAGAAGAAGTCACAGGGATACATCACCAAATTAGGCGTGACACATCTACAGTAAACACCAGATCTAAGGAATACGTCGTAATTACACTCAAAGTGTTGAAGGTACAGTCAAGTGAACAAGTGAGGGATATATTTCGTGTATAATTGTTAAATGTCCGGTCAAGAAGAATTCAAATTCATGCCTAGTTTCTTTCAGTTGCAATGGCATAATTTCATATTCTCACCTGTTTTAATCGTAGCAGTTCTCACTCATTTTATTGAAATTATTTCAAGAATATATTTTGTTCTATCAAATTTATTTAGCGTTTCATTTCCAGAATGGAATAACATAAACCTCAAATTTAATGCGGAAACCGAACGCCAATCTCCTTTTCCCAGAACTTATATGGTATGTTGTCAAAAGTAAGCTTATTACCCCACACCCTAGAGATAGTCAAGATTCTCATTCTATTATTGCTGCATTGAGTGGTAGCTGGCGCCCATCAAATAACGTATGTGTAAGTAAACAGGTAAGAAATGAGTGTGAGTACAAGGTGCGACGATGGTGTATTTTATTTAACGAATATTAATTTTCAGAGTTTTCAGAGTTTGATATGTTGATATGTTTCAAAAGATAGCCAGTGAGTTAGGAACAAATACAATATGAATTTAAAACGATCAGTGGAACCGACCCACAGGGCCTCACATGCACAGAAGATGGCGTAGAACAGTAGTAGTACTGACCAAGGGACTGCTTTTATAGCACAATACTGAATCGATGATACTTGTAGTCAAAAGGGGTCCAAAATCCAAGTCAGCAGCGCCTCACAATGGTACGTATCGATAGGAAAGTTGAACCATGGTATTTCTCATGTTGCGGTACTAGTCAAGAGTAGCGTACACTCGCGGTATTCCACACATTATCGTACTACTCACAGGTAATGAAATTCGCACATGTAATACAGACCAATGGTGTTCGCACATAGCGGCGCCATTTACAGTCAACGCAAACCCATAGTGTTCAACACATAAGGGTACTAACCACAGGGACTCGTACTATCCCGTGGTGCTCCTCATATAGTGGGTACTAATCATAGGCAAGCCAGAATCATGGTTTCCATCATCCCATGGTGTCGCTCACATAGTGCTACTAATCACAGGTACTGTAAAAGCCGTCGCGCTCTCGGTTGCTACTAATCATAAACCTATTTGGTACCCAACATAGTGGTACTACGCGCAAGTAAAGCGACCCATGGTGTTCCTCGCGTGGTGGTTCTAATCACAAGTAGCTTCATGGTTATAATTTGATCATCCCTTGGTAGCCCCTTTTAGTCGGCTCTTACGACAGGTAGGGGATACCTTTGGGTGAATTCTTCGCCTGCGTTCCCCACCCACAGTGTGTTGCGTGTTTGGTCCGCGAGAGGTATTTTATTTCACTCAAGTCCGCCGGCAAGCCGGTTAGGACCCCCCTATCCGCCATCTGAGAAGCGCCACGTGGGAGTATCACCTCTCCCCCTGCTACGCCAGCGAAGTCGGTTCGTGGACAAACACTAATATGCAAAGGGAATATACATTATTTGGACAGTAAATAAGTGCAATATAAATTTAGGAAAGAAAAAATAGCTAATTTAACATGATCAACAATCAAATTCCGCTGAAAATTCCTAAACAAGTAAGCAAGTAGTGGCTGAAATTTTTAAATTCTTATACAAAGTATCATAGGCGTTCATACACTCTGAATGATACAAACAAATTAGCGAGGTATTGTAAAGGGTGGAGATTGGGGAAGTTAGGGGACTGAGAGACACGACCGGAAGATTTTCTTGTTCGATGCACGAAGCAATGAGTCCAAAACACCCAAGGATATCCATAATAGGTTGAAGGTTAGAACAGTTCGTATGCACTGAATGACAACAGTAGTTCTAACGTCTGTAGCACGTTGACAAATAGTGACCTGTAAGTCGATGACTCCCCCAACTCCGTCGGCAACGGAAGAATAGAGTAATAAGAGAAGAAATATCACACTATTTGCTCTTTCTACTTCTCACCTGGAAAATAGTTGCAGTAGATGAAGCAGAGGACCAGCTCTGTCCAAGAAGTTAAGGTGTTCGCACATCATGCAGGGATCGGCCTTTCGTTGAAACTCCCGGGTTAGGGCGGTGGCACATATTTATATGTACGTTCGTTCTGTAAATCACGAGAAATAGATCTGACGTCAGGGGAGCGGGAAAGTCAAGTGATTGACCAAAATGGTGGCCAGTATGTGAGGAACAAGATTGGACGAAAGAAGTTCTAGAATGCAGTTCCGGGGATATGCAATGTAAATCCAGAATAGTTGTATCACAATACAGTGATATTAACAGTGTTTCGCCCCAGTATAGCAGCGGGCTCATCAGTTGGATTGTTACACTTCTTCGAGATGATGGCGGCTAGTACGCCATTAACACACAGACAAATCATGCGTCTCGACAGATATGGGTGGAGCTCAGATTCATTGGGCAATTATAGCCCTTCGGGCTTCCATCTTGAGTGCATTTTCCGACAGGGTTAGTAAACTAGACTGTACTAGTAGCCTTCTATGTAGGACAGTGCAATGATAGTGCAGTAGGCGAAGAATGTGCCACTACTTGTACACTGACTGGCAAAAAGTCATGGGAAGACTCTGAATGTGAGGTTAATAATGAGTTTCTACGCTGCCAGCTCTCTAAACGGCAGCAATACGGAGAGGTACCAACTCTACAAGGTGTTGTGATCGTCATGGAGGTGATGATGATGCTTGTTGTTTTAAGGGGCCTAACATCGAGGTCATCGGCCCCTGATGGTACGAAATAAGACGAAATGCAATGACAAAATAAAATACAAAATCCTCCACTGACCAGAATTCAAAACGTGAGGACGAACAATGAACGAATGGATATGAAGTTAAAACAATCAGTGGAGCCGACCCGCAATGCCTCAGTCTCAGGAACTGACGGAGAACAATAGTAATACAGACCAAGGGACTACTTCTAGAGGTCGATACTGAATTGATGATGATGGCAAGCTAAAGGGGTCATTGGCCTCTCAAAATTGTACTTATCGCTTGGAAAGAAGAGCCATGGTATTGGACAAGGTGCGGTACTAAACAAGAGTATCGTAGACTCGCGGTATTCTACACATTATGGTACTACTCACAGGTAATGAAATTCGCACAGGTAATACAGACCTATGGTGTTTAACACATAGCGGCGCCATTTATAGGCAACGCAAACCTATGGTTTTCATCACATACGTGTACTAACCACAGGGACTCGTACTATCCCGTGGTGTTCCTTATGTAGTGGGTACTAATCATAGGCAAGACAGAACCCTGGTGTTGCTCATATAGTGCTACTAATCACAGGTACCGTAAGAGCCTGACCGCACGGTGCTCCTGATTGCTACTAATCACAAACCTATTTGGTACCTAACATAGTGGTACTACGCGCAAGTAATAACGACCCATGGTGTTCCCCGCGTGGAGGTACTAATCACAAGTAGCTTCATGGTTCTAATCCAATCATCCCTTGGTCACCCCTTTTAGTCGCTTCCCACGACAGGCAGGGGATACCGTGGGTGTATTATTCGTCTGCCTCCCCCACCCACAGGGGGTGTGTGTTTGGTCCGCGAGAGGTATTTTATTTCCTTCAAGTCCGCCGGCAAGCCGGTTAGGACCCCCCTATCCGCCACCTGGGACGCGCCACGTGGGAGTATCACCTCTCCCCCTGCTCCCTGCGTAGGAGGTTCGTGGCATCATGGAGGGATCTGGACATACGCTTCTTGCACTGCTACGCACATTAGGTATTATTTGGTACGGGGCTCGTGGAGCGAACTTCAGCATCGACAGTATCCCACAAAAGTTGGAATGGATTAAGATCGGGGGATCTGGAGGGCCAATCCATGGTTGTAATTTCAATGTAGTGCTCCTCCAACCACCTGCGTGCTCTCAGAGAGCGGCGACAGGGTGCATTGTCCCGTTGAAACATAGCATATCCATCAGGGTACTCAAGGGCAAGGAAGGGATGCAGATGGTCTGAAAGAATGTCCACATAATGTGTACCTGTCAGCACTTGCTGCAGTCGGAAAATAGGGCCTAATTGTGACCATGAGAACGCCGCACAGACCAGAACTGAACCACTTCACACGTGGACATCCTTGTTGACACGCAGGATCCATAGCTTCATGGACATAGCCACACTCTAACGCGCCCCTCAGTTCGATACAACTTGAGCCGGGATTCATCGGACCATACCACACGCCGCCACTGTTCCATGGACCATTGCAGATGTTAACGGGCCATGCACATCGTTGAGCTCTGTGTCGAGGTGTCAGCAAAAGGACACGAGTTGGTCATCAGCTGATGAAACCTATGTGGTGCAGTTGCCTCCTTACAGTCCTGGAAAAAATAGGTTCCTGACTTCCAACATTCAACTGGGTGGTGATCTGACTCACAGTAGCCCGTCGAGAGCTCAGTATGGTTCTGCGGAGGCGACGTTCTGTCCGTTGGTTAAACACCAGTGGTCTTCCCGTGCAGCGGTTTACGCGGGTGGTTACATTCTTTCTGCGATATTGAAAATCCACCCTTGACACTGTTGAGCTCGGAAACGCGAATTCGCTTGTAATCTCCGCAATGCGATGACGCGTGTGTTGTGCGCCGATCATCATCTCACGTTCGAAGTCGGTTAACTCGCAATGTGTTGCCATTTTCACAACACTGGTGTCTCTGACATACTGCTCAGCTACGCCGCAGCTAGGCGTACCGCTCCGGCATTTTTATGGTGTAAAAATTGGAAACCAAGGAAAAACCATCTGCAGGACTGCCGATAGTGGGGTCCGAACACTATCTCGCTAATGCCAGTTCACAGCTGCGTGCCCCTAACAACACCGCCATTTTTATCAATTCTCACTGCTTCCCGATTGTTAAGATAACAGTCTATCCCTAATTCACTAATACCCCATTATGACTAATATCTTTCCGCTCTGTCATATGACTTCTCTAAATCTCCTAAACATAAAAATAACTGCCTATTCTTCTCATAGAATTTATATACTGAACGACCTGAAGTTTTCATTTAAAATTCACATTTGCGTTGGTAGGAATTTGAACTGTTTCGGTGAGGAGCTAATAATGACCCCGTTCAAACATTATGCCATACAGTTGGCATTCAATTCGACATTTGTGACATTTCGATTCAATCGACTTCTGCAGCTATAGTGTATTCGTTCGCCTCAGTAGCGCAGTAGGTGAAACAAATTTACCCACAATCAGACAGGTAGAGACCAAATACATTGTAAACGTCCTGCACGAGAATCGAACGCACGCATGGGGAGGGGCAGTTGAAGGGTGCGGCCTTGTCTTCCACTCCTCTCGCTGACCAATCTTTGTCTACACCTCGTGCTTAGTACTGTACGTAGTAACTGAACACAACGTATATGTAGGTAGATGTTCCGCCTAGTCAATACTATATATCAATTATTTATATTTATTTATATAAGTCTAATAGATGTTTTGAGAATCTTAATGCATTCCCTTCATCAGCTAGTGAAATTAAAATTAAAATTTCTGTGCACAAAAAGACCTAATTAAAATGGGGGCCCCCATTAAGGAATCCAAAACTATTGCCAATACAATTCGACATTTTAAAAATCGAAGAGTGGATACATGGAATTTAATTCCATCCAGTCGAATACGATAAAACACAATAGAATAAAGTCTGTATGCATTAAAATATTGAGCACTATGTTCTTGTTGTAGCGTTAGATCACTGTGTACTTGATGATCCGATGATTTCTTGTAAAATTCATTTGGAGTTAAGAATAAAATAAAATAGTGCAAAAACTTGTCGTGCCGAAACCACCCGTTAATGAGTGTGTTATACAGCCAGGTGAAATGAACGTAAAATGATCTGTAAGAGGAAAAAGTAAAATAGAAACTATAATCGGAAGACTGTAACATAAACAAAATGAGGATACAACGCATAAAATTATTAAAACTTACCATGATACAAGAAGTACGTGAGGCTGTCATGGAACTATTAAGGATATATAAAAGTGGCTAAAGTTGTTCGGCGACTTATTGCGGAGTTGGAGTGGGAGGCGCGGTGAACGGACGGAGGAGGGGAGAGTACTGCCCCTGTGTTCTAACGTCATACTTCCCCTCTTACGCGCTTTTCTTCCTTCTCTTTTGCTCTCTTCATAGCGTATTGGGTCACCAATTTAGACAACTGGTTATCCTCTGCCATGTGCTCGTTAAGGCAATTTTCTTTATTAAAGTTCTGTAACAGGTAAATTTCTAATTTCTCAAGGGTATTCATTTGTTTACCTTTGTTTAGCGGGTGTAATAGAACCATGTCCCGTTCAATGTTAGTGAAGTGATGATTGTTTTCGTGCATGTGTTCGCACATGGGAGAGTATCTAGAATATCTTTGTGCATACACATGCTATTTATACCGTACCGACACACTCCTTCCCGACTGTCCTATAGTCTTGACAAGACAGTTTATATATTCCTGACTTACTGAAAATGCTACTGGTGTTTACGCTATTTGAGTTGAACAAAATTTTATTATTATTATTATTATTATTATTATTATTATTATTATTATTATTATCGGTCCTACAGGATACCTAATACTCTAAAATGTCAAATTGTATTTGCAATAGTTTTGGATTCCTTAATGGGGCCCCCCTTTTAATTAGGTCTTTTTGTGTACACGAATTTTAATTTTAATTTGACTAGCTGATGAAGGGTGTTGTAACCAAGGTTGAAGTTTACAAAACACAACTTTATTGCTTCACTTTATAATATTTACATAAATAACTGAAATTTATTTTGAAGCAAAAAGGAATATTGAATCTTGAGAAAAGTTTGTCTTTATACAATATGTACAGGTTTGCAGTCTTTATATACACTTCTATCTTGAAAAGATAGTCTTTGTGAACTGACACGTTGATAGTCGAGAACTATCTGGCACACTAACATGAATGTCTTTGAGAGTCCTTGTTTGTTGAAGTGCCTGAATTCCTAAAAAGCAAGTTCAATTGATTGAAGAAATTCCACCTAGCGAAACTAAGGGAGCTTGCGTAAATTAGGGAATGAAAATGGCTTGTAAAAGAATTACAGAACATAGGCAGCGGAAACAGGAAAGGGAGCGGTGACCAGAGGTGAAACCTCGTACTGCCAGAAATTCAGTCCACCTGGTCGAAGCACATTTTCAAGAGGAGTAGCCTCCGTGCTCGACGTAGGGTGTATTCTGGAGCTGGACACCGGGCAAGTGGGCAATTGAGCAGGCAGGGAGCTCCTATTTATAGTACACTCGATGGTCAGGCACGCGCACTGAGGGCTGCGCGTCGAAGCTAGCAGAATGATACACAGGCGCGCGTGCAGCTGGCTGGCGGAGCGAGAAGGGAGCGCCGGACATACAACAAAGGGAATGTATTAAAATTCTCGAAACATGTACTAGACTTATGTAAATAAATATAAATAATTAATATTTAGTAATGACTAGGCGGACCATCCACCTACATATTTGTTGGGATCAAGTCAATACGGATCAAATACCGGCCATTATGGTCAGGATTATTAATAGTGATTATGCCAGCCAGACTAGAAAAATGATAAATAAATTCAAGAATACTAAAGTTAAAATTCTTAGTATATCAAAAGACCTGAACTTTCTCAAGAAATATATTAAAAGTAATGTCACACCTAAACATTTGAATTCAGTACAAAAGAGGGGTAGATTGCAGTATCACGAAATGAGAACACAGCGGATAGTTAACCACTTGTGGATTAGAGACGAAATTAGGTTTTTCCACCTTAAAAAACGAAGATGAACAACACACTTTATGAATTACACCTACTCATCACTTGTCAGATTTCGGTTTTGGAGTGGGAGGAGGCGCAATTTAATATTAATCTCTCATTACTTTCAATACTAAAGAAAAAACAAGAAGTTTTGGACAGAAAATACCAGAAGCTCATTGATGACAAGCGCATCACAAGAAAGAAAATGCGAAACAATATAACACACACAACAAAACACACATTTTATCCGCCACTTAAAAATCTGACCAATGTTGATTTCAACGAAGATGAGGTTGAGATCTTAACTAAAGGTCCTAAACATAACTGGCCACACACGAGTAAGACCATTCCAAACGGGGAATTAGTGAAACTAATAGCGGAGTCTGAAGTAGCAGTTGCAGAGGTCCCTATAGACGAACAAGAGAATATGAGCTTCGAGGCGAAAAAGAAAATTTGTAAAATAATGGAACACAAGACTAACGCAGATGTCAAAACAAATAATAATCTCCGAATGATCAACAAGAAGATCAAAGATAACAACATAATCGTTACGAAAGCTGATAAGGGTAATACTATAGTTTTGTTGAATAAAGAAGATTACGTTATTAAAACGAATGACTTTATGAAGGGAGATAATTTTCGTCAGATAAAGAACGACCCCACTAACAATATGCAAAACACATTTAAGCAAATTTTAACTAATACTAACTTCCTGATGGATTCGAAAGAAGCAAAGGGCTTGGTAAATATGAACCCAGGATTACCTAAATTGAGGGTAATGCCTAAGGTACACAAAGAAGGTATACCTATTAGACCAGTCGTAAACTTCAGAAACAGTCTCACATATAAAACGGCCAAATTTATACACACGTTTTTAAAGAAATGTTATAGATTCAATGTAGACACTAGCCTCCGCAATACCACACATTGCTGGGGCTGTACCTTAATTTAGTCCACGGCCGCTTCCTTCCAACTCCTAGGCCTTTCCTATCCCATCGTCGCCATAAGACCTATCTGTGTCGGTGCGACGTAAAGCCCCTGGCAAAAAACCACATATTTTGTGATAGGACAAAAACGTCATTTTATCGCAACATAATACCATCCATGGCATTGATGTTAGAGATATGTACTCGAATATCCCGATTACGGAGTCTATTAACATCGTTAAAGATAACTTGAATACACACAGCTCGTTGAGTAGAGTAGAGATAGACGAATTCATCAACTTACTAACGTTCACACCAGAAAACAACATTTTTACTTTTAATAACAAGGTGTATAAACAAGTTAACGGGTTGGCCATGGGATCACCAGCGTCTGGCATCCTTGCGGATATATATATGGACCACATGGAATCTAATAAAATAAGGGGATTAGATTTATGGTTGACGTATGTTGTTGACACATTCGTTATCATTAACGAACAGGATCTCAAACCAAACGAGCTGTTAGACCAGTTAAACAACTTAGATAAACACATAACGTCTACAATTGAATCGGAAGACAATAAAAGTCTGAACTACCTAGACGTAACAGTAACTAGAGAAAATAAAAACCTTGTTTATCATGTATTCAGAAAGCCTACACATACAGATGCTATCAGGAAAGACTCAAACCACCCGGGAGAACACAAGAAAGCGGCATTTTATAGCTTGATGAATAGAGCAGTAAGAACGCTACTAGATGAAAGTGAATTTCATAATGAGATAAATATTATCCACGACAATGCCAGAAGAAATGGCTACCCTATGAGCTATGTCAATAGGATAAAGAATAAGGTCGTGAATAGACCTAACACTCTACTTGTAAATAGGAAAGAAAAGAAGAAATTTGCTACATTCACTTGTATTAGTACACAATCATATGGCTTGTTTAAACTTTTTAGGAAACACAAAATCCATGTATCCTTTAGGACCGATAATAATAATAATAAAATTTTATTCAACTCAAATAACGTAAACACCAGTAGCATTTTCAGTAAGTTAGGAATATATAAATTGTACTGCCAAGAATGCGAAAAACAGTATGTAGGACAGTCGGGAAGGAGTGTGTCGGTACGGTATAAAGAGCATGTGAATGCACGAAGACATTCTAGATACTCTGCCATGTGCGAACACATGCACGAAAACAATCATCACTTCACTAACTTTGAACGGGACATGTTTCTATTACACCCGCTAAACAAAGGTAAACAAATGAATACCCTTGAGAAATTAGAAAATTACATGTTACAAAAACGTGATAATGAAAATTGCCTTAACGAGCACATGGCTGAGGATAACCAGTTGTTTAAATTGGTGACTCAATACGCTATGAAGAGAGCAAAAGAGAAGGAAGAAAAGCGCGTTAGAGGGGAAGTATGACGTTAGAACACAGGGGCATTATTCTCCCATCCTCCGTGCGTTCACCGCGCCTCCCACTGCAACTCCGCAATCAGCCGTGGAACAACTACAGCCAATTTTATATATCCTTAATAGTTACATGACAGTCTCACGTATTTCTTGTATCATTATATTGGTAAGTTTTAATAATTTTACGCGTTGTATTCTCGTTTTGTTTATGCTACTGTACAGTCTTCCGATTATAGTTTCTATTTTACTTTTCCCTCTTACAGTTCATTTTAAGCTCATTTCACCTGGCTGCATAACACACTCATTAACGGGTGGTTTCGGCACGACAACAAGTTTTTGCACTATTTTATTTTATTCTTAACTCCAATTGAATTTTACAAGAAATCATCGGATCATCAAGTACACAGTGATCTAACGCCACAACAAGAACATTGCGCTCAATATTTTAATTCATACAGACTTTATTCTATTGTGTTTTATCATATTCGACTGGATGTAATTAAATTCCCTGCATCCACTCTTCGATTTTTAAAATGTCCATTTGCATTGGCAATAGTTTTGGATTCCTTAATGGGCCTCCCCTTTTAATTAGGTCTTTTTGTGTACAGGAATTTTAATTTTAATTTGATTAGCTGATGAAGGGAAAGCATTAAGATTTTCGAAACATGTACTACACTTATGTAAATAAATATAAATAATTAATATTTAGTATCCACCTACATATACGTTGTGATCATGTCGATACGGATCAAATACCGACCACTATGGTCAAGATTATTAATAATGAACACAACGTGTCAACACGCGAGTTAATAGATAGCGAACCGGAAAGAGAGATAGCGCGCGCGCTAAGCCAACCTCCCACACTACCTACATGATCACGTCCCGCCGGTCACTCAGAAGGATATTTACTAAGTATTTGGACTATAGATGCATGCACAACTGAATGCCATCCCATACGCCCCCAGTGTCATCAGAAAAATGGTGCTCATACAGTTTACAGCGGTAGGTTCTACGTCATTTAGTATGCTGTTGTTGAAAGTCTAGTATATAAACAATTTACGAATACATTTTACGCGTTAATGAATAATATATTGACAGTCAGTTCAACCATAATAAGCCTTCTTAACTCACACCGAGTAAATGGGTTTCCTCGGACATGCATGCAACGTATGTCAAACAGCAAAGCATCCTTGGATTTCAGTGAAATATGTTCAGGCAACCATTCAGTAGCATTTGATTTGTTGCGTATAACACTGTTAAACAAATTTAGAATAGTCAAATGGTATGGTAAAGGGAATAGGATAACGGGGCACACATGGACTGCCTAGCCTTTGTTGACGAAATAGCCATAGTAAGTGAGACGGAAGAAGATGCAAAGGTACAACTCGACAACATGAGCAAGATAGCCAGAAGAAACTGTGCAGAAGGTAGAAAAGTTTATGTACCTTGGAGAGCATGTAACAGCGATGGGATAAGAGAGAGGGTGAAGAAGATGAGGATTTGCGACCAGAGAAGTGAACAATAAAATAAACTTATCAACAGACACAAAGGTGAGGCACTACAAAACAGCAGTGAGGAACGCGGTGTAGTACGCGGCCGAGAAGATAACACTAGGAAGACATGGGGCAGAGCACGTGGAGAGAGAAGAAAGAAAAATTCTTCGATGGATACAGGGACCAAAAACAGGAGGTGAAAGGTGGGAACTAAAATTAAAGGACGAACTGTACCGAAATATGAGGACGAACTCCGAAGAAATACGACCCAAAGGAGCAAGATTTTCTGGAAATATGATCAGGATGGACATGGAGAGAATGACTAGAATATGGTAGACAAGGGGTAGGACGAAAGGAAAGACGCAAACTAAGTGGGTTGTCGAACTTCGGAAGGACTGAACTGGGATGGGGATCAAGGTGGAAGGGGCAGAGAACTGGAGAAATAAATTCACATCAACCAATATGCTAGATCTCAATGACTGAGATAGGTATACGATTAGGATAGAGAAGCACCAGTGGGAGAGACAAGAGAAGAGGATACTGGAGATATCAGATGAAGAACGGGAGCGAAGGACAAAGAGAGAGAGAGAGAGAGAGAGAGAGGATGAAAAGGTTTTAGGAAGAGAAGAAAACCAAACTACGACAAAGCTGACTATGGTACTACAGAGGCATTAACGAATGTATAAGAATAAGAAGGAGAAGAAGAAAGAGAATATGGTTTCATTATATTTATTGGAAACAGAACCTAAACATGAAGCTTACATATTGATTGGCTCTCATTTTATGAGAATGATATTTACTCTATGTAGCCTATCGTACAAGTAAATGTGAAGTTCCTTGAAATGTTCCAGTTTGAAGGTACCCAGGAAACCATTCGAAACATTTCTAAAGGATTGCCATGCTGTTATAATTATTATGACATGCTCGGGCAGTGCCGCCATCTGCTTATACATGGAGGCTCCACTTGTAGTGCAAAAATCGTAATTAATGTTAATGTCTGAAATTCAAAAAATAGAGGCAAGATATGAATTTTAACGTCTCTTTCGTATTCAGTATCACCAGATTAACATATTTTGGCTCATTTCATATCCATTGCATTTTATGTGTTGGACAGTGTCATAGTTCACGACGATATACTAGCACATCATTCTGACAGTTATTCTATTGATCCGACCGTATTTAAAATCTTCATAGCTGAACTGTGTACGGTAAATACTTATAAAAGAACATTCGAAATAACTGTTCAGTTACAGCACTGTGCCACTGCTTCTCAAATTTCACAGACAGGATTATACGGTAGGTCGCAGATGGACGTTCCAGTAAGCAGTCCAAATCGTATTAGGTGTCTCCATCAACCTCCTCTATTATGTAAAGTGGTATCCGTCAGAATGTACCTCTTTGTGTTCACTGTCTGCCATCAATTGTATTGCTTCCCCCGTAATAATGTTCAACGGAACTTCGGTTGATTTTCAACTGGTACGTCTATCAAAACATAGCCCTTTCCAAACTTATATTAGAAGTGATATGGAGATTTCTAGTATCAGTCAATTCAATTGTCTCCGGCCTGCAGGTAAATTGTCTTCATAGAAGTGATTCTTAAGCCGCAACTAAAATAGGGGTGTGTTTTCAGAGCTGAACGTGCTCAATGTGTTAAGTTATCCCACACTGGAATGTCATGCTGTACTACAAGATCTTTAGGAGAAGCGACATATCGGATGTTAAAGACCACCTTGTGCTCCATAGTCCGAATTACCTGTGTCATGGAAATCCATTAGCTTGAAGGCAAATCATGACCGAGGTCTGCTTTATGGAATGAAAAAGTGATTGAATATAAAATGAAGCTTCTCATCTTTGTATGGAATGAGGAGAGAACCCCGGTGCAATACCGTAGTTGTTAACAGGACTTCACATAAAGACAAAAAGTAAAAATCACATTAGATGTCCTATTCACGATTATAACTAAAATTTGTCGTAAGGTACTCTTAATTACAACAACGAATCTTACGTACAATTCGGATTGATATCAGAGGAAATTGACGTAAATTAAGCAGTAGATTTGGATAGTGAATTACACAACCTCTCACCTTTTCTTTTTACTCAAAATGGACCTTAAAAATACTGGAAAATACGGGTAATACATGCCATTCAAATCCTTCAGCACTTATCTCAGTGGAAAGATGCCAGTGAGGAATCTTACTACATGCTAAGGTCAAGTTCAGAACCCCTCACTCCTATGGGAGAATCCGAAATATCGAACCTACTATAAACTCACTCCACTTTCTTTATTCGCTTTATGTCGCACCGACACAGATAGGTCATCTGGCGACGATGCGACAGAAAAGTTGTTAGGAATCGACAATGATGCTGATTAAGGTATAGTCCCAACATTTTCCTGATATGAAAATGGGAAACTATGTAAAACCATCGCGTAGCTGTCAGCATCAATTCTGGGTATAGTGGGGTTGAAATCCGCGACTCAAATCACGCTCATTGCAAATGCATAGGCATGTATTTGAGAGGGTGGATCACACTGTCTAGTTCTTTCAAACTTAGAGGCACTTATGTCAATAGATAGGCCGAGATTACTAACCCCAATATTGCTTTATCTCACGTGTACAGGTATACACTGGTATGCACTGGATTGATTAAAGTATTTAACTTACAGCTATTATGTCTATTTTCGACAAGAGGCTAGGTACGTTTACAACCATCTGAGTTCTTAATAGCTCTTACAGGACTGACTGGCCCTTATTCCAGTCCTCTGTATCAAGGAAAGCCAATATAACCGTGGGAAAATTTAAAAAATTTACAATTTTACATGAATGCTAAATTTATGATTATTATTAACCAACGAATATTTATATTTTATCTGGAATTATAAAGGAAGTGGTGGTGGTGGTGATTATTGTTTTAAGAGGAAGTACAACTAGGCAACCATCCTCTATATACTCGTAACACCAATCAGGGTGAAAAAATGGAAGGGGTCTGACACTTCGAAAAATGAAGATATCGGCCAAAGGAAGACAAGGGCCACGAAGGGCGTGAAAACGAAAGACTCCCTAGCCCTCGCAAACCTAATAGCGTCGGGGTCGGAAAAGAACAAGAGTTGACCAAGGGAGGTCGGACAGGATAGATTAAAGTGAGGAGCCTGGCACAAGTAAGTGGAAGCAATGCCAGGACTCGGCTAAGGGCCCAGTGATCGCCAACCCACGCTACAAAGTTCAGAGCCCCTGAGGCCCCTTTTAGTCGCCTCTTACGACAGGCAGGGGATACCGTGGGTGTTATTCTACCGCCCCCACCCACAGGGGGAAATTATAAAGGAATCCTCGTGACTTTAAAACACACAAGTATATTGCTCGAAATTCTAACAACCACATCTCCTTTGGTGTCATGTCAATGGCTAACTAGTGAGAAGTCTGGGGGTAACTATAGTGGTCAGTTATTTTGAACTGAAGTGCAGATAAACTTTCAGCTATTAGATCGTAACAAGTACATATGGTATATGGTAAATAGTCTATGGTTGTGGATTCAAGTGTAGTCGCCGATCGTTTCTCATTGGGTTCAAATCTCACTGGTGTACGATATATTTTATGATATGTTAACATCGCTCGTAATATATCCTTGACACGACCTGCTAGCTGCAAGCCTATTTGAAGGAAAATGCAACGTGAAAACTAATTACTGAATTGGAAGCTGAAATTCATCTCTAATAAAGGTTGTGTGGTTACTGTGCTAGATTTTTATTTTCTTAATGTTGCCTGTTCTGTCGCGACCGATGTTGCTGGATATTTGAAGATGGAGAAAGATTCATAACACGCCGTGCCATTCATACCGTCAAGTAAAGGAACTCTAATTCCTATAGATAGCAAACACGTGTGTTATCAAATCATACGAATTACACTATGACAGTCGATGCCATAGGTAATAATAATAATAATAATAATAATAATAATAATAATAATAATAATAATAATAATAATAATAATAATAATAATAATAATAATTGTTACGGAGCTTTCCGTGGTAGGTAGAGGTGAAAGAAGGTGCGGGTGTGAACGGGTCTCAAGCTACGAAAGTAAAATTAATTTAAAATTTAACAAGGTTATATTTTCTTTTCAAAATAAGGAAACAACAAGCATGGCAGGTACAAAGTAGCAAGTCAAAAGGGTAGTTACAATATTTACATGATTTGGGCTTCGCGCCCTGACTTCACAATGCTTAGGCAATCAGCTCAGTTTTACCCCAAACACAAGTTTCAACAGAGGGGCAGAAAACCCCATTCATGCCTAGGAGCCCTTGCTCCAAATTACACAGAAAAGCCTCCACGAGGCATACAACACTCAATTTTCAAAAACGAGCCACTCGCTCTCAATTTTAAGCCTCTCAAAGGCCACACCAAACTCCACCTTCAAGTTGTCCTCACTGGACATAGACACAGGGGTAAAATACCCAACCTACTGAGGTCTATTAAATGAAAAGGGGTAATTAAATGACCTCTAAAATAACAATTAGAGAGGAGGCGATCTGCACTCCTAATACACTTGTTTTTAAAACCTAATCTGGCTCTAGGCCACTAATGCAAGGGCTAATCCCATACTACAGAGGTGACTTTAGAAAAGAACAATTTGTTTTACGTTAACGAAGAATAGGTTGAGAAAATAAGTTCACCTCAAAACAATATGAATGGGAGCTTGAGAGGGTTAGCACTCTCTATCCCAATATGCAGCTTTAAAAGAGAATAGATGAAAAGAGTAGTTACATTTTAGGAAAAGGTTACATAGTAGAAACGCTTCGAACCCGCCCCGAGAGTTAAACTGCCGACCTAGCAAGAAAAGAAGTTATTAAGAGGCCATTACCTGGTGTTGAACAGCTGGAGAAGAAAGAGGCGCTTCCCGCCCCCTGCTATGTACTTTACACACTGAAAGATGGAACAGAAGTGGCGCAGAGACCCTAAAATCAGCAGTTTATATACTCTCGCGGAAGGTTCTAGGCGTTAGGGGAATGAGAACACCCGCTCACAATCACTTTATTGGAGAATAAAGAGAAACCCCTACACAAGATGAAGAAGAAACACATTATTGGTGGAAAATTAATTTCAGAAATTCGGGATTGGCTAGATTTAAAACAAGGGGAAAGAAAGGGGTAATATTGCCAACTTAACCAATAACTGAAAGAAATTTAACACAGAACAAACTCTTGAAATAAAATTTTCTCCAAAGAACAGTTATTTTCTTCGCACTAGGGTGCACTATTGTAGTTCTTCAGTAGTGTCCTCTAGAAGAGAAAGTTCACACTTCTTACTTCAAGCAAAACAAAAACACATCAAAAATGACACAGTTCTAAAACTCCAAAATTTACAGGTAGTGACATCTTCTGAGAAAGTAGAAAATTAATACCGTCAATAAAGTTCAGGTTTCCTCCAGCAGAGGAGTTTCAACTGGCGCACCTTTTGAATTAGCGGCGTGGAGGTGTACCGCCCGGTACAATAATAATAATAATAATAATAATAATAATAATAATAATAATAATAATAATAATAATAATAATAATAATAATAATAATTAGAGGACCTGTGCTGCTCCAAGGCATTAGTTATAAATCAGATAACTGATCTTGATATGCCTATATTATGAATATTTCATAAGCGCGTTATCGTATGGCGCAGTTCGTAGTCAGGTATCATGCCGTCTGTTTGGTGAAAATCTATCCAAATATTCGCTTCTTTTATCCTGCAGTCTATGATTTAAAGCTTGGTATTGTGTCGTAGAAGGCAATGGTATTTCTAATCGCAGTTCTATATAGAACGATTGTGTTGAGAGCTCAAAGGTTAGTCTCGAAGGAGCGTTTTTTGCCAGAGAGAGAACTTTCTCAAGATACATGGCCTTCACTCTTTCTAGTGTAGCTAGGTTGTCCTTCGATAGGTGTTCCCAGGTAATGTCTAAAGCAGGGCCTCTCAGAGTGCATGCACTGTGCACGGTGCAAAAGACGACTTCGCTTGGTTGACCAGAGTGCAGACCCCAACTCCTCGATTTGGAGCAACAGCGCTGTCTCTCTCTTTCCCCACGCCTGTCTCGCTCGTTCCCCCTCTCTCCCTCTTCCTCATTTGCTCCGTAGAGCTCCAAATCCGAGCTGAGTTGAGCCGAGTTGAGCCGAGTTGAGCTGAGCTTAGCCGAGTAGCCCAGAGACGAAGCTTCGGTCCGAGCTGAGCCGAGCGGGACCGATGCACTGTGCACAGGAACCTTGCGCCGCTGTCCGCACGCGTGAAATTTTGGGCGTTTGAGAGGCCCTGTTCTAAAGCGTATGTCATGTTGGGGTCTGTTTGTACGTAGACTGTTTTTTCTCATAGCAGCATGTAAGTTATAAGGAACGCTCTGACATCTGTTGAATATATTTAAGAGCTGGGAAAGGTTAGAAAATCAAAGAGTATCTAGCAGGGAATGGTATTCTTCCGTGAAAAGGGAAAGTGTATACTCTCTGGCTTCACAGGTAGTAATCAAACATGGATGCATGCAATGAAATTACTCAGGGTGAAAATCACATATATCAGAATATTAATGAAAGTGGTAGTCGCTTACCAACCTTTTAAGTGCAGGATGTATTGCATGTTTTGGTAGGCATTCTCCTGAAATTATTGGAGCGATCATTTAATTTCTTTCTTTATTTAATGATTTGATTTTAAGTTTACTCAAAGTAGGTTGATCATAGAGAGCTATCAATATCTCAGGAATATACCTCGGATTTGTAGGTGGTAATAGGTTAGAATGCAAAGTAATTTGGTATGTAGGAAGTGTTATGCAACCCGTTCTACCAAAATGTAGGAAGAGTAGCATAAATTCAAGAAGTTCTATAGGCTGTACCCCTAATATATATGCAAAGCTCATAGCATAACCGTGTACAGTGTAGGCTATACTTGTTACTGGCTTAAGTCAGTTTGCATTCTAACCTATCAGCACCTAATAATCCGGACTCTACTCATGACTCACCGGCAGGTAATTCCGGAGAGAATAAAACAACAATGAAGCAAATCGGTCCAGTAGAATGGACGGACGGATTTGCCAAGTCTGTTTTAGTAAATTCTTTTAATACATAGATGATAATAATAATAATAATAATAATAATAATAATAATAATCATAATAATAATAATAATTAATAATAGAGCAAAATTTATCCCTTTTGGAAGGGGAGTAAAGAAAGTAAACATTCTTATACCACGTCATGTAATTCAGAAGTCGTAGGTATAGAATTTGTTCGCTAATCGAGAGATCCAGAAGACGTGATTCTCGGAGATATTAAAGCAAACTGGCACAAGTGTCTCTTGAGTTGGCAGCAAAAGGCGGAGAGCTACGGGTCACGCGTCGAACATCTACTTTACGGAAACTCAGTGGTAAATAATTCAGGCGGGATAGAAACCCCTCCGGAATGGTGATGGCAGACTAGGTATGGGTCAACGAGAGAGAGGGATCCAACAGATCAATTGACAAATCGCGACCACTGCGGCTCAAACTCAGAAATCTCTCGCAAGTTACGCATTGCAGCACCTCAGAGATTCCAGGATTGCATAAGGTAGTGATCATCAGGCCTATGGATAATTATGGTGATTATTAAAGCCGGAAAAACTACTCGATAATAAAAACGACATTAATTAGAGAAACATAAAGGTTTCCAACAACTCGAAGAATGATAAGATCCTTAAAGAGGCGAGAAAATGAAAGTCCAGGAAGGTTGTTGGTAACGGTGATTATTGTTTTAAGGGAATAACAACTAGATAATCATCCCCTTCTTAACAATTCTCATAAAAGAAAACGAAAGAAGTCCGATCCTTTGAATAATGTGGTTATTGGTAAGGGAAAGGAAAGACCACGAAGTACGTCATATTGATAGACTTCCTACATTTTTAAAAACATAATACCGCCAACTCATCAAGGGTGGTCATAGATACATTTCAATCCCAAGAATGAAATCGAGAATTGAGCAAGCCAAATATTTGTTCAAGACTATGAGGGCTCCATTCGCCAGTAGAGACCTGAACTTTCAGCTCCGAGTTCGGATGTTGCGATGCAATGTTTTCTCCGCCCTTTGATATGCCCTTTGCTGGAGAGGCGGGTTGAAGCTTTCTAAATGTAGCTGTACAAAATATTTCTTCAAATATCCTGGATAGAAAGGAAGACGAATGAGAAAGTCCGCAACTTGTTAAGTAAGAATAAAGAGGTTATAACAACCATCAAGTATGGAAGGCTCAGGTGCTCAGGTACAGCGGGTACATCATAATAGTTGAAGGATATGAACTTCTCCAACTCATCATGGAGGGACAAATTGAAGGACTACGATCAGTGGGAAGATTGTGAAATTTATCGCTTAAAGATTTGCGCCGAACTTCTATTGGAATCTTTCAAGCCATTGTTTCGCGAGTTATCACAATCAAATGGATTGCCAACGTTCGCAGGGAGACGGCGTCCTAAGAAAATCTGGCAAAATAAAGAGTACTGAAATTAAAAATACGCTCTGAACTGAACTCATTGCGATATGCAAGGTGACGATGGCAACAGGTATCTAAATGGCTTCTGTAGAATATGTGTTCAAAATAAGCACTTTCACGTCTCACGTTTTTCATAACGCTCCTGTAGATTGTCGAGAATGTTGACGAGTACAGGTTGCCACAAGGACACAAGAACGAGTGTATTTTCACTGGTAGTTTGGTAATACCCTTCCTAGATTGGTCCACTGATCACAAAACGGATACTACCAGCTTGCCCTACATGTAAGTAGGTAGGTATGTTATTGCCTTACTAATTTGTAATCTGATCTTAGCGTATCTGTCCCTAACCAAACCCCATAGCGCAGGAGCGCCGAAGGGCCTTGGTCTACCAAGCGACCGCTGCTCATCCCGAAGGCCTGCAGATTACGAGGTGTCGTTTGGTCAACACGACGGAACTTCTCGGCCCCTATTCTTGGCTTTCTATACCGACAGATAGCTCCTCAACTGTAATCATGTAGGCTGAGAGAACCTCAAACCAGCCCTCAAATCCAGGTAAAAATCCCTGACATGGCCGGGAATCGAACCCGGGCAAGAGGCAAGCACACTACCCCTACACCGCGGGGCCATCCCATATCGATCAATCAATCAATCAATCAATCAATCAATCAATCAATCAATCAATCAATCAATCAATCAATCAATCAATCAATCAATCAATGATCTGCATTTAGTGCTGTCGCCCAGGTGACAGATTCCCTAACAATTTTTCCCAAACATTTTATTAAATATTTTTAAATTTATTGAACACTTCCCATGATAATTTATTCCAATCCATTACTCCTCGTCCTATAACTGAATATTTGCCCCAATTTGTCCTCTTGAATTCCAGCTTTATATCATTTTTATCTTGCCTACTTTTAAAAGGTCAACTCAAGCTTACTTTTCTACTTATGACATTCCACGCCAGCTCACCATCTACAGCTTGAAGCATACCACGGAGTCAAGCATTTCGTCTACTTGTTCCTAAGTCTTCCCAAACTAAAGTTTGCAACATTTTAGCAACACTCCTCCTTTGTCGGAAACCACCCTGAACAAATCGCGCTGCTTTCCTTTGAATTTTCCGTATCATTTTGTCCTGGCGATGGTCGCATATACTGAAACCGTACTCTAACTGCGATTTTAAACGCCCTCTCCTTTACATCCTTACTACAACCCTTAAATACTCTCATAACCATGTGAAGAGATTTGTAACCTTTCTTAACTATCTCGTTAATATGATTACCCCAATGATCATTCGTTATATTAACACCTAGGTACTTACATTGTTTCCCGTGAGGTACTATAGTCCCATCAACACAATAATCAGGACTTTTCCTCTTGGTGAAACATACAACTTGACTTTTCATCCCATTTATATTCATATCATTGTTTGCTGTCCATCTCCTTATATTGCTTAAGTCCCCCTGAAGTCGCTCATAGTCCTACAATTAATTTACTATTCTATACAGTATAACATCACCCGCGAATAGCCTTAACTGTGATCCCATATCTTTGTTTACATCATTTATATTTAGTTATTATAGAATTAATTTCGATGGTGATGATAGATCCGGAATGACTTTGGGAGATATTTTTCTCCCTTTCATGCCTCAGGGACTCCGCTACATAGAAAGAGCATGAGCCATTTCTCACCAATACTTTTTCTGTCTCAAAACTCTAATGAATATTTCATTCAGCTCCCCTAGATATAATATATAGGTAGCTTCATATTACGTTACTGTACCGGATATGAATCTGTATATCATTCCCTCCCGTTTTTCTCCATATTCTCATCGCTCAACTTCCTTTCCTTAATTCTTTCGTCCACTCGAACAACAGTTACACACTTCCGGTGACCCAGAATCCAATAAACATACGAAAAATGACGAATGTACGCTGGACTCAAGCAACGAACTGTTGAAATGGTAAGTAGATAATTTGCTAAGTGTTCGATAGTTAAGCCGATTGAGCTAAGAGACACCAAAGATAAATTCCAGTTCATCAGAGAAATTTCTTCGTATATTCCTTACTTCCACGGATGTGATGATATAACTTTTAAACACACTGAAATTATCCCAGGCTTTAGTACATTTAGTTTAATTTAGTTTAGTTTATAACAGAATTCGTAGGCTATTTCAGAATGTAAACATTTCCTCAGATTTTATCACTCGTATAAATGGTAAACAAAATAGTTTACTATTACACTAAAGATGACCACAATGTTTCAGAAATAGAGATGCGAAAAATGTGACGAAAATACAGCTGTTCAGTTTTATTGGTTTGCATATCTGAGTGCTAATCAAGGATCATTTTCAATAGTAAATACGTGTAGAAGCCGTTTAATTTATATATACGACATAAATCATGTAGCATGACTCATAATCTGAAATACAACTCATTATCCGAAATACAATGAAAGAAAGACAACAAATTTATAACAATAAGCACCAGTGAACTTAAAGCCGTAAATGGACACTTGTAGAGCAAATACAATTATGTTCCATCACTAGACGGTATCAAGTTTACGAAAGTAGTTTTTCAGAATGCATGTTGTGGTGAAATTTAATTTTCTTCGTGATGCTGATTAGCTGAACTCAATTTGGCTGGATCGACCCTCGATTTATCCAATAGTATATGAAGGCAGAGGCGTTGCTGCCTTTGAAACACAAGGTCACGTGCCCCTCTATCAAAGGATATTAAATCTATCCGAAAATATGCCACTTGATTCAAATAGATCCTCTGTAAGAAAAATCGCCAATTTTTTATTTATTTCAATATATGTACGCCTTTGCAAACTTGGCAACATAGGAATGGACACATAGACCAGTGCGGACTTTCCGACGCATTCTGTTACAAGATCTCATACATTCAGTTGGGAGAGGTGAGATGAGGGACTACGATAATTACCATTCGTCTAACCGAGTGAGTTGGCCGTGAGGTTAGGGTGTCGTAGCTGTGAGCTTACATTTGGAAGACAGAGCGTTCGAACTCCACTGTCGACAGCCATGAATATGGTTTTCCTCTGTTCCCTCTTTGCATACCAGGCACATACTGGGTCTGTACCTTATTTAAGGTCATGGCTTGTTCCTTCCCACACCCAGCCCTTTCCTGTCCCATCATCGCTATAACAACTATCTTTGTCGGTGCGACGAAAAGCAAATTGTTGTCCATTGGTCTAGGGCGACTAATTCTGCGGTTGTTCACTGTTGCGCTGTCATAATTCTATCTGTATAGTTACTTCTGCAGTAACTAGATCGTGATTGTCTTTCAAAATTATTTGGTTGAGAAAATTTCCCAATAGCGCAACATAATACAGAGAAAGACTCTCAAATAACCCCTCAAAATGTATCCTAAACTATAAGCTACAAAATTGCTAACATAATTGAAAAATCGCAAACAATAGCGTAATGCCTCCTTTTCCGTTTTTGTTATTTTTTTACAATTTGTTTTACGTCGTACCGACACAGATTGGTCTTACGGCAATGATGGGACAGGAAAGGACTAGGAGTGGGAAGGTACATCCCCAGCATTCGCCTGGTGTGAAAATGGGATACCACGGAAAACCATCTTAAGAGTTGCCAACAGAGTGATTCGAAGCCACTATCTCCCGGGTGCAAGCTCACAGCTGCGCGCCCCTAACCGCACGGCCAACTCGCCCGGTCATTTCCGTTTTTATAATGGCAGTAACATGTCGCGAACATTCTCCCAGGGTTTATTGCTGTTGAAGAATGAACCACTGGTAATGTTATCAATTGAGAAGAAGATGGTACACTTCAATCCAGACTTCAGTAAGCGGGTAATAGGGAAGTCCAATTCAGCTAATAAGAGGAGGATAGAATTGGCCTAGAAGAAATGAAATAACGAGGTTTTAAATAAGCATGGTTTTTCATTTCCTAAGAAACTCTAAGTGTGCCCCTCCTTTTCTTAATATCACGTAACACACGTGTATTTAGGCCTACAGCCATTTCTTGACGGATGCATTCCTTTTGCATCTCTCTTATGAGACAGCCCAGAGCAAATTGTAGCTGCCACCGAAGTCCCAGTCTCGTCCATGGCTGTGGCAAAAATGGAAGCTGCTGGGGTATGCGTTGTGCTGAGTAATGTCATACAGAGCACGACCAGTGTATCTCATTGTTATGAAATGTGTTAATCGTAGGATCGTAGGATCAGCACTTTCTGGCCCGAACAGGAAAGCAATGGCAAACTACCTCACTCCTCGTCTTCCCTAGTACGCCTAATTTTGACGCCGACATCGGTTGTTGAGGTTTCCAACTCATAATATTTGGTGGTGCTATTTGAGTATCCAACCAGCCTTTGGGCTGATGGCCTAACAGACAGATGTCAGTCTCAGGTTAGTAGATTTATTGGCACGTAAAGGAACTCCCAAGGGACAAAATTCCTGTACATCGGTGTATCAGTAAAAGTAGATACAGGTACGTATATTATTATTATTATTATTATTATTATTATTATTATTATTATTATTATTATTATTATTATTATTATTGCCAAGCAAGTGACTGTGCGGTTTGGGTCAAGTAGCTATCATCTTGCATTCGGGAGACAATGGGTTCGATCCCCACTGTAGACAGCCCTGAAGATGGTTTTCCGTGGTTTCTCATTTGCACACTAGACAAATTTTGGGGCTGTACCTTAATTAATCATCGTCGCTATAAGACCTATCTGTGTCGGTGCGACGTAAAGCAGATTGTAAAATAATACTAATAATAATAATTTTTTATTATTATATGCGAATAAGCCCATTAGAACTATGCAAAGTACACTGACTGACAGAGCAAATGCAACACCAAGAAGGAGTGGTTCGAAAGGGATGAAAGTTGGGGAACAAACAGAGACGGCACGGACGAATAATTGATGTTTATTTCAAACCGATATGCAGGTTACACAATGCGCTCGGCATCGACTCAGTAGGATGTAGGACCACCGCGAGCGGCGATGCACGCAGAAATACGTCGAGGTACAGAGTCAATAAGAGTACGGATGGTGTTCTGAGGGATGGTTCTCCATTCTCTGTCAACCATTCGCCACAGTTGGTCGTCCGTACGAGGCTGGGGCAGAGTTTGCAAACGGCGTCCAATGAGATCCCACACATGTTCGATTGGTGAGAGATCCGGAGAGTACGCTGGCCACGGAAGCATCTGTACACCTCGTAGAGCCTGTTGGGAGATGCGAGCAGTGTGTGGGCGGGCATTATCCTGCTGAAACAGAGCATTGGGCAGCCCCTGAAGGTACGGGAGTGCCACCGGCCGCAGCACATGCTGCACGTAGAGCTGGGCATTTAAAGTGCCTTGAATACGCACTGGAGGTGACGTGGAATCATACGCAATAGCGCCCCAAACCATGATGCCGCGTTGCCTAGTGGTAGGGCGCTCCACAGTTACTGCCGGATTTGACCTTTCTCCACGCCGACGCCACACTCGTCTGCGGTGACTATCACTGACAGAACAGAAGCGTGACTCATCGGAGAACACGACGTTCCGCCATTCCCTCATCCAAGTCGCTCTAGCCCGGGACCATGCCAGGCGTGCACGTCTATGCTGTGGAGTCAATGGTAGTCTTCTGAGCGGACGCCAGGAGTGCAGGCCTCCTTCAACCAATCGACGGGAAATTGTTCTGGTCGATATTGGAACAGCCAGGGTGTCTTGCACATGCTGAAGAATGGCGGTTGACGTGGCGTGCGGCGTGCGGGGCTGCCACCGCTTGGCGGCGGATGCGCCGATCCTCGCGTGCTGACGTCACTCGGGCTGCGCCTGGACCCCTCGCACGTGCCACATGTCCCTGCGCCAACCATCTTCGCCACAGGCGCTGCACCGTGGACACATCCCTATGGGTATCGGCTGCGATTTGACGAAGCGACCAACCTGCCCTTCTCAGCCCGATCACCATACCCCTCGTAAAGTCGTCTGTCTGCTGGAAATGCCTCCGTTGACGGCGGCCTGGCATTCTTAGCTATACACGTGTCCTGTGGCACACGACAAGACGTTCTACAATGACTGTCGGCTGAGAAATCACGGTACGAAGTGGGCCATTCGCCAACGCCGTGTCCCATTTATCGTTCGCTACGTGCGCAGCACAGCGGCGTATTTCACATCATGAGCATACCTCAGTGACGTCAGTCTACCCTGCAATTGGCATAATGTTCTGACCACTCCTTCTTGGTGTTGCATTTGCTCTGTCAGTCAGTGCCTTTCTTTGTGCCCATATTTCTTTCATTCTTTTACTGTAAGATTCCTTTACCTGTCATCAGACCAGGTTCATCCAGTCTTTTTCTTTGTTCTTTCCTCTTGGTCAACTTGCCATTTGTGAATTTTGGATCGGAAGATTTCCCTGTTTTGGGCATATGCTGGTGTAGTTCCTACCAGTTTCAAATCGGTTTTGATTTCTCCAATCTATTTCATTGCGTCTGTTTTGGCTTTAATCCTGTTTTCACAGAATTCGACTATTAGTTTGGTAAGTCTGTCTGGATCCATTCTTTTAACATGCCCATAGAATCTTAGCCCGCATTTTCTAATGTCACCGTGAATATTTGTGTATTGTTGAATTTCCTGTCCGCCTCAAAGCTGGTACTGTCCATCGGTGAGTTTTGGGCCTAGAATGTTTCTTATGATTTTGCGTTTCTCTCTGTGTTTTCAATGTCTGCTTTCCTGTTCAAAATCAGCGTCTCTTATTCATAAAGATATTCTCGTTTAATGACGGTCCGACTCGTTGGCTGCATGGTCGGCGTACTGGCCTTCGGTTCAGAGGGTCCCGGGTTCGATTCCCGGCCGGGTCGGGGATTTTAATCGCTTATGATTAATTCTTCTGGCTCGGGGACTGGGTGTATATATCCGTCCCAACACTCTCCTCATCATATTCAGACAACACACTACACTACCAACCACCACTGAAACACGCAATAGTGCTTACATCCCTCCATAGAGGGTTGGCGTCAGGAAGGGCATCCGGCCGTAAAAACAGGGCCAAATCCACTTGTGCGACACAGTTCGCACCCGCGACCCCACAGGTGTGGGAAAAGCGGCAGGAAAAGAAGAAGAAGAATTCTCGTTTAATGCCGCTAGTGTGATGCCTTACTTTGTTTGCTTGGGATACATATTTTGTTATAGATATTTTGGGTAGGTCTAAGTCGATATGCAGTTTCAGTTTTTTGGCGACTAACTCCACTGGCTCTTGTTTCGAGTCCATTTTCCTGAATTGTTCCATCAAGATATTTAAATTGTGATACTCGTTTAATTTTGCCATATATTGTCTCCATGAAGTTTGGTATTTGTTTGTTGCAGGTCATGTATCCTGTCTTTTTTATTATATAATACGTTTTGACCTTTAAGGAGCACTAGAACCATTATTAGCACTGCACCTATTGTTCTTTACATCTTCCCTAAACTTCCTCATCCGTTCACTATGGGCTTGTCTTCTCTCTTTTTTTTTTGCTTGTTGTTTAAAGGGGCCTAACATCGAGGTCATCGGCCCCTAATGGTACCAAATGAAACGACAAAGTAAAATTTTAAAATCATCCACTGACCAAAATAAAAATTTCATGAACAATAAATGAATGAATGAATGAATGAATGAATGAATGAATGAATGAATGAATGCAAGAATGAATGAATGAATGAATGAACATGAATTTAAAACAATCAGTGGATCATAATTAATAGCATTACTGACCAAGGGACCACTTCCAAAGCACAATCCTGAATCGAGGATGCTTGGTGTCTGAATGGGTCCAAAATACAGGTCAAAGGCCCCTCAGAATGATACTTATCGCTGGTAATGTAGAACCATGGTATCTGTCATGTTGCGGTACTAATCAAAAGTAGCAGATTTGCAGTATTCCACACATTCTTGTACTACTCAGAGGTTATGAAATTCGACGTATAATACAGACCTATGTTTTTCTCACTTTGCGGCGCCATTTACAGGCAACGCAAACCTATGGTGTTCATCACATAAGAGTACTAATCACAGGGACCTTCCCCTATCCCGTGGTGTTCCTCATATAGTGGGTACTAATCACAGGCAAGGCAGAACCATGGTAGCTATCATTCCATGGCCCTGCTCATGTGGTGGTACTAATCACAGGTACTGCAAAAGCCGACCGCACGGTGCTCCTGTGTGCTACTAATCACAAACCTATTTCCTACCTAATATAGTGGTACTACGCGCAAGTAAAAGCGACCCTTGGTGTTCTCCGCGTGGTGGTACTAATCACAAGTAGTTTCATGGTTCAAATGCAATCATCCCTTGGTCGCTCTTTTTAGTCGCCTCTCACGACATGCAGGGGATACCGTGGGGGTATTATTCGTCTGCCCTCCCCACCCACAGGGGTTGTGTGTTTGGTCCGCGAGAGGTATTTTATTTCCCTCAAGTCCGCCGGCAAGCCGGTTAGGACTCCCCTATCCGCCACCTGGACGCGCCACGTGGGAGTATCACCTCTCCCCCTGCTACGCTACCGTAGTAGGTTCGTGGTGTCTTCTCTCTTGTGTTCAAGCATTTTTGAGTTTCAAGTTCCTGGCTGTTGGGTTCTTGGATGTGAACTTATGTGAATTGATTTTCTTTCTGAATGTGGTCCGTGTAGTTGCCAGTTGTGAATTTATTTTCTTTCTGAATGTGGTCTGTGCAGTTGCCAGTTGTGTATTTATTTTCTTTCTGAATGTGGTCCGTGTAGTTGCCAGTGGGTCAATATTAATTTCTGCGAGGTCGCTTTGAGTGTATACCAACCAGCGTAAATCGGTTTTTCGGGTTCCGTTAATGATGAAGAATAATTTTTGGGTTTTTGGTCAGTAGAGAGTCGTACATTCGTGCTATGTGTCCTAAAATTCCATACGCCTCTTCAGTGCTACTGAGAAGAATCACTAGGTCATAAAATATAGTTCTTCTGAGCTTTTACGTATCCAGATACCGTCTTGTATCTTGGGTCCAAATATCTTCCTGGGTATGTGATGTTCAATTTTCACTATGTCCTTGATGTTTATGGTTAAGGGTGACATCTCAATCGCGTAGAGTGCTTCTAAGAGAACAACTGTGTAGTAGTGGCGGAGTTTGGCTTTCCTGAAAAGCGATTTCTTATCGTACATAATATTCCAAGTGATTGTGCAGGCTTTACATATTCTTTTCTTTACGTGGTATATTACCTAATTTTTTCGCTTCCAGTATTGCCGATAATTACACCAAAGTTCATGAGGCGCTTAACTTGTGGGATCTTGCCATAATTGGTTGAAAGTGATGCCAGGATTTGGTTCTTGGAGTCCATATATTGCGTATTTGGAGGCCAATTTTGATGGCGATTACATGAAGTTTCTCAGGAGTCCGGATAATTATTGCTGGGTCGTCAGCAAAGGCAAGGCACTTTATGTTGATTCTCTTATCTTTGGTTCCCATTCTTATTCCGGTTACTTCCTTCTCCCAGGTTGTGATGATCTTATCCAGTACCAGATTAAACAAGAGTGGGACAACCCATGAGCCTACCTTACTGCTGTTCTGATTTGAAAAGGTTCGGAGATATCACCCATGAATTTTACTTTAAAGCTTGTATCTGTCAAAGGCTGTTCAATTAACGCAGTTTTTTTGCTATCCACCCTACATTCATGCAGTATATTGAACAGAGTGATGCGGTCAATAGAATCATATGCTTTTTTAAAGTCTACTAAAGTGACGACTGTGCGGTTCGACTGGCGGTGTTGCAATATTAATATTAATATTATTATTAGTAGTAGTACAGGATAATACGATTACGAAAGAGAAGAAGAAGGCTATCTCTATGCCTGGCTGCTCTTGAACCCTGGAATTAAGCTGGTACTCATTTGTGATGTAACCTGATTGAAACTTATGGCTACGTGGCTCTCCGGAAGAGGAAATCTGGCTGCTAATATGTTGACGTCCTTTCAGTGAACTAGCCTCGCTTTTAATATCTTTGCTAAGTTGTTAGGATAAGAAGAACATACGCCAAAATATATTCGTGCATCTTGTGCTAGAATAAGGAGCCGATTCTAACTTCTTCCAGCATTAACTGACGTACACTAGACTCCAGAGGTCTCAACATCCTTCTTACACTCAGTTTTTAATTCCACTTTCACTGACAAGCTACGTAATAAGTTACCCCTCTTGTCTTGTTATAATGTTTCACAGCCCATGTGTGAGTATTGCACACACTAAACTCTCCTTGCCACGTGAAAATAGCCTCGTCGGTCGCTAGCGCACTCGTTAGAAAGTCTGGACTGCGTGTTTGATCGATTAACCAATGGCAGATGTGCTCGCGGGCTAGACAATCAGCCTGTGAGAGACACTACACGTGTTGACTATGGTACGGGCACATTAGCTCCCCTCATAGTGTTATAATAATAATAATAATAATAATAATAATAATAATAATAATAATAATAATAATAATAATAATAATAATAATAATAATATTAATAACAATAATAATAATAATAATAATAATAATAATAATGTCATTGGTCTGAATTCCCACAAACTACTTTTACGGTTACTGGAAACGCCGAGTTGTCGGAATTTTGTCCGACAGGGAGTTGTTTAATGTTCCGGTAATTCTACCGACACGAGGCTGACGTATTTGAGCACCTGCAATTACTACCGGATGAGCCTGTATCGAACCCCTCCGACTTGAGATAAGAAGGCCACCGCTCTACCGTTTGAGCTACTCAGACCGGTTCACGATATCGGTGGATAAACAACCCAGGCTCTACTTCGAGTACTGGACCGTGGATCATCTTCCTCCATTACCAGGATATCTTCTTCCAGGTCTAAGATTGAACGTGGGCGTATAGGCCCTCGATGTTCATTCTACAGTGACACACAACCTTTATCGCGAATACGCTGACTACTTTCAAACAACATTGCTGGGTTCAGCAACAGTCTTTTAGCGATTTCATCCCGATAAATTCGCTTTGCACGACGAATATTCTGTCCATGCCTCACCATGCGCTAGTTGCATGTCGAAGTACTCGTGACAACTGCCATCGTTCAAACACTGTTACAACGTACAATCTCCCAACCTGTATAGTTTATGTGACCCTACAAGCTCAGAGCGATATTTGTAACTGTAATGTTGTTAAACAAGGTGAACGGACGCAGAGAGTTTACAAACGACGTCCATTGTGAGGAAAATGGAGGGGAGTAGTGCTTACTGGCTCAAATTATCACTGCTATCTCCGAAAACATGACGTTGCAAACATACTGCGGCACCATGGCTAAATGGTTAGCACGCTGGCCTTTGGCCCAGGGGTCTTCGGTTCGATTTCAGGTCGGATCGGGGACTTGAGCCTGAACTGCATAATTCGTCTGACTCGGGGACGGGGTGTTTGTGTTGTCATCAACATTATAAATCATCTTTAAAAGGGCCCCAACCTCACAGACATGCAAGTCGCCTACATCTCCGAAGGTCATACGCCATTATTATTATTATTATTATTATTATTATTATTATTATTATTATTATTATTATTATTTGCAGACATACAAGCGTTAATTTAAGAGTGTTGTTGTCAAACAGCGACCGTTACATAATCCGAGAAGGAGCGGCTTGTTTAACACGAATTTTAGGATGAACTGCTCGCTATATGCAGAAACAGTACAGGCCTCTTTCTTTCTTTCTTTCTTTCTTTCTTTCTTTATTTCTTTCTTTCTTTGCTTCTTTGTTACATACACCAAGCCTATGGGGATCGCATTTAACACGCTAGACATGGACAAAAATATCACCTTAAACATTTTTACCTGCTAAATCACGTCTTTCACGTCTTTCGGCTCGTTCCAACCTAGGGAATCGCACGTTCTCGAATGGGTCGACTACCCGTATTGAGCCCTGTCCTATCTGGTAAGTACATAAAATTTGCATTTGATCCTTGGAATTTTACATCGAACATTGGGGGATGTTGGCCTGTTTAAATGAATAAAAACATAGGTTTGTAATATCTATGTGGAGGAGAATCACAAAATCATGTTAGGAAGCTATCATAAATGGTTGCAAAGTCATTTTATTAAAGCGCAATAAGTTTGCCTAAGACTAAAAACAAAGTTCTCGATTGTTTAATCAACTTGACTATTTAGGTACTAATAAGATTGGGCAAGTGGGTGGCTATAGACTCTTTCCTATGAGTATCTGGCAGTCGGTACTTGCCTATATTTTAATAGCTTACGGCTTAAATCATAATAGTGGAATGAATTTTGTACAAATACTCCCCGATTTTATTAGAAATACTAACATCACAACAGGCACCATAGCTATAATGAAACGGAGACAAACTCCTATAATTATAGTGCATGAACACATTACGTGTACACAGAGTTAGTTTATGCTAGTATGTAGAGGGAACATGCTATAATTTGTGAGAAATTCCCCTTTCTCATAGACCTCCAGGCAAGCGCTGCAAACAAATATGAAATGAATTGAAAAATATCAACTGTGTCTTTGTTAAGCCATTTAAATATAATAAAATATTACGTTACAAATCAAATAAAAGTAGCCTATATTTTGCTCTGAATATTAAACATTATAAATTATTTCCAAATTTTATTGCGGTAATAAGTCACTGTTAGTTCTTCAATCATCTGTCAGTCACCACTGATGAGCACTTAGGGCAGTCGCCCAGGTGGCAGATTCCCTGTCTGTTGTTTTCCTAGCCTTTTCTTAAATAATTGCATTGAAATTGGAAATTTGTTGAACATCTCCCTTGGTAAGTTATTCGAATCCCTAACTCATTACAAATAAATATTTACCCCAATTTGTCCTTTTGAATTTCAAATTTATCTTCATATTGTGATCTTTCCTACTTTTAAAGACACCACACAAATTTATTAGTATATTAATGTCATTCCACGCCATCTCTCTACTGGCAGTTCGGGACATACCACTTAGTCGAGCAGCTCGTCTCCTTTCTCCCAAATCTTCCCAGCTCAAACTTTGCAATATTTTTGTAACGCTACTCTTTTGTCGGAGATCACCCAGAACAAATCGAGCTGCTTTTCTTTGGATTTTCCAGTTCTCGAACCAAGTAATCCTGCTAAGAGTCCCATACAGTGGAACCAAATTCTAGTTGGGGTCTTACCAGATAATTATGTATGTTGTCTCCTTTACAGCCTTACTACAACCCGTAAACACCCTCCTGATCATGTGCAGAGATCTGTACCCTTTATTTACAATCCCATTTATGTGATTAACCCAATGAAGATCTAGGTACTTACAATGATTCACATAAGGAACGTTCACCCAATCAATGCAGTAATTAAAACTGAGAGGACTTTTCCTATTTGTGAAACTCACAACCTGACTTTTAACCCCGTTTATCATCATGCCATTGCCTACTGTCCCTCTCTCAACATTAGCTCAAATCAGTGGAGAGGAGTGTCACGTAGTGCACAACAGTTTAATGCGGCCTCTGCTTTAATATGGATTTTTTTCTTCCCTATTTCCTTTTCTTTCCTTGCTGGGGGATAAAGTCGCACCAACTCAGACAAGCTCTTTTAGTGACGGTGGGATAATAAGGGAATAGGACTGAGAAGGAAGCTACCGTGGTCTTAATTAAGGCGCTGCCCCAGCATTTACCTGCTGTGAAAATGTGTAAACATGGAAAGCCTTCTTTATATCTGCCCATAACCAACTATCTGCTTAATTCAAACTTACAGCTTCACTTGGCCTCGTATTCCTCCCATACGTGAAAGAAAATGCTTCATCTATGCTTGATAAGTACTTGTTATCATTTTAAAATAAAATATTTCGAAGTTAGCTCAAGATAATTTTTGATGAATTTGGGATTTAATGTGAGATTAATTTTACACAATGGAGATTCCAAAATTTTCACAGGAAGCCAAGCAAACAAAGAAAAAATTAAAGAGGACACAAATGGAATAATGCCATGAATGTGGGATGTTCCAAGGTCTTGAACTACGAGGAAAATTTGTACTTAAATAATGGAGGATACAGAACATAGGATTCACAATAAACTAAATATATGAAGAAATGACGGATCAAGTAAGAAATCAAACCGATTCCCTCTATTCAATAATGGGCGTGAATTTTTCAGTATCTACCGAATTTGCAAATTATGCAGCTGGTTTAGAGTACCGTAATTATTTTCTTCCTTAAAATAGTTGGGAAGTCCGCCTCTGTGCTGTACTAGTTAGTGTGATTACCTGCCATCACCGGAGGCCCGGGTTTGATTCCTGGCTCTGCGCGAAATTTGAAAAATGCTACCAGGACTAGAACGGCTCCACTCAGTCTCGGGAGGTCAACTGAGTAGAGGGGCTTTCAATTCCCACCTTGTCCATCCTCGAAGTGGTTTTCAGTGGTTTCCCAATTCTCCTCCAGGCAAATGCCGGGATGGTAGCTTACTTAAGGCCATGGCCGCTTCCTTTCCTCTTCCTTGTCTATCTCTTCCGATCTTCCCATCCCCCCCACAAGGACCCAGTTCAGCACGGAAGGAGAGGCCGCTTGGGCGAGGTACTCGTCCTCCACACCAGTTTTATCGCAATGACCGGGCGAGTTGACCGTGCGGTTAGGGGCGCGCAGCTGTTCGAACCCCACTGTCGGCAGCCCTGAATATACCGTACCTATTTTCTTCCTTAAAATAGTTGGGAAGTCCGCCTCTGTGGTGTACTAGTTAGTGTGATTACCTGCCATCACCGGAGGCCCGGGTTTGATTTGATGGTTTCCCATTTTCACACCAGGCAAATGCTGGGGCTGTATATAAGAAAGGCCATGACCGCTTCCTTTCCACTACTAGCCCTTTCCTATCTCATCGTCGTCGGAGCGACGTAAAGCAAATTATATACCACGACCCAAAGTCTTACGCTCCAGGATACCGCTCTTGAGGTCCGAAGGAGAAACCAACACTGGAGGTATACGGATTAAGAAAGAAAGAATATAGACGGGGAGTACCGTTTGTCTTAACGAACCCATGGATGCACACGTATAAGAAGCAACAAGGGGAGAAATGTCGTTCAAAAAATCAACACTGTGAGTGCACGTTGCGTTGGCTATATACCGGTGCCAGACGAAAAGTTACAAATTTGACTAGTACTTAGCCAACGCTGTTATTCTTGTCATTTTAAACTAAAGTTGACATTTATTGCACTAACTGAAGAAAGAATACCTTGGCTAATGTTTAGGAAATTAATCAACTCTGTTTACTGAAAATCTTCACCCCATGGAAGCCATCGATGTTGCAAAGACCATCTATCTCCAAGGAGAACAGAATACGCTTGAATGCTACGGCTTGACGAAATGACAACCAAAAAAGGGCAGAAAAAAGTCAGCTTATTGTTAGACCTAATTTTTATAAAGTAGATCAGCAAAATGCCCCTAAATGTCACTGATAACTGATCTCTTAAACTAGATATTGATACTAATATACATCACCATGAATCCTTCACCACCATACTTACCCGAAGGTTTCTGTGCTTAATACCCTTATCACCCAAGCAAAAGAGGTTTGTGAGGAGGATAAATTAAACGGTGAACTTGAATTCCTAACCAGCACATTCCTGAGCAATGCCTATTAAATGAAACGAATTGCTACATCCTAAGCCAAAAGACAGATTGACAAGTATTTCCCATCATTTGAGTCTGAGCTTCTTACCACGGATAGGACTGGCAATATTTTCACAAGACACAATATCAAGGACATCTATGAGCCTAAAGCATCACAGGCAATTTATCCAGATCTTTTAAAGATCCTATTGGTTTAAACTGTGATGGGATATACCAGATTCCCCCCCCCCCCCCCAGTGCCTCAACTTCCACTTGTGAGTGTTCTGCATGCAATAGTGATGGATAGGTTCACTACAAACTATTTTTATAGGAATACTACTGCCTGCACGCGGGTTACAACAGAATATGAAGAGATTACAACCGAACGGTCGCCCTCTGCATGTTTCTCACCGCTATCCGTCTAATGCACCACCTTGCATTAGTAAGCCTCGTTTTCGATCGCATAGTACTAAGTTGTTATTTAGTACAGCAACACTACATTGGCTGACAACATATCGACAAATGGCTGTTGTGCTCAGCAAAAACGGAATTCAGCCGAAGCTCACAGACGGTGTGCGCAAGAGTTTCCAAATAGACGTCTGTCTTCTATACACGCATTTCGCCAAACAGTGCTGCAATTAAAAGGTGATCGTTCAAGGCACTTACAAGCACCCATCTGCGACAAAACTGACGTTGTGTAGAATGTAACACAGTACTTTGAACGCAATCTTTCACATGGTAAGTTGAAATTCACCTTACTGTACTACTACTACTACTACTACTACTACCACTACTACTGCTACTACTACTACTAGTAGTAATAATAATAAGAAGCTTTGTTGGGACACTGCTGTAGTGACAGACAAAACAGTCAATCATAACAGGTCAGACATCATACTGGTAAACAAGAAAACTGGGACGACTTTCATTATTGACATCGCTATCCCCAATGACACCAACATTGACAGGAAATACAGTGAAAAATCTCCAAGTACAAAGAACGTGCAGAAGAGATAAAGAGGATCTGGAAGATGAAACTGGTACGAATAGTTCGTGTGATTCTGTCAGTCAACGGCCTCATTCCACACACACTTCACAAGAGTCTGCGAGAACTGGGTCTTCCACCGAACATCTACAAAATTATGCAACATTCTGTCCTCCTGTCAACATGCAACATTGTGCGATCGTTCCTCTTGCAAGAATGAAGATCCCGTAATCTAAAGTTTCGTATATACCTGTACATCAACGTTTGTATTATAATGTGTAAATACATTAATTATGTAAGGCACTTGGTGCATCCCGTGCCCCATTACTACCCATATTTCCTGTGGAGAAGTGTATGAATAATAATAATAATAATAATAATAATAATAATAATAAATAATAATATATAAACCATCATTATTATAATATGAACATGTTTAATGTCACTCAGGGTAAAGGAGACTGCTGGTGTGATGCCCCGGATATCAATAAAAATGATCCTGAAGGAGAGATAATGGTACTCTATAACGCGCGCCTACATCAGCAACTCTATGGAGATGATTTTGATCGCCGAAGATTGGCCACTGAATTACAGCAAGATCCACATTTTACCAGGAATATTCTGTAGAACGATGAATATTACTTTTCAAATGATTCCACCATCAGCTCTCACAATCTCTACTATTGGGCTCCAGCAAACCCCCATTGGTTTCGAGCACAGCATGTGAAACTCTAGTGGGGGGTTAAGTTGTTGGGCGGTAGTCTGAGAGACTACATCATTGGACCTGTTTTTTTGCAGCCAATAATCTCACTGGAATATTTAGAGATCGACTTGTCTATAGAAAACATTTTAGAAGATATACCACTGCAGCTAGTATTGCAACGTTGGTTTCACATGATGATGCACCAGCTCACTAATTTCGATCCTACAGGAAACATAATGATGCACGATATCCTGAGCGATGGATAGGTCGTGATAGACCATGGCAGTGGCCACCACGATCGTCTGATCAAACCCCCTGTGGAATTATTATGTGGGGCTATATCAAATCAAAAGTGTACGAAAGCGAGCTAGAAAATCCTGAACAATTACAATAACGAATTCGAAGAGGCCCGTGTTGAAGATATACTTGAAATACTGACGTTACGATACGTGTTCAGCCCTGCACGCACCATTAGTAAATGCTTTTGAACATATTTATTGTTGTAGAAGAAAACGTTCTAGTAGATCTATTTTTATTTTCTGAGCTTTGAAGCAAAGATAATTTGTATTAGCTTGTCATTGATACAAACACCTATTTTATAAAGTGGAATGTCTGCACGTGTAAATTAATACGTTATTCAACTTTATTTTCTGCACCTTTGGCGTATTTACAAATGCACTCGTTTACAGAATGAGTGTAGTAAAATGACTCCTATTTTTTTCATAACATACGAAATACATCACGTTGTAACGCTCCTTTGAAAACTGGCTCTTACGCATCCCATTCATCATTATTGGATGTAGGAAACTTAGCTGTAGAAAGTACGGACTAGGGGATGGTGGGAGGATAATCCTGGAATATGATTCCTTGTTCTTGTGAATCTATTTATGGCGGTCAAACGTGTAGTGAAACCGTATAGTGTCCTGTACAGTTCATCATCAGTATCTGCATCTTTCCATCTCATTAAAATCATCTCAGAAGTCACGTCATTTGCAGCATGTAAGGTAAAAGGAACGTTGCCGGGGCTCGATTGGCGTGTTAGAACCGGACCCGCGAGAGATAGCCCGGAAAACAATGGGAAGGTATGGCTGAAACCAAGCCACGCGAAACAAGGGCTCTTAAGTGTAAGGCAGAGTAGGAGATAAGATGCGATGCAACGAACAGTCTAATACGCGCACAGGTGTGGCCTATTTTACAGGACTCAACACTAGCAGAAAAACTTCCTGCTTTTTCTTTCATATTTCACGTGTGACAACGCCGAATTTTGGCGCACAAAATTCTGTGATATTGTGATCGAGACTAAAGAAAAATATGTGAGGCACATTAATGAATAGAGCTAGAGCTGAATTTTCTCTGTATCCCAGATTGAAAATATGGAATACTTAATTCACGGGGCGAATTGAGGTCACCAGGTGTCCATCTATAATGTGTTGCTAACACCTGTGAATATAGCGCGTTTCCCAAGCCGAGAATTGCGCCCAAAGTTAACTCCTCCCACGAAGGGACGCGAGTGCTCTAATTAACGGTGGGAGCTTGATTGCTTAAAACTGCCGATCAGATTGCGATCACATTTCGGGTCAGGTGTAAGAGAGAATGGAGGTCTACAATACGCACCATTTGAATGTCTTGAACTTCAGGTATTAACGGAGCCGATTTCCTTAATTCAGCGTCAAGGTGTCTCCCACACCAGGGCCAGCGAGCTGACAATATAAGGCCGGTCTTAGTCCACACTGCGCAGTCAATGGGCAGAGTCTCTGGGCAACTACCAACAGACGAAGTCACTGCCAATCGCGATCACAAACTTTATAACCTTGTGAACTGTGTGTTGGAACTTTAAAAATAGCCAAGCGAGCCTAGGCAAAGTCTCAGTGCTGTGCGTAATTAATTAAGTAGGCCGCTAGAAAAAGTTGTAGAAGTCAATAGCGGGAGTTGGCTGGAACATTGCCGGCATAAATTAGTACCCACTATCAGTAAATTAGTGGTATCCAATTCAGGGCAATAACGTTCGGCGGTAGAATTGCGTCGACAGGTACAATCCGCTATTCGGAATAAGGGTTTCTCAAGCCTTATGAGTCACCCTACTCACTGTGTTAATGGGTGCCGCCCTTGATTAGAGTGACCTGCCTCCGTAAGGGAACTCTTGCGTAAATTTTGTGTATGTGTCGTCGTAGACAAAGAGAACGTGTGACGAGTGCTGGAGCTGATATCAATTGGATTACTTCAAGATTTGTAGCAGTTTAACGAGCCATTCAGGATGATGGACTGTCGCAGATCAGGTTCGAAGGCTGATACTCTCGTCTATAGCGTCGAGAAGATGGACGAGTAGGACTCTACCTTTGTTGTCCCGTGGAAGGAAAAATAACCACCAAACAGATGAGATGATGTCATTCGTTTCTTTTAAAGAATAATAATGTAAATAATGCATGTCCTAATATGGAATTTGAGTTTTTATTTGTCATGTTAACGTAAAATTAAGAGAGCTAAACTTTCCGGACGGACCATATTTTTCTTTCTGATAAGTCCATCGTGAGGGGTAGTTTATTTTTAGTAATTAGTAATATGCCAGCGAGTATTGGAAACGAGGATAGAACAGCGTTTTGAGTTTCCCTATATCGAATGGAAACAGTAGTGAGTGATGAATGAGGGATACCATGTCCAAGAATTTGCAATTCATGTTCAATATGGTTGTCGTAGATAATAGCCGGGGAGATCACGGGCAATTTGGACAATGCATGCCTAACTGATACGTACTATAAAGGTATGAACATCAAGTCTGAAGAATTCTGACAGAGATAGAAAATTGTGTTATTTAGGTAGATAATGTTAGGGACAATATGCAAGTTTAGGTTGATTGTTGATATTTACCAGAATCTGTCTGGAGTGTTCTTTTTGTGCGTAATCATTGTGAAGTGCTGTGGTACCGGGTGCTTGAAAGAGTGGTCGGAATATTTACAGTGAGCGAAGAGATATACAGTATAAAGGGCTGAGGAAAAAAATAATGATAACCCCTGTACCCGAGAAACTGGGATACACGGTATGAGAAGTAATGAGAAGGCCGAATGCCCAAAAGAGTCTCCAATGATATATTAACTGAGGAATTCGGAAGTTATAATGTCTCAGGTTAATCGACGTGAAGAATGGGAGAATAGAGAGCAAATGAATGGCATTTCTTGGGCTCTCTGCGGTGATATGAAATAAATGGTACACCCCTACGCCGCACCTTTAAATCTTGCGCCAATAAATCCTCCTCTATAGGAGAAACTCTGAACTTAAAACTGGACCTATTTGAATTTTTCCTCTGAAAATGTCATTGTGTGAATTTCGACTTGTTTTGTTTCCTATTTATCTAGAACTGTGGACATTCTCTCATAGATGCCTCTGCAAAAAACTATGATCATGCACCCTGGTGCTAAGTGAAGGAACTTTGTTTGTTCTTTACTAAATTTAGTGCATTCATTTTTGGGTTGGCAATATTTATCCTGTCCTTCCGCCTGTTTTGATTTTAACCAATCAAGAATTTCTGTAATTAATTCTCTACCAATCACAGGGTTCTTCTTCGATTTTGGGGTGTAACTTTAAGCGACCCAATAAAATTACATGGGTGTGTCGGTTTTATTCATGAAAGGTTTCGAAATTTCCCCGAGGGTATAAAAACTGCTGATTTTCTTGTCTCTCGGCCACTTCATCGACATCTAACCTATTGTATGGACGTGTAGCAGGAGGCGGAAAGCGCCTCTTTCATCAGGAAGCAGCTCTTCAGTAAGGTAATGGCCGTTTAACATCTTAATTTTCTTGCTAGCTCAGCAGTTTAACCCGCGGGAAAGACCCGAAACTTTTACCATGTAACCTACTTTTCTGTAATGTAATTTTTGCCGGCTTATGTAAATACTTTTAACTATAAATCGGGGATAGAGAGTGCCTTATCCTCTCGAGCTCCGCTTCATTTTGAACTGGGGTGACTACATTTTGGTAACTGATTTTTTTCTTTTCCTTAATGTTTAAATTTCTTCTTTATACGGGTCACCTCCATAGTTTGGTTAATAGCCCCTGTTTCATCGGCCTAGCGCCTTTTAGGATTTAAGAAGTCTCATGTAGGAGTGCAAGTACACGCCTCCATTCAACTTGGTGTTGCGGGCCAATTACTTATTCTGTTATTTTCTGCTATGGCCCAGTAGGTTGGGTACGAGATACCCCTGTTTCATTTGTTGTAAGTTGTGCCTTGATGGCAATTTATTGTAAAGTCTGACAATGCCTTAAATAAGCTTGAAAAACGGAGAGCGCGTCTACTATTTTCTGGCGTTGTAAGAAGGCCTCTGGGAGGCTTGAGGTTAAAAGTTGGGAGCAAGTGCTCCATGCGGTAGGGGTTTCCTGCCCCTTTGAACAGTTTGTGCTTTGTAAAACTAGGGGCGTGTAGCCCGAGAGAGTTAAAGCTCTGGAATCTGGGATCTTTCTAGTCTTGTTTACAAACTGTTATTCCCAAAGCAAATGTTGTTAAGGTTTTGTCGTTGATTGACTGTTATAATTCAAAAATATAACCTTTATTTGAAATTTTAAAATGAACTTTGATTCTGTAGTTAGACCCATTCATCCCGGCACTTTCTTTCACCTCTGCTAATCCACCAAACCAAGGTATCAGGTGTGATAATAAGTGTATCGCAGGAAAGGAAATAGCAGCTGTAATTAGAAGGTTAGCGGTCCGTCTTGGCCCGTGAATGGATAAGAAGACCATTCTCCCGGTCCCCGTCGCGCAGACTTACTGTGTGTTGAAGTTAAAAGCTATGGACCCTAGGATTTCACACTGGGTTTTCTTTCAATAGTTCGGTTTAAGAACACTTGTGTTAAATGATAAAATAATTATAATTTAGATGGTAGTTTATATATATCATTCCCCGCCCCCACGTACAGGTTTAAAAGGCAACGGGTAGCTAGAAGTTTACATATGTGTATCTCTCAGCCAGAAGGAGCCCGGCTCGAACCCAGATGACGGTCAGAATGAACTGGCATGCCCAAGCTTGCATCAAGCTGTTACCGGCAGCAGAAGAAAGTGATATCCATTTTTTACAGGGATGGCCCAATTTGTACATAAAGCATCCATAGGATTTTGTTCAGTGTATTGTTTTCTCTCGTTGAGTTCAAACAGAACCGATGTCCATCATTATCTGTCCTGGTGACAGGATATGCGGCGAGTCCGGGGAGTTTTGCTCACTGTTGTATTTTTTTAATGCAAATATTTTTCTCATGTGTTAACTATGTAGCGTAGGGACCGGTTAATTACGTGCTAAGAATTGAGTGTATTATTTAGAGGATATATTATCAAATGACATGGTGGTGATCGACCGAAAGAAAGCAAATTAAGAATAGAAATGTAGATGATGTTTAATTGCCAGACTTCGATTATATGTCATTGCCAAATGAAGCCCGCGCTGTGTGAGATCATTGAACGCCCTTCTGGCGAGTCAATTTGATTTGCGTACTTTTTCTTCTCCTTTCCTCCGTGTGAGGAAATTTTATTATGATAGTGTTCTTTCCTTCTTATGCCACAAGTCAGGAATAAATTGATACGCGTGACCCCATTACATGATTCTTGTCATTTCTAGCAGTGCTAAGCAGTATCCAGTAAATAGTTGAACCCACAAATCCTACTTTCACATTAGATAAAATTCCATCTTCTTTTTTTCTTATTTACATTTTTCTTGGAACGCTACCACCCCCTCATCCCAGTGCTCGAGTTGCCGAGGCTAGCACAGAAAGTGGGAGGAGGGCGGTCCAAAGACCGTGTTGGCAATTCGGGCCGCTCTTCGGTACAGTCACAACCATGGTTGTTCGTCAGGTTACGCTTGGGTCTCCTAGTTAAGTCTAGGAAGGGTGTAGTAGAGAAAAGTAGCAACGAGCAATAAGGAACATTGCAGATACTTATGTCTTCGCCAGCCAGAGCCATCTACTGTAGCAGAGAATGCAAAACATGATGTTCATCAAATCAGTTTTGATGCAGCAACTGTTATTTGTAGAAACAAACGTTTCACTCCTAGAATAATTCGTTTATTGATATAAATTGCTGATTACCCATATATTTTTAACAAAGGGGACGGCTATATACCGAGGAGATCACGACTATCCTCCATACTTAAGCCTTCAACATCTTTCTCTTTGATTTAGAAGGCTCTGGAATGAACTACATTTCTAACAGCATCCTTCTATGTTGAGTCTAGTTATTATGGAACGACAGATGCCATTAATTGTTTTCATTCGTCATTCTTATTGCTTTGAAGATGATTTTGGTAGAAGGATTTAAACACGAGCAGCTTACAATAGTTGTAACATGGCCTGATATCACCAATATACTATCGACGTAGTGTAAGACGTTGAATGTTTCGATACTGGCTCTTCAAGAGGTCAGATTTCTTCATAATATCAATTCTTGGCGCTTGTTGCTTAAGGATTTCTGTTGTACTGACTGGGAACTTCAACATTTCACAAATCATGAGTACTTCAATACTAATGAAAATGCGTGGGGCTGTATAGTGTTTTGGGTGTACAGTACGTCACGTGAGTGATGGGTGTGTGTTAGAAATGATTGAATGCATAGAATGTAGATTTTGTTTGGGTTTCCCTTTCGTGAATGTTGCCCAGTTAGACTATTTCCAATCTTTATCAATTCGATTACATCATTTTGAATCTCTTCGGGCGTATCCACTCCCTCCATAGCTTGGTTTCTCTTCATTCTCTTCACTAGGTCTTCCTTCATGATTCCGTTTGCGATAGTTTTTAACCATATATAAATGAAGATACTGAGACAACTCTGTGATGTTCACAAAATTCACAGATTTGTAACTGAACTTTTTCTCACAAATTTTATTACAGATATTGATGGATCCCGCAAAGAAAAAAATGAGTGGCACCACGCTGTAACTGTTTTTATGTCATAGTCTCGAGTTATACAAGTTTACTGCACGTTCCAAGCTCCTGTATCCCCAAATAATGGCGGATGTGCACAACGCACATTCATGCACCATCTAACACTGGCAAGACTCTGAATATACCTCTTTACAAGTCAGTTATTATCAGAGACTGGATGTTTAGTCAGCAATAGATGAGACTTCAAACTTACTGAAGAGAGTAACAAGTATAGCCTCGCCCGCAAGAAGGTTCTGCTATGGGATTTCCATAACCATTAGGAGTATGCCCTTTTATAACGCCGTAGCATTTATGTTACTCTCGCTATACTACGGAAACCCGGCTGAACGACACTTACTACTAGCAAGATGAGTCTGCATTCTAACCTACTACTGCCTAGAATCCTACAGCTTCTATATTCGAAACTTATTAATGCGTTTCTGGTGTATAATTTTATCGAGACCCAATGATTTTTACAGAGGGATGTACGAATGGGACGAAACGATAGTTGCAATATATTTTTATTTAAGCGACTCCCAATTTGTTGGTTGCCATTATGATAAATCTTTGCGTCCGTAATTTTATACGTAAATTTAGCTGTTAAAAGAAAATACTGAGAATGTGAGTCTACTTACACCACCCAGTAACTGTCATTCTTATATTTTCCTTCCGATAGGTGACTTGGCATATGTAGCAATGGATATAGTATTTAAATTTTATTCCTTATTGTAGTTATGGTATGAAATGGCGTATGGATTTTAATGTCGGGAGTTTCCGAGAACAAATAGTTAATGAAAACGTGTGCACAGACAACGATAATAATTTTCCCAAAAACGGTACAAAATTTTAAAATATTAGATTGAGAGGCTTACGCACTTCTCTGAAAATATGTTTCAATTTTTTTTTATTAATGTCGGTAATAGAGAAGTCATCACGCCCAATAAACTTGTAAAATTACAAGGTGTAATCCAATTCTGAAATCGAATGGTACCAAATAACTCATTGCTGTTTTCATCAACATCTAGCAGGATGGAATACTCAATGTTGGTGCTGAACACTTCACATCACTGGCACCACAACCTCATTGAGGATTTCACAATATCGTTCACCGTTAACGGTCTCGCCCAAAATTCACATGCCTAGCATTCTTTCCCAGCCAATCATTGCCCAAACTGTGACAGATACGCATTTTATATGCTCTTCTTCACTAACTTCAGGATTTTCCCTCGCATAATAATGAAAGTTGTGTCGATTAAAAATGCCGTTCAGCTAAAACACCAGCTTCGTCTGAAAAATGCATTTCTTATACTGAGATGCGTCAATTTTACATTCCATTTTAACACAAATTCACACATTTGCAACCGCCTGTCAGGGTCATCTTCACTAAGTTGATGAACACGAATCGACTTGAAAGTCCTGTACTTCTCGCGTCTCAAAACGCGAGATACACAGGCCAGACTGATATCAAGTTCATGTGCAAACTGACGTGTTGATTTCCGGGGATTATTGCTGAATACTTCCACGATCCTTTCTGTTGTTACTGCATCAGAGCTGTGGCGAGATCTTCCAGGAGGTTTTCCCTTCTGAATGTTTTCCGTTGTCAACAATTGTTGTCTCCACTTTCCACACAGTCGACGTAGCAATTTTATGTTAAAATCACGTCTCTCACTTCTCCCAGCCTCGCGATCCGTCTGAAAATCAACCGCCCATGCAGCCACATTAAATTTCTGCTGCATATTCAGCGCCATTTTGGTGAACAATGCAACCGATTTTATTGTTTCATTGGTGTGTGTCGATAGTAAGGAGTCTTGACTATCCGACGGTGGCATTCTTCCATCTGTAAGAGTTATAAACGAACATCGGCAATCGATCAAACATATGGCCATATTTCTGACTTATTCTGTATATTGTGGACGTTGAACTTCGCACGGACTCAATCACTACTCAATCACTACTGATCTGCATTTAGGACAGTCGCCCAGGTGGCGGATTCCCTATCTGTTGTTTTCTTAGCCTCTTCTTAAATGATTGAAAAGAAATGGAAAATTTATTGAACATCACCCTTGGTAAGTTATTCCAATCCCTAAGTCCCCTTCCTATAAGCGAATATTTGCCCTAATTTGTCCTCTTGAATTCCAAATTTATCATCATATTGCGATCTTTCCTACTTTTAAAGACACCACTCAAACTTATTCGTCTATTGATGTCCTCCCATGCCATCTCTCCACTGACAGCTCGGAACATACCACTTAGTCGAGCAGTTCGTCTCCAATCTAACAGGTCATCCCAGCCCAAACTTTGCAACATTTTTGTAACGCTATTCTTTTGCCGGAGATAACCCGGAACAAATCGAGCTGCTTTTCCTTGGATTTTTCCAGTTCTCAAACCAAGTAATCCTGGTGAGGATCCCATACACTGGAACCATACTCTAGTTGGGGTCTCTCCAGAGGCAAATACGTTTTCTCCTTTAAATCCTTAATACAATCCCTAAATACCCTCACAACCATGTGTGAGATCTGTACCCTTTATTTACAATCATATTTATGTGATTACCCCAATGAAGATCTTTCCTGATATTAATACCTAGATATTTACAATGATCCCAAAGGGAACTTTCACCCTATCAACGCAGTAATTAAAACTGAGAGGACTTTTCCTATTTGTAAAACTCACAACCTGACTTTTATCCCTGTTTATCATCATAGAATTGCTTACTGTCCATCTCATAATATTATCGTGGTCATTTTGCAGTTGCTCACAATCTTGTAACTTATTTATTACTCTGTACAGAATAACATCATCTGCAAAAAGCCTTATCTCCGATTCCACTTCTTTACATATATCATTGATGTATATAAGAAAATATAAAGGTCCAATAATACTGCCTTGACGTTAATACATGATGGCAGAAATGTTTGGGATACATCCGAATGGGCGCCGAAGACGTTCCAGCAACTAGATTAGCTGTACGATATGTTCACCGTTTGCTTGCAGACCTGCTATACAGCAACCAATCCATGATACCCGACTACTTTCAAACATTTCGGGTCCACTATTGCATAAATTACGTTGGCAGATCTTGTCTTCCGTGTCTATTTCGCTTACATACACCAGATTAATCATAGGGACCCATGGGTAAAAATCTAGTGGACCAGGAGAGTGAACTCACCAAATTATTGGTGAATTGCGCCTTTACCAACGACGTGAAAATTCACGAACACCGTGGCTCACGTGATGTGACGCACCATCATGAAGAAAGTATATGATGGCGTACATTTCCAACGGTGCATTGTTATTTCGTCTCTGAGGATCGTTATGTAGTTTACATTTTTCAGTTGCATGGTCAATATATGTGGATCAATTAGGACAACGCCAATTACACCATCCAAACTTTCACAGAAAATTGCCATTAAAAATGTCCCTGCAATATCGTATTTAGGCTAAGTAGAATCCATCTATGGGTATTATGGAAACGTATCACCTCATTCTTCGCGAAACTTCGTCTGTGGCTAGCACTTGGAAAGGGAACAATGGCTGTTATGCTGTTTCGTTAGAAATTACGTACAGAATTATCGCCTTTAAGGAAAATCCTCGTCTTGAAGGCATTGCACACGTTGCACCTAATGCGGACGCAGGAGCTCTTCAAGCTGGGTCGCATGCTATCATGTTACAGGCGAGTTGAACGTGGTCCAAAGCGAAAACTTGACGCCTGTAATACTGAAGTATGCGACCGGATATACGCGCAGTATATTAACTCATCGTAAAGTATAAATGACAACCATGTCTTGAAGAAAGAATCGATAAGCGCTTGGTGCGTCTGAGATACAGCGACGAACTTACTGGAATTTAAAATCTTTCATGAAATCATGATTTCATTCTCCTATCGAGACCGCCGGAAGATTTGATTTCCGTCGGAACCTATGACGTACATGTTAATCCCCTTCAAATAACAATCATCATCATCATTATCATCATCTGCATCCATATCAAACGCCAGCTCAGTTGGTCTAGTCAATTCTGCGTGATTGAACAAAGAACACACTGACATCGTCGCATTTGTTAGCTAATAGGCTACTCGATAACCTGCAAATAATTTCGTACCTAGCGGAATTCCGTGTAATTTCGACCACTTAAATTTAAACGTACATAACTCTTTTGAGCGTTATGAAAATTTATCAAATTTTATACTGGATAATTAGTACACTTGTGTTCGTAAAAAACAGAAAACCTTGAAAGACTAGACATAGGAAGTTCATATGCACAGGAAATGTTCATTAGTAGGCACGATTAGCATTTCAGTCACTTAGGTTCAGCATGAGTCTTGTTTCCTAGTAGGCACTCTCTCCTATATGGGCACTGCTAAATTGTTCCATGCGTGAAGGCATCTGTGCTTATAAGACGCGAATAGCGTCCTGGGGTATAGCAATCCATGCTGCATTCACCAGGTTCCACTGTTCATCTTTCGTGGTTAGCACTGGGCCACAGTGCCACACCCGTCGTTTCACCATATCCCACATATTTTCGATTGGCCACAAGTACTGTGGTCGGACGGGCCAGGGCAACAGTCTGACATCCTGTGACAACAAGAAGGCACGTGTTCGTGCGGCAACATGTGGTCGCGCATTGTCCTGATGAAATATGGCGTCTGGGATGTCGTGCAGGAAAAGTATGGCTACGGGTCGCAGTAGGCCATTCACGTAGGTCAAACTGGTCACAGTGCCCTGGACACACACACCACCAATTCTGATTTGTGGTTTTACCCAATAGCACCCCACACCGTACAGCCTTGAGTTGGCGCTGTATTTCATGTGCGAATACAGTCAATTTGATGCCTCTCTCCCTGTCTGCGGCTAACCAAAGTGCGGCCTTCATTTTTAAACAAACTGAACTTTGATTCTCCCAAAAACACTATCTGCTGCCATTCGTGTCCCCAGTGACGTCGTTCCATACGCCATTGCAGTCTAGCATGTTTAAGCACATTAGTCAAAGGTAGGCGGACTAGTCGACGACGCGCTGATAATCCAGGCCGCAAACAACGGCGCGACTGTCACCCCTTATAGTGTACGATGTGCTACACAGTTCCGCTGTTGCGTCAGAACCGAGGAAGACGCAGATCTGTCATGCAACACCATTCGGATGAGATGTCGACATTCTGGGGGGGGGAGGGGGTCTGGTTGGTGCGACCAGGGCCATCTCGACGTTTTCTATAGCCTTCTGTAAACCATTCTGTACATACCTGTTGCAAGGCCGACACAATTCGTCCCACACGAGCAGCAATTTCCCGAATAGATGCATCACGTTCTCTCATGCCAATAATGCACTCTTTCAAACTGACTCATTTGACGGTACGGCTCTCGCACACGTCTGCGAGGCATCCTGCACGTCTGCTCAAGTCACACTGATCTATTACCTTCGGTTTATAGCGACAACAAGAACCGCAGTTGTGCCGAGATATCGATGTGGACCTTGAACCTAAGGGCTGACAAGGTTCAAATGCTAATCATTTCTTCAGAACGTACTAATGCACTTGTCCTGGGAATATGAACTTCCTATCTTTGGTCTTTCGAGGTGTTCTGGTTTTTATGAACATCAGTATACAATGCATCAAATGAACTGGTTAAAATAAATGTTAATATTATCTTTAGGATTTGTTTAAAAGTAATATTAATTCTAAAATGTGTTATCGTGCAATTTGTACCGATAGCGTGTGACATGCAGCAGGAGATCGTGTAATTTGGAATTTTGAATATGAACACTTGTAAGTTATTGACGACGATGATGATGATGATGGTGATGATGATAATGATGATGCTTGTTGTTTAAAGGGGCCTAACATCGAGGTCATCGGCCAGTAATGGTACGAAATGAAATGCCAAAAAGTTCAAATTAATACACTGACCAAAATAAAATAAAAAAACGTCATGAAGAATGAATGGATGGACATAAACCTAACAAAAACAAAAATCAAAACAGAGGATCAGACTGAAAAAAGGGCGTAAATAAAGGTATTACTGACCAAGGGACCACTCATAAAGCACAATGATGCTTGATGCCTAAAGGGGTGCAAAATCCATGTCTACGGCCCCACAGAATAGTACATGTCGCGAGTAAAGTAGAACCATTATATTTGTCATGTTGGGGTACTAATAAAAAGTAGCGAAGACTCACGGTGTTCCACACAAGATGGTACTACTCACAAGTATTGCAATTACTACAGGGAACGCAGACCTATGGTGTTTCTCACACAATGGCCCCACTCATACCCAACGCAAACCGGTAAGGTTCCTCACCTAGGTGTACTAGTCACGGGTGCCGGTCCCACGGGCCCCGTGGTGTTCCTCACATAGTGGGTACTAATCACAGGCAACGCAGACCCACGGTGTCGCTCATATAGTGGTACAACTCACAGGCAATGCCCAGACCCGCGGTGTTGCTCACATGGGTACGACTAACGGGTACTGGAAAATCCCCAGGCCAGGCTCTATAATGCTACTAATCACAAACCTATTTCGTACCTAATATACTGGTACTACTTGCAAGTACAGGCAACCTATGGTGTTCCCCGCGTGATGGTACGAATCAAAAGTAGTTTCATGGTTCTAGTTCAATCATCCCTTGGTCGCCCCTTTCAGTCGCCTCTTACGACAGGCAGGAGATACTGTGGGTGTATTCTACATGTGCGTCCCCCACCCGCAGGGGGTAGTGTGTTTGGTCCGCGAGAGGTATTTTATTTCCCTCAAGTCCGCCGGCAAGTCAGTTAGGAACCCCTATCCGCCACCTGGGACGCGCGACGTGGGAGTATCACCTCTCCCCCTGCTACGCCAGCGTAGCAGGTTCGTGGTTGTAAGTTATTTAATGTTTTTAATATAAAATACTAAGCAATAAAATACGACGCTATGAATCGTGGTCGTCGCTTTTGGCATGTAGGACAATGATAAAACAATTTATCCTGAATTATGCTGCAGTTTTCATGAATCCGATATTTTGCAATTATTGCACTGAATCCAATCGTCATCATAATACTTGTCACATACAATGCAAACCGATTTTTAATTTTCTTGCACCTGCACTGAACATTTTCTTCTTTTTCGCGTAATGTTGACGTCGGCGTCGGTCGCTCGTCCATGGCCTACGAAGCGATCAATGTTCAGACCGAAGGCCTGCAGATTACGAGGTGTCGTGTAATCAGCACGACGAATACTCTCGGCCGTTTTCTTGGCGTTCCAGACTGAGGCCGCCATCTGACTCTCTTATAGCTCCTCAATCGTGACCACCTAGGCTGTGTGTACCTTGAACTATTCCTCAGAACCAAGAAAGGACCCATGACCTGGCATGGAATTGAACCCGGTTATTCCGGGTAAGAGGCATGCACGCTACTCCTACACTGCGGGAAGGCCTCAAATTATAAAACTATTTCTTTTTAGAATCGCCAGTAAAACTACGAAGAAATATAATTATTACAGTTTCTTCGACGGTCCTAATTACACATTCTCGGGCAGTTCAAATTACGCGGTATGCAAAGATTTGATGAAAACTACATAATAGGCAAAGTTTTTAAAATTTATGAATGAAAACTATGTTAAAACATACCTAGATATTTCGTTAGTACTTGTAAAAGCTAAACACACTCTTGACTGAATTCTGTAACTACTTCACAGTACACTACACCGTAGCTTGTCACCGTTTAAGCTTATGAGGAAAGTGAGCCTTAAGCTCATTAGCAAAACAACTTCCAGGAATAAAGCTACCCTCGACTGCCTTGCTGACCTTGCCTCAGACACGGGGTATCAGAACTTAAAAATAACAAAAATAGTGACGAATACTGAATTTTCACGACCGCATTGTAATAAAAACCGACTTTGCATATTATCGATCCAAATTACACGCAGGTCCAATATGTTCACAGGACAATATTTTGAAACGAACCATAGTTACTCATGTTTCCGAATAATTTCGTGAAATAATGCTTAGAAGGTTAGACGTGATGTTTCGAAGGGTGGGTAGGTGACATTTCATTTTTATGGATAGGGATAGAGCAGATGGATGAGACGGATGTTTTTTAATCATTTTAAAAATCGTCTTACTCAGGGTGGTTGTCTGAGACAGTGAATAAACTAAAACAACTTCGTTAAAAATTTGAAAGTAAGTTTTAAGTCCATGATCTCAGACTGGTGAATACAAGTAGCGTCCAAGGCCACACGGATTTGTTCACCTCACCGCGCAACTTGCCGCGCATATCGCCATGCATCTCGCACCCCACCTCAGCAGAACATACTGAAGCATCGTCGCCTCAGTTCCCACCGTTAAATACACGGAGTAGTAGAGTGAGTGAGGTCCTTTCAGAGAACAATACAGGGAACTCTACGAACGTAATCTTGAGATGCTTACAGACTCAGACATTGATAGTGATTTATCTACAAGTAATGCAGTAACGTGGTGGTTACTTTCCAGCACGAGAAGAAAATGTGGCGTACATCCAGTCAATGAGGAACGAATCGAATAAGGAGAGTTCTAAAAATCATATCAACAGCTTAAACTGTACCAGGGAAGATTTTACAAATATTTAACCCTTAACTACGGACGTTAAAATTTTGTACGTAGTTACTGACGTGGGATCTCACGGACCACTGCTATAAATATGGGTTAGAAAATGTCATTGTTTTAATTAGGATGCATTAACTATGAATTCTAATGAAGCACACATTACTGAATTAAAGTACATAAAGCATAAGCAGTTAATAGCAATATTAAAGCCCCAAAAGTAATATTACTTGTAAGGTTGCAGAATCTATGACACAAAACAAGAGTCTTCGGAAATGTATGAGTGTCCGCAGTCTGTAACACACACTTACACAACTGCATCCCAAACGTAGTGTTCACACAACGGAGCATATTAAAAGATGCTTAGAATAATCATCACATGCAACAGAAAAAATTGTGTAACACTTTCTTTCATCTTACAAATCAAACACCTCTTCTGAAATTTTTGTTTAAAAAACACAGGTCCATCAGTCTCACTTTTGACGGTACAGGATTAGAATCCATTTACCAGTTCAATGCGACTGTGTGCGCGTCACAAATAAAACTAAAAGTAACCTCATGTCCTCGTCCCGAGGTGGTGCAGCACCTTTTTGGCACACTCCCAATAGAGGTGATCTGCATGTACAATTTTGAAAATATGTCAGCCCTCCTGCAATTTCTAAAATCTATGGCAGCACTGGGAACTGAACCCGTGCCTCTGAGGATGGCAGGTATTAGTGCTAACTAATACACTAAGGAAACAGGTATTTCACAAATAAGGAATATAAAGGATCGCATTTAGTTACGTAACCTAGTGATGTGAGGTTCTAGGGACCGAGCTGTTACAAGAATCACTTCCAAAAAATGCTAGCAGCTTTGGTGATGAAGGGAACACAGAGAAAACTGGAAGTTAGGAAGCTAGACCGTGAAGAGATTTTTAATACCACTTATGCAAGTGAGGGTAAGAAAATTCTGGTCTGATCGGCCTCAGGGACCGCATGTCAGTAGTTAAGGGTTAAGAATGTCTCAGTTGACGCTTAGTTACTTCTTAAACCTAATATAACCTAGAATCCAAAAGGTGTACACAAAGTTATGATACCACAGTTGGCAGAAACCTCTGCCCGACATTTATCTAGAACGTATCCATTACGACGCGATTGGTGACGCTGGTCACTTATAGCAGTCTTTAGGAAAACTTTACTTATTAATTGCTCCTTATCCATGGTGATAGGTCTACGACACAACACGTCAGCGCGACTAGCGATATTACAACGGCGAGACATCGCATAGAGCGGACAGTATGGTGACCTTGAAACAACCAATTATGACATTACTTCCAGGCAGCTGCGGCCTGAAATGTCAAACTAATTTGATTCCTGTTAATCGGCGAGGTGCGCGGCGAGATGCGTGGTGAGGTGTGCGGCCCCAACAACTTTCGAGTTATTTGTTACTATTAGTTTGTTCCCTGATCGTCACACGGCGACATGCGCGACGAAGTGAACAACTTCAACATGTTTCTGGCCTAGTGATCAGTAGAGAACACCTGAGCACTTTTGACTCCCCGTCGATGAATTCCTAGGTACTGATGTTGAAGGTCTTCGTCAGCTCTATGGTCTTCTTAGTGAATGTCCCTCTTGCCCCAATCATTAGACCTCATTTCTGCTTCGTTCAGCTCGTATTTATTAGGCAGGTAGATGTTTTTTCTGTCTACTTAGTCTCCTTGGTCAGAATAAGTTTCAAATGTTACTGTGAGAAATACGTAACCCTCTTTCCCTTTAATGGCGATCATATCTATCCTTTCTGTTCAGCCATTTGCACCGATGCCAGGGACTTCGTCATGCACTTTTAAATCCTTTCTCACAGAGTGACTACAATATGGGCAATATGATGTTGTGTTGTCTGGTGTTTTGAAGAGCTTCACGGAAGTCACATGAACCCAAGACGTGCCGTAAAATTTCAGTCTCACGTCACCTTCTGCAGCGGACTTTCCCGGTGCAGCTCTCATAGGTGCAAAGTTACATGCCACTTCCAGCGCGTCTCTCCACTCCGTACAAGGAAGGCGATTGTGTATCCTAACCCAGCAGTTTTTAGGAGGAAACTCCTCGTAAAAACATACTCCTTGACCTTTGCTTTTCAATTGGCCACTATATGTCATATTCGGACACTCGTAATTTAATTCTGAGTTTCCTTGTGCCATTACTCACCGTTTCTGTTTTCCATACAATGAAAAAGTGAAAATGAAAACCTACAACCTGCTTTCCAGTCAGTGACCGGGTCAGAAATGGAATGAATTAAGTCCCCAACCCGCGGCGAGGATAGAAATTCTGCCGGCTGCCGAAGCCTGTCGCACTCCTCTGGGGCAATGATTAATGACTGACAGATGATATGAATGATAGTGGAGAGTGTTCCTGGAATGAAAGATGACAGGAAAAACCGGAGTACCCGGAGAAAAACCTGTCCCTCCTCCGCTTTGACCAGCACAAATCTGACATGAAGTGACCGGGATTTGAACGACGGAACCCAGCGGTAAGAGGCCGACGCGCTGCCGCCTGAACCACGCAGGCTTCTCTCCGTATACTGAGTTTTATCATTTACCTCTGAGAGCCTCCGTGGATCATTCGGAAGCATGCCAGCCCCTCACCTCTGTGTTGCGTGGTTCAAAACCGGGTCACTCAATGTGCGATTCATGCTGGACAAAGCTGTAGCAGAACAGTATTTTTCCTGTCACATTTCATTCCAACAACACTCTCCAATATAATTTCATTCCATCTGTCAGTAATTAATCATTTCCCCAGAGGAGTGCGACATGCTTCGGCAGCCTGCACAATTCCCATCCTTGCCGATAGATGGGGCTTCATTCATTTCATTTCTGACCCGGACAAAGACTGGAAAACAGGCTGTGGATTTTAACATTTACGGTAAACTCAGTACCATACACACATCTTGAAACTGCCCACATTTTCATCGAACATGCAACTGGTATGTTAAAGGAAAACCGAGCTCGATAGGTGCAGTCGCTTAAGTGGGGCCAGTATCCAGTATTCGGGAGATAGTGGGTTCAAACTCCACTGTCGTCATCTCTGAAGATGGCTTTCCGTGTTTACCCACATTCGCACCAGGCATATGCTGGGGCTGTAACTATTTTTTTTTTGCTAGGGGCTTTACGTCGCACCGACACAGATAGGTCTTATGGCGACGATGGGATAGGAAAGGCTTGGGAGTGGGCAGGAAGCGGCTGTGCCCTTAATTAAGGTACAGCCCCAGCATTTGCCTGGTGTGAAAATGGGAAACCATGGAAAACCATTTTCAGGGCTGCCGATAGTGGGATTCGAACCTACTATCTCCCGGATGCAAGCTCACAGCCGCGCGCCTCTACGCGCACGGCCAACTCGCCCGGTGTAACTTAATTAAGGCCACGGCCGCTTTCTTCGCACTCCTAACATTTCCTATCCCATCGTCACCATAAGACTTATCTGTGTCGGTGCGACGTATAACAACTTGTAAGGAAAGTTGAAGGAAACATGTTTTATGTTATCAAAATGCGAAATAAAAGTACTATAGGTGTTTGGACATATAATAGCTAAAATATGCCACAGGCTGACCTCCTAGGCGAGAGAGAAAAATAGATACTGACATTCGTAGCATTCCTTTTTTCGATGAATAATAAAAGCGTTTTGTCATGCCTCAACAGAACCACTGTTGGCGTCCAATTATACGCCTTTCCTTTGTTTCATTAAACAGCGGGGAATACAGTACATGATGGAGCACACTGTCAAAATTTTGATGTAGTTTATTTGAAACTGGTTCAGAATAACGAAATTATAACTCCATTTTTAAATACCGGTAGCAGCACCAGCCTGGGGCTAATTGCTGAACATATAACGAAGCTAACCTATCACTGTCGTCCTTGGAGCCCTTTTACTATCGCAAAATGAGTTATACTGTACAGGCTTTAAGAATTCATGACCTAAAGCGATGACTGATTAATCTGTCAGTTAAATTATTTAATCCGGGATGATATGGCGCAGTGGTGTCTATAGTGGTGTCCCTCTTTCATATCATGTAATGTATAAGAGAATTAGAAGGAATACGAGAATCAGGAAATCATTATCTTCGATGATTACAATGATTGTTTTTGTTTAAAGGGCCTAACAGATAGGTCATCGGCCCCTAACGGTACGGGGTGAACGAAATGAAAATGAAAACTTCAAAATGTATTCACTGACTAGAATCTAAAGTGAATAATGGTGAAAAATGATCGTAAAACAAAAACTTAGATAAATGGGTCCAATTCCAGGTCACCGGTCCCTCATAAACCGAGCGAGTTGGCCGTGCGGTCAGGGGCGCGCGGCTGTGAGCTTGCATCCGGGAGATAGTGGGTTCGAATCCCACTGTCGGCAGCCCTGAAGATGGTTTTCCGTGGTTTCCCATTTTCACACCAGGCAAATGCTGGGGCTATACCTTAATTAAGGCCACGGCGGTTTCCTTCCCACTCCTAGACCTTTTCTATCCCATCGTCGCCAACAGACCTATCTATGTCGGTGCGACGTAAAGCCACTAACAAAATAATCACTGGTGGAGCAGAACCATGGTGTTCCACCTATAGTGGTACTAATCATACGTAACGTAGACTCATGGTGTTTCTCGCATGGTGGTGCTAATCACAGGCAATGTAGATCCATGGTACGCCACACACAATGGCACCACTCACAGGAAAATCAAACCTAAGGTGTTGCTCACATAAGGGTACTACTCACAAGCAACGCAGACCTATAGTGTTCCTCATATAGTGTGACTAGTTCGCCTCCTGTATTCCCGTGGAGTTCCTCACTTAGTGGAACTAATTACAGACCACGTATACTCATGGCGTTGCTCACATAGTGGTACTAATCATAGGCAATTTATATCCACGGTGTATCACACATTATGGTAACGGCCACAGGCAACACAAATCCATGGTTTTCCTCATATAATGGTATTACTCTCAAGCAACTTTGACCTATGGTTTTCATCAGAGTTGTACTACTCATAGGTAACGCAGACCGATTCTGAACACAGTGGAACTGACCGGTGGAATGTATACGATGATACTTATCACTATACCTCGGATTTGTAGGTGGTAATAGGTTAGAATGCAAAGTAATTTGGTATGTAGGAAGTATTATGCAACCCGTTTTACGAAAATGTAGGAAGAGTAGCATAAATTCAAGAAGTGTATAGGCTGTACCCCTAATATGTATGCAAATCTCATAGCATAACCGTTGTACAGTGTAGGCTATACTTGTTACTGGCTTAAGTAAGTTTGCATTCTAACCTATCAGCACCTAATAATCCGGACTCTAAGTTATCACAAGCTTTGCCCAGTGTTCCTCAGATAATGGTTTCCCTCGCAAGGCGATACTAGTCGCAAGTAACGTCGAACCATGGTGTTCCGCACGTAATAGCACTAATCACAAGTAATCTCATGGTTCTATTGTCATCATCTCTTGATCGACCCTTTTAGTCGCCTCGTACGACAGGCAGGGGTACCGTAGGTGTACTATTACCCTGCGTTCACCATCCACAGTGGGTCAATCAATATCTTAAAACACACAATGCTAAAAAGTAAGGATATTTTTGTACACCAGCATGTACCCGCAGCTTCGCTCACGTTCACTAATTCACCCGTTAGATGCTTCTTAACCATTTATTGAAAAGCAAAAGAACATTAGGCCTATATTCAATAACACAAACAGTTTTTACGTAAATTGCATGAATTACCTTATTTTTAATTATATTGTTACTTTCATTGCTTAAGGTGCCGGGTTGGTGGATGTAGCAATTAATATAATATACAATATAAGAGACCTTATTGTATAAAATTACTTTATCCATGTAGACTTTCCGGCTAAACTACATTGTCCTTCCATTTGGAGCTGAGGAGTATAATATGTTTTCACTTCCAACTTTGGAACAACTCGCGTACTGCTGACCATGGGAAAAGCACCGTTTCCGAAGATAGGGTACTAAAACTTTAAGCGATCATCCTAGTACCTTGCTGATAAATAAAGGAGAACTCAAAGAAACGGGGAATTGCGGGCGTCAAAATTGAGATGGTATACCCGAAGTGATGATTTGAATCTCAGGAATGAATACTACATCGCCCACGGCATATCCGGTGATGATGGTGTCTTCAGTAATATTCGGCATCACGTTCTTGACTGTAAGTCGTGTTCCGTTGCAAAGGGAAGAAGGATTCACATTCCTGAGAAGGATAAGAGGTGCCACATTCGATGATGATGCTTGTTTTTTAAAGGGGCCTAACATCGAGGTCATCGGTCCCTAATGGTACGAAATGAAATAATAAAAAGTACAAATTCATCCACTGACCAAAATAAAATTAAAAATGTCATTAAGAATGAATGTATGGACATGAACCCAATAAAAAACAAACAAACAAAAACAGTGGATCAGGCTCAAAAAAGATCGTAAATAATAGTATTACTGACCAAGGGACCACTTAGAGAGCACAATGATGCTTGATGTATAAAGTGGTGCAAAATCCATGTCGATGCCCCACAGAATGGTACATGTCGCGAATAAAGTAGAACCATGGTATTTGTCATGTTGGGGGTACTAATCAAAAATAGCGAGGACTCACGGTGTTCCACACAAGATGGTACTACTCACAGGTATTGTACTTCGTACAGGGAACGCAGACCTATGGTGTTTCTCACACAATGGCGCCACTCACAGCCAACGCAAACCGATGAGGCTCCTCACCTAGGTGTACTAATCACGGGCGCCGTTATTACCGTGTGTTCCACACATAGTGGGCACCAATCACAGACAACGCAGACCCACGGTGTTGCTCACATGGTACTGGAAACCCCCAGGCCAGCCTCTTTACTGCTACGAATCACAAACCTATTTCGTACCTAATTTAGTGGTACTACTCGAAGGTACAGGCAACCCATGGTGTTCCCCGCATGATGGTACGAATCAAAAGTAGTTTCATGGTTCTAATATAATCATCCCTTGGTCACCCCTTTTAGTCGCCTCTTATGACAGGCAGGGGATACCGCGGGTGTATTATTCGCCTGCGTCCCCCACCCACAGGGGGTGTGTGTTTGGTCCGCGAGATGTATTTTATTTCCGTCAAGTCCGCCGGCTAGCCGGTTAGGACCCCCCTATCCGCCACCTGGAACGCGCCACGTGGGAGTATCACCTCTCCCCCTGCTGCGCCAGCGTAGTAGGTTCGTGGGCCACAATCTTCAGCTCCAAGATGTTCGTGGGTACTTCAGGTGATTCCAAGTTGTTCAAAAGCTCTGTCGTGTAGTTGTCAGGCTCATCTGTATTATACGTCGTGTCGATAGACTTGTACAATGGCAGAACACCGAGTAATTCTTGTAAAAGTTTCTTGTAGATAACGTTCACAGCAAGAACTGCTCTTTGACACAGCCATGCGTGAACATTTTAAGTGAATGAAATGAACATTGAGCGTTACCTGCCCGCCTCCGTGGCTAAATGGTTAGCGTGCTGGCCTTTGGTCCCAGGGGTGCTAGGTTCGATTCCCGGCAGGGTCGGGAATTTTAACCTTAATTAGTTAAATCCGCTGACACTGGAACTGGATCTCCATCATCATTTCATTCTCGTCATGACGCGCCGGTCGCCTACGGGAGTCAAATCAATCGGACACTCATGGCACTAAAAGCCATACGCCATTTCAGTTTTTTCATTGAGCTTTACCCATAAAATAAATAAATGATGACAGTAATAAATTATTAAGGACCGATAAAAATATTCATCTAAGAACACACCTCTGTTAACAATTTCTAACCTCTGCTCGCCGTAGATTTGGCAGGGCATCGCTCACGTACACACAGACGAACAAATTACCTACTGAATATGACTCCTCGTGTCGGGGTCCGAAAGTGGCTTCCTAACACTTAGCCAGAGAGTATACATTTTCTCTGATGACGGAATAATGCTATTACCTGTGAGATACTCTTTGATTCTCTGACCCTCCCCAGGTTCGGAATATACTCAACAGATGGCAGAACGTTCCTATTAATTTACGTGCCTCTAGGAGAAAACAGTCTACATACGTACAGACGGGAAGATCCACTACCCGAACCAGTATTTAGCCACGAACAATTATGTGTTGCACTATCTCGGCCAAGATCGTTTGAAAAATGTTAATATCCAGATACGGCCGAATGGTCGAAGCACAGATAATGTTGTATGGAAGTGTTATAAAATAAATTACGAATGAATCAGGAATGCTGCGGAGCAGCACGGGTACACAAGCTATTATTATTATTATTATTATTATTATTATTATTATTATTATTATTATTGTTGTTGTTGTTGTTGTATCAGGTGGTACACCTCCACGCCGCTAATTCAGTTGAAACTCCTCTACTGGAGGAAGCCTGAACTTTATCTACAGTGTTAATTCTCAAGTTTCTCAGAAGATGTCCCTACTTGTAAATTTTGAAGTTTTCTGAACTGGGTCGGTTTCGATGTATTTTTGTTTTGCCTGTAGTAAGAAGTGTGGACATTCTCTTCTAGATGGCACTACTGAAGGACTACAATTATGCACCCTAGTGCGAAGTGAAAGAACTGTGTTTTTGGAGAAATTTTGGATTCATAAATTTGTTCTTTGTTAAATTTCTTTCAGTCATTGTTTAAGTTGGCAATGTTAACCCATTCTTTCCGCCAGTTTTGAATTTGACCAATAAGGAATTTCTGTAATTAATTTTCCACCAATAAAGTGTTTCTTCTTCGTCTAGTGTAGTACTTTTGCCATTATCCAATAAAAGGCTTGTGGGCGGGTGTTCTCATTCCTGAAAGGTCTCGAATGTTCCGCGAGGGTATATAAACTGCTGATTTTCGGGTCTCTGCGCCACTTCAGTAACATCTATCTTTGTGTAAATTATGTATCAGGGGGCGGGAAGCACCTCTTTCTTCGGGCAGCAGTTCAACCACCAGGTAATGGCCTTTTAATAACTTCTTTTCTTGCCAGCTCAGCAGTTTAACTCTCGGGGCAGGTCCGAAGCCTTTTACCATGTAACTTCCCTCTAAAATGTAAAGACAATTGGTATCAATTCTCTCTTTTTAAACTACAAATTGGGATAGAGAGTGCTTAACCCTCTCGAGCTCTCACTCATATTTCTTTGAGGTGAATTTATTTTCACAACCGTTTCTTCCCTTCTAATGTAATGTAAATCGTTTTCTTATATACGTCACCTCTTTAGTATGGGATTAGCCCTTGCATTAGCGGCCTAGTGTCAAATAGGTTTTTAAATAAAGTATATTAGGAGTGCAGTTTCGCATCCTCTCAAGTTGGTATTTTGGAGGCCACGTAATGGTCCTGTTTCTTCACTGTATAGGCCTCAGTAGGTTGGGTATTTTTACCCCTGTGTTATTTGTGTTTGGAGGTCAACTTGAAAGTGGAGTTTGGTGTGGCCTTTGATAGGCTTGAACTTAAGAGCGGTTCGCTCTTTCTTAAAATTTGGTTCTGCGTGCCTCGAGGAGGCTTTACTGTGTAATTGGGAGCAAGGCAAGAGCTCCTGGGCATGATTGGGGTCTTCTGCCCCTTTGTTGAATCTTGTATATCGTAAGGTTGGGCTTATAGCTCAAGAATTGTGTGTCTGGCTCTCGGAGCCATCCTGCAACACTGTAATTGTACACTCTCGAATTGTTGCTAGGCTACTGAGTACCTGTTATAATTGTTATTTATTGTTCTGGAAAAGAAAATATAACCTTCTTAAATTAACTTTAATTTCGTATTTTGAGACCTGTTCACCCCAGCACCTTCTTTCACCTCTGCACATCCACAATACTCCGTAACAATTATTATTATTATTATTATTATTATTATTATTATTATTATTATTATTATTATTATTATTATTATTATTATTATTATTATATTTCTTTTGACTTTTCAGGAGACGCAAAATTATTCCTGTACTATTGAGACGATGTGGAAGATTTTGGTACAAGCCACACCTTTAAAATTCCTCTGGTTTAAGAGCTTGAGTTTTGTGAAACATACACAATATCATTATATATACTAGGGCTGGGGCAAAAGTCATGGCAAATATTTTTTTTTCTTGAGGATACCAATCCGGTTGGAAAATCTGACATATACAGACGAAAGGACAAGGTGTTAACTACATGTGTGGACAATGAATAGCACTGAAATATCGTAACACACTAATTTATTACGGTAGAATACAGGGCAATACGGCCATCCCAGTGCAAAAGAATGACTACACAATACACATAAAGTTGACATGACAAACCTGGGCCTAACGACCCTCAAAGTAGTCCCCTGCTACTGACACCACACGCTGCCAACGATGTGAGAGGCGCTGAATACCATCTGCATCAGCATTTGCCGCACCATGTGTGAATCGGTTCACGTGTTGGCGCACAGCATTGGCAATGTCCTCTCGTGTTACAAACCGCCTACCACGTAGTGGTTCCTTAATCTTTCGAATGAGATCAAAGTTACAGGGCGAAATGTCGGGAGATTACGGTGGGTGCTCCAACGTCGCAGTAGCTGCCCTACACACTCTGCTTTATGTGTTTTTGCATTGTCGCGCAGGATTATTGCACTGTCCACAAGATCCGGACGTTCCTCCCGAACGCCTCGTCGTACCTGTGGCACCAGGAAGTCCCTGTAGTACTGTGCGGTCACTGTTCTGCCATGTGGAACAAAGTGGCAAAGAATGACACCACTGATGTCACACGCGACGATCACCATCAATTTGACTGGAGAAGTATTCTCATGGACCTTCTGCCTCCTTGGTGATCCAGCTTGTCGCCACTCCGCGGACCGACGTTTCATTTCTGGTTTATATGCCCTGGCCCAAAATTAATCGATGGCGATTATTCGTGACAAGAATTGATCACCCTCCTGTTGCCAGCGTCTAAGGTGATCGGAGCATATTGCATAGCGCCCTCACCTTTGAACATCCGTCAGTGCATGCGGTACCCACCGCGATGCGATATTGCGCAGTTGCAGTTCATTACGCAATATCCCGTGGACGGTGCTTTTCTGGATGCCACTTGCCCTGTCTAACTCCAGTAGCGACCATCGTCTGTCTTCAACCAGGAGCTGCTCGATGACGGCACGTGCCACGTCGGCCCGCACACTGACAGGTCGTCCCGAACGTTGCTCATCACTGGTTGACACGCGTCCTTGCTGAAACTTTCCTACTGACCGTGCTACTGTACGGTATGGTAGGGCATTATCCGCTAGGGCTTCCGCTAATTCACTGTGACATTCCATCGCCTTTCTCCCTCGGAAACGGCTATTTTTATGTAAGCGCGCTGCTCAACACGGGTTACTTCCATCTCGCACGACACTCACACAGCCCACGCTGCGCTACTACCAGCTATCACCGAGCCATCTGTTGTTCTGCATACACACTATGTAATAGTCGTGGTCGCCACGACATTTACATATTTTTGATTGTCCACCCGAATTAATTGTATATATATGTATCATATGAAATTTTATTCATTATTAACGTCCATCATCATCATTTATGTAAATTGTACGTAAGAACGAGAAATAATTTTTTATTGTAATATATTAGAATATTCCGTGGTAATGTCAAGACAGGTCTTGCGCTAACAGGCTACTTGGTGTCTCGTAATAGTCCAGAAAGGTTAATTTTGGATGGTTCTTGGAAACGTACGCAACAGCAAGAGGAAGATACCTAATTTCGTTGTTGGGACGCTAAATTACCCCATATCACGTGCTCCTATCAGGAGGGCTTTTTCTGTCAAGGACAGACACTTCATCTATATATCGACAGGGTGGTGACGTATATCGGCTCCCATTGGAACGAGATGTCATGTGACATCAAGGCAGGAAGTGGGAATATGAAGAGGATTTATATAGATCTACACGGCGTGGTCAAGATAATTCTGCATTCTGCATTCTGCATCCAGCTTTCTTGAGTCTCCATTCTCAGGTAGTCCACGGGCTTTTAGAAAGTCACTCTGCTATCTATGTGCATCACTTACGATGTGCTTATACTCAACATTTCTTATCGGCTCTGTGAGACTTACTCAGATTATTTAGAAAGACAAGTTCATATAATATAGAAGGACTGGATGTTTCCGTTCTCTCTGTTCAATTAATTCCGGTGTGGAATTTCACATTGTAAGTCTGGTACTATGTATTTGGTACTCAGCAAAATAGGGAGTGATAGATTCAGGGTGGAATCCATTCCATGAAGCAGATGATGAGGATGATGCTGTTGGAAGAGGGACGACAACTACCAACCACGGAAGCAGACGACGAAAAGATCAACCTCCGGTGAGCATCAGTAAGCCCTGTTATTGCAAGTACGCGCTTGTAGTATTGAATTGTAATCCCAGTCAGTATTTTTTTTAATTTTGGTAAAAAAACTCGTTTTACGTAATTTCATCTTTTTAATAAAACCTTTTTCTTTTTACATCTTTAAATAATTAACTTTTTAGTAGGTTCCCTATGTTTTTTCACATGGTATTTAATGGTCAGTATCCTTATGCCTGACGACCGGTATAGTCTCATTAAATTAAGTTTAGTACTTTTTAGATCTAAATTTGGTTTCAAATTACATTTAATTTCGAAGCCTGGCGTCCAGAATGCAATTGTTGTTAATTATCTATATAGGGTGTTTGATCCGTTACAACTATGCCTGCAGAACTTCCACACGACACATGTACTTTTGTGGCCCATTCACATATCTACAACAACAAAAACAGTTGCCATGACTTTTGCCCCAATCCTCGTATATATGTACTAGTGGAACTGTGCTTCTCCGCAGATCAGATAACTCGTCTTGATATCTCTGTCGTAGTCATTTTTTTGTCTGCCCTTTGATATAGTTTTATGAATATTTAATACCGGTACATAACAAATGATTCATTCGTAACGTAGTTTAGAACAGTTCTTTCCATACAATATTCCCTGTGCTTCGACCATTCGGCCGTACCTGGACCTTAACATTTCAAACGCCTTTCCCGAGATAGTGCACCATACAATTGGCCGTGACTGAATATTTGATGGGTAAGTTGATACCCACGTTTTGAAGAGTTTGTCCCTGCCCTTTATTAATGGTCATACAGAAGACTAGTCCATTGATGATGATGATGATTGTTGTTTAAAGGGGCCTAACATCGAGGTCATCGGTCCCTAATGGTACGAAATGAGACGAAATGGAATGACAAGTCTAAAATTCTCCACTGACCAGAAATCAAAGCGTGAGAACGAAGAATGAATGGATGGTCATGAATATAAAACAATCAGTGGATGCGACCCGCAATGCTTTACATTCACACAAACTGACGAAAAAAAATAGGATTACTGACCAAGGGACTGCTGCTATAACATAACACTGAAACGATGATGCTTGCAGTCTAAAGGGGGTCCAAAATTCAAGTTATGGGACCCTCATAACGGTACTGACTGCTAGGAAAGTAGAACCATGGTATTTGTCATGTTGCGGTACTAATCAAAAGTAGCAGAGACTTGCGGTATTCCACACATTATTGTACTACTCACAGGTTATGAAATTCGACATATAATACAGACCTGTGTTTTTCTCACTTTGCGGCGCCATTCATAGGCAACGCAAACCTACGGTGTTCATCACATAAGAGTACTAACCATAGGGACTTTCCCCTATCCCGTGGTGTTCCTCATATAGTGGGTAGGCAGAACCATGGTAGCTATCATTTCATGGTCCTGTTCATATGGTGGTACTAATCACAGATACTCCAAAAGCCGACCGCACGGTGCTCCTGTGTGCTACAAATCACAAACCTTTTTGGTACCTAACATAGTGGTACTACGCGCAAGTAAAAGCGACCCATGATGTTCTCCCCGTGGTGGTACTAGTCACAAGTAGTTTTATGGTTCCAAGACAATCATCCCTTTGTCGCCCCTTTTAGTCACCTTTTACGACAGGCAGGGGATACCGCGGGTGTATTTTTCGTCTGCGTCCCCCACCCACAGGGGTTGTGTGTTTGGTCCGCGAGAGGTATTTTATTTCCCTCAAGTCCGCCGGCAAGCCGGTTAGGACTCACCTATCCGCCACCTGGGACGCGCCACGTGGGAGTATCACCTCTCCCTTCGTGGAGACTAGTTTATTTGATACCTTCTCGTCTGTGCGTATGTCGACTGTTTTCTCTTGGAAGCATGTGAGTTATTAGGACCGTTTAGCAATCTGTTGAGTATATTTAAAAACTCGGGAAGTTTGGAGAACCATAAAGTATCTAGCAGAAAATAATATGCTTCCACGATCGGGAGAAATGTATACCCTCTTGCTTGACAGGTAGTAATCAAACATGGCTGCATGCAATGGCATTACTAAGGACGAAAATCATATATATCAGAATTAATGAAAGTGTTAATAACTTGCCGGCCCCGTGGTGTAGGGATAGCGTGCCTGACTCTTACCCGAAGGCCCCTGGTTCGATTCCCGGCCAGGTGAGGGATTTTTACCTGGATCTGAGGGCTGGTTCGAGGTCCACTCAGCCTACGTGTTTAGAATTGAGGAGCTATCTGAAGGTGAGATAGCGGCCCTGGTCTAGAAAGCCAAGAATAACGGCCGATAGGATTCATCGCGCTGACCACACGACACCTCGTAATCTGCAGGCGTTCGGGCTAAGCAGCGGTCGCTTCGTAGGCCAAGGTCCTTCAATTCTGTAGTGTCATGTGGTTTGTAGTATTGGATTAATCGCTTAGCAACCAGCTAAGTACAGAATGTATTGCTGGCCATGGTAGGCCTTCACCTGCGATTATTGGAATGGTAATTTAGTGATTTGATTTTATGTTTTCTTGAAAATACACTTTTTATGCTGACTTTTCAAGTGATTCAAGGTTTTTTCTGTACTACTGAGACGATTTGGAAGATTTTGGTACAAACCGCACCCTTTAACTCCCTCTGGTTTAAGAGCTTGTGTTTTGTGAACCATAAGAGTACACGTTAGCGTTTTATACATATACTAGTTGATACCCGGAGTGTACTACAACATCTCAATAAAAAGGTTGTTTTTTAATTAATTCCATTTTATACAGTTTTATTAACATTTTTCTTCGTTATTTATATATATTTCTTAATTTTATTTAACTTAAAAGACAAATACTTACTGTAAATATGTTCAATTTTTTAGATTCTTATGTCTATTAATGTTATCAAACTATTTTTATATGCTTATACAAATGGCGATGTATTTGCATGCCGCATGATACTCATTGAAACGCGAGTAGATACATGTCATTCTTTGTTTTTCTATTTGGTGCTAAAATGAGAGATTCCTCGGCAACGAGTTGCCTAGTTATATTATACCTCGATCACGGTATGTTGGATTGCTATTTCCAAATAACGGACAATGATTTGCCTACTTACACAAACCACCTAGCAAAAGAAATATACATTATATAATATGGCGGCGTGTTCCCATCCTCCTATATGCAGCATTTCTTACCGAACTATTATTATACAGAGTACTCGCTGTCGCCTAGCGACAATCTGTCCAGCAAGATCGATCCAAATATTGGAACGGCTTTGTAATTAAATGAATTACGTAAAATATATATATTTCCGTTGACTTTTCAAGAAATTCAAAACGTTTCCTGTACTACTGAGACGATTTGGAAGATTCTGGTACAAACCGCACCTTTTAACTCCCTCTGGTTTAAGAGATTGAGTTTTGTGAAACACACACGTTAGACTTTTGTATATATATTTAGATACTAGCAACAGACCAGTGCTTTGCTACGGTTTTAAACTGAATCATTGAAATTTCTAAACATTTTGGAATAACATTTAGGGCTGAGCCTATAAAATGCATCCTCATTTCGTTGGGCAAATGGTTTTGGAAGAATGATTATTTATTGTCGAATATAAAAATAATTTGAATCTCATAGAATCGTAAAGTTTTAAACTCCTAACTCATTTAACATCTAGGACGCAGAAGTGATCAACCCGAGAAACTCTGAGTTGCATGTCGATCAGTATTGGTGGGGTAGAATGTTTTAACATCTACAAAATAGAAGTCCAACCTCTATCTAAAATATTTGTTCGTAAGTGAACAGTTTCGGAATAATGAATATTGCGATTCTTACAGCCAACCCTCATCTAAACTCCTTAGGGGAGAAATATTTTGAAGTATATGATATTAGACAGGTAAAATTACAGCTAAGTACGTCAAACGGTTTTGAAGGGACGAACAGTTTCGTTTAAGGAATTAACCCAATTTTGCAAATTGGGTGGAATATTTTAAAATATTCCCGGTTTCATTCCTAGGAAATACTGATATTTAGACATTTTTCTTCGTACGTTAAACTATTTCGTAGTAATTAATATTTTGTTTTCTACTTTGACCACCATTTAACTCCTTGAAGTTTTATTTCTTTTACAGACCCATATCTGCCAACTTTCCCGATTTAGGCGGGAGACTCCCGATTTTCGACAGTTTTTCCCGCCTCCCGATTATTCTAATATTTCTCCCGATTTTAACTTATTTTAGTGAACTTTGAACATTTGTTTTCAAATCCCACCATTTCAGCTTTGTACGCAAGTGGCCGAAGTCCTTTGCTCATTGGCCTCTTTGAAATAAAAAATTTCGACGTTTATTAATACGAGAAATGCGCACGAATGTGCGATGTTTATTGAAACCTGTGTATCGCGACGCGTATATCGACTGTCAATCTCTCGTTCTCGCGTGTTATGTTCCTGTTCGTTCGCATCAGTGTAGTCGATTCTAGAGACTAGTCGCTAGATTTGGAGTCTGTTTTAGTAGTTTAGTGATAGAATTTCCTAATGATTTTAGGAGCCATTTGGAGACAATTCTGGCGAGTTTTAATTTATTACTTGATAAAAATAATATTGCGCTTCTCATAATCGCGCCGGCGCGAGATGCAGTATATTAATCTATGCATTTTCTAAGTAATGGCATCTAAGCGCATGACTGATTCACACGTCTGGAGCATGAGTTCATACTATTTTCGGTAGGCTTATCAGGGACCGATTATCTCGCTCACATACTTCCTGTGAGCCTCATATAACAACAGTCGTGTTTTGAGACAATAAGTGTTATAATATACGGTACCATAGTACTCCTGTATTGCGTAAGATATGTAGAATAACCAGTTTTGAGCAATTGTATCTCCTGATTCCTCCGGATTTTTCCTGATTTTCATCTCTAAATCTCCTGATTTTTGGCTTTGTAAAGTTGGCAGGTATGCAGACCTTCTGCCACTTAATACCTCCGATATCATTTGAAATGACAACTTAAAAAACCATGCAGTTTCAGAGAAATGAATATTTTTGTCATAAGGCCCCATCCCACAGTCAAGTTCCCTTAGGGTTTTATTGTTTTGAGACCAATTCTCATTTAAAACCTAAAACATAGAATTTTGTTTGTATAGAGTGTAGCACAAATTCCTCTAATAATAATCGAAATCAAAATCTCCTTTAATATTTACTGTTACGGGGCTACCCGTGGAATGCAGATGTGAAAGAAGATACGGGCTGGAATGGGTCTAACTACAAAGCTGAGATGTTGATTAAAATTGCATTAAAGGTTATATTTTCGAAAATAGAAAAAATTAACAAGTTTCACATAGAATCTCAGAGTTTAACAAATAACAACAAGTTAACAAATCAGGTACAATACCAGGAAATACCAAGATATAGAGATGATTTAACAAACTGGGCTACAAGCCCCACATTATCCAATTCCTGAGCTCTCCGCTCACAACCACATATTTACCAAAGGGCAGAAAACCCCTAATAACATGGATCACTTGTTCCCACCTAGCAATGTCAGGCCTCCTAGAGGCACATATCCAAATACTAGAAAGAGCTGACCCGCTCTCAATTTTGCCAGCCTATTAAAGGCAATACCAGACTTTTACACTTAATTACCATCAAGGCACAGCTTACATCAAATGAAACGGGGGTATCTCGTACGCAACCTACTGGGCCTCAGTGGAAAAAGAACAGATTAAGTAAATGGCCCAAAATACCAAGATGAATGGAGGCGTTGCTTGCACTCCTACATGAAGCCTTTTAAAACCTAAGAGGCACTAGGCCGATGAAACAGGGGCTCTTCCCAAACAATGGAGGTTAAAGATATTAAAGATATTTGATATTTGAAGTTTTACAAAAACGATGGGAGATTGCATGTTTATTACATAGCAAAGTTTTCGGACCTTCCCCGTGGATTAAACTGCTGAGCTAGCAAGAAATAAAGATTGTTAAGTGGCCATTACCTTGTTGAAGAGCTGCTGCCGGATGAAAGGGGCGCTTCCCGCCTCCTGCTACACTTACATACACTATGCTAGATGTTGTCCGAGTGGCCCAGAGACAAGAAAATCAGCAGTTTTATACCCTCGTGGAAGATTGGAGACCTTTCATGAATAATCAAGCCACACCCTCTTTCTTTATTGGCCCGTCTTCAAAATACACTCACAGTCGAAGAAGAAATACATAATTGGTCAAAAATTAATTAGAGAAATTCTGGATTGGCTCAATTCAAACAGGCGGAAAGAAAAGATTAATATCGCCAACCCACAAATGAAAGAACGAAATTTAGTAAAGAGAAAACTTATGAATACAACATTTCTTCAAATGAAGTTCTTCCACTTCGCACATCTATAAGAGAATGTCCACACTTCTTGATCAATGGAAAACAAAACAAGCTGAAATCGACACAGTATTGACAACTTCGTAATCACAAAATTTACTGTAATGACATCTTCTGAGAAACTAATGAGTTGATCCAGTTTTTAAAGCTCAGAGTGTCTCCTCTAGAGGAGTACTTATTGGCGCAATATTTAAACTTGCGGCGTAGAGGTGTACCTCCCGGTACATTTACTATATGTACTAAGCCGGTGAAAATTTTATTAGTAATTACAGGGGTTTGATTCTTTCAAAATATAGAGATTCAATGTGGGCAAGAATACGTAGGTACCATTATTGATATAGAGTCTCAAAAATGTTTCCTCCAGTCACGCATTATGTTTAAGATTATTTCAGTTAAACACCTCAATGCGTTGCCTGTTTACATGCTTTTGCTAGTTGCTTTACGTCGCACCGACACAGATAGGTCGTGTGGCGACGATGGGACAGGGAAAGGCTAGGAGTGGGAAGGAAGCGGCCGTGGCCTTAATTAGGGTACAGCCCCAGCATTTGCCTGATGTGAAAATGGGAAACCACGGAAAACCATTTTCAGGGCTGCCGACAGTGGGTGGGGTTCGAACCTACTATCTCCTGAATACTGGGGACTGGCCGCACTTAAGAGACCGCTGCTATCGAGCACGGTTCTGTTTACATAAAAAAGCATCTCGATTTATATTTATTAGCTCAATTACAGTGGCGACTACATTATGTAAACCAAACCATTATAGAAGTAAAATAAACAAACATACATAAATGAGTAAATTAAGCCCTAAAGAATACCAGATATTTGGCGTATTCCATTAATCGCAAGGCTGCTCACAGTAATCATGGAATTTTGAAATAATAAGAGTAATACCTCGCGTCAGTGGTGCTAACTGTGGCGTGAGGAAATTCAGTTATTATAGGGAATCGTGAGGTTCCTCACGATGCTGAAAGGATGAACAAAATGAAGTACCTAATATGATATGAATGATTATCATGATCGGGAGGCTGCTTCTGATCCTGAAAGTATGTGCAAACTAAACTAGAATAAGAAGTACAGCATTATGCAAACTAATGTCTGTTGCTTACTCATCTGCTCCCTACACGGGGCCAGTCGACCTGATATTACAATATACTACTGTCGCTTGGCCCCGATAGAGCATGACCTTGTGATGAGTGCGCAAAGCCTTTTTCTGAAAGTGCATCTCGATCAGGCATGTTTGTACCAAAATCTTGCAGTTCTTGAAAAGTCAATGGAAATATATTTATTTTATATAATTCATTTTATTACAAAGCCGCACCAAGACTGGATCGACCTGATTGAGACATGAAATCGGCCCCTTATCCCAGGGCATGACAAATTTTTAGCAACAAATATCTTAAAATTCCAGGTAAACATACAGATACGAAATTTGCACGGGTAAATCCGAGAGTTTCTAAAGGGAAGAGCTGGCCGAAACACATTTTACACTGAAAGAAAATAATATATTCAGGAAATTTGCAACAGTACCTTAACACAGAATACCTTTCTTCTGAAATGATGGACAAATTACTTCCGGAATCTGAAAGGGCAGTGACAAGTTCATTATTTATTCCAATTTTCATGAAGGGCTCACATCCTGGAGAATCAGGGGCAATTTTTAAGCGTTCCCTTGAGCCTTCAAAAGACGCCTGATATTTTATTGCCCTCAAAATAGGTGATTAGAATCAATCGAGGCTGAGCCTGAGATAAAGGATGGGAAGAGGACTCAGCCTGGCAATCTATTCAAATTATGTTCCTGTTGTTACTAGAGGTAGAACACGAAGGTGCACTATTCTGAAAATTACAATTCTTTCCTAGGTGTGTAAATGAACCACCTTTGAAACAGCCTGAAGAAGACGATGATACATTTTTATATCCTTTGGATTTTAATAGAGGACAGTTATTTCGTAAATGGTCCGCAGATCCACAAGCATATCATTTGCGGGGAGTGAAAGTTCTACGAGGGGGTGCCCGAGAAATATTAGGAGAAGGTTGTGGGTCGCGAGCTATTCGCAGTATATCGGCATATTTTACTCCCTCTGCAGAAACAAACATGGCCTCAAGTTCCCTAAACTTTTGAGGGCGGGAAGCAAAACAGAATTATGGTCGATAAGATGGCGCAATTCCTTCAATAAAAGTTTGTTCAATTTGACTTTCAGAATAGTGCAAGAGAAATATGCTTGCTTGCATATAACTGAACTTTTCTAATAGCTAATTCATAAAAAATCTCTTCCTTGCGCAAATATCAAGGAGCAAGGATCTTTCTAGGGCCAAACATTATGACAGAAATTTTTGACAAAATTTTGAAAAATCAGAAAACCGATAAATTTCTAGTATTCAAATCCAGAATTTAGAAAAGTAGTCAAAAGCAACATTTTCCAGGCCATTCAACCACGCTCTGCTACCACTTGATACAGGGTTTCCATAGCTCACAAAGGGATGGATGGACAAGGAATTACTTAAAGCTACGTTTAATATGACAAATTTTTAAGTTTTATGTTTTCCTTTTCTTTTGTCTAGTTTGAAATTGATAGATATAAAATCTGAATATATAACCAGCGAATATAAGAGGTATTTAATGATCTCGTCAGCTCTAACAATATCAGAGACTTAGAAGTCCGAAAATCAGGTACACAACTTGAGAGAGTAATACATTGTCAATTTACATAGTAAAGAGCATTAGTGCTCATGACAGGTACCAAATATATTATAAGAGCAGGATTTTCTCCCATAAGTTACACTACTCAGTAGTCTGAGCTCCACAATACCATAGTCTGGCCTACCGGGGGCATTAGTTTCTTATAGTGCAATAAAATTTCCCCCTCACATTAAAGTGTTCATGCACCGTTGCCACAATGTGGGGTTATCCATTGCACACTAGTACTTGTTCCCAAAGACAACTAACACAAAGAAAAATTTACACTCTGAAATGAATATTCAGGGGCAAGGTAGCTCATACTACGTGGCCTTAATGGCAAAAGAAAAGGTTGCACATGACCGTCCATAAACAAAAGGCAAGGAGGTGAAACTCTTGCACAGCTTCAAGAAATAGTTAAAACCCTATGTGGACTTATGGCCCAATGATACAGAGACTAATCCTATACTACACCGGGGTGAATAAATGAGAAACATTAGTGCCAAAACGATTTACGAAATGTATAGGTTTTGAAAAATTTTAGGGCCTGTACTACGACTGTCATATAAACAGCCAGATACGTAGGCTGCAGTTTTGCAAACTAGAAGTTAAATATTTTCTTGCGTACTACCAACGGATTTTAACGACGGTATTGTAATGCGGAAGATGTAGTAACCTTTTTATTGGGTTGGTAATAATTTTACTGAAAATATAGTGAAATTTAGCGCGGTGGTGTACGTGTTCCCTGGTGTTTTCGTTTGTTTAGCTCTATTCATTTTGAAATTGTATTACTAGAATCCAATATCAGACTCTTATTAAGCTACAATGTGGAAGTCCAGGTCAAAAACAGAATTAGGACTGGAATATACATATACGAGGAAATGTTAAAATTAATTAACTGTATAACGAAACTGAAACTGTTATAGAAAATAAAAAGACTGAATATGTAACCTGGGCGCAAATGTTAAGATCCAGGTTATGTATCTTTTTTGTCTAGTACTATTTACGAGGTTGCGCGTTACGACGAAAGTAAAGTTTATATTCGTAATTAACGCCACAGATGCAGCGTGGGATCATTAATGTTATTCTATCTATCTATCTTAATCTGTTTACCCTCCAGGGTTGGCTTTTCCCTCGGACTCAGCGAGGGATCCCACCTCTACCACCTCAAGGGCAGTATCCTGGAGCTTCAGACTTTGGATCAGGGGATACAACTAGGGAGAATGACCAGTACCTCGCCCAGGCGGCCTCATCTGCTATGCTGAACAGGGGCCTTGTGGAGGGATGGGAAGATTGGAAGGGATAGACAAGGAAGAGGGAAGGAAGCGGCCGTGGCCTTAAGTCAGGTACCATCCCAGCATTTGCTTGGAGGAGAAGTGGGGAAACCACGGAAAACCACTTCCAGGATGGCTGAGGTGGGAATCGAACCCACCTCTACTCAGTTGACCTCCGGAGGCTAAGTGGACCTCGTTCCAGCCCTCGTACTACTTTTCAAATTTGGTGGCAGAGCCGGGAATCGAACCAGGACCTCCGGGGGTGGCAGCTAATCACGCTAACCACTACACCACAGAGGCGGACAATGTTATTGTTAATCCAATTTATTGTTTGCTCATTGAATAAGTAGTTAGTTTCTTTCTTATTAATACAATGTGCGAATAGTAACTGGCAAGCATTTATCTCACCTTAGCGTAAATACTTTTGTAGCAAGTTGTTATGAAGTAAAAGAAATATAACGTCCTTAACATCCTCATTCGACCGACGAATCGCCATGAACAACGGCGTATACCTTTCCTCCATATGTGCGTCGTGGATAGATTTGGAATAGAACCCACGCTTTTGACACGCATTTTAATGATTAGGAAATGTGTACCATCACCTCTAGTACCCCACCGACTACCATTTACAAGGTAAAAAATGTTAAGACTATTGGGACTCGAACCCACGTAAAACTGCTTAGCAGCAAACTATGTTGCCTAACGACCGCGACTACCCATGAAGTTTACGGCTGAATGATTGTGTGCTGCTCATGTACTCAGTAGCAACAACTTGCTAGCTTGGCAAATCTTAAAGAATTTTGTGATAGCTGGACAGGAAGCATGACATACTTTATAAATATATACATAGATTACATTGTAACAACTTAATTTCGCACAGCATCATGCAGATGTAGATTCATCTTGATGAGTAGCCATCTTGATTCTTTACAGTAGCGTCCCCGATTGGAGCGAAGGCCCAGATAAGAGCGTTAACAGCCTCTCCAACTTCGGCATAGGTATACTCGAGAATATTTTCCCAGATTGCACATAAACGAAAGTCGTAGTACGCGTTTTCAACAGAACTTCCAGATAAATGTCCAAACTGCCAAATAAATTTATACCACACTTTTTTCTTTTTTTGCTAGGGGCTTTACGTCGCACCGACACAGAAAGGTCTTATGGCGACGATGGGATAGGAAAGGCCTAGAAGTTGGAAGGAAGCGGCCGTGGCCTTAATTAAGGTACAGCCACAGCATTTGCCTGGTGTGAAAACGGGAAACCACGGAAAACCATCTTCAGGGCTGCCGATAGTGGGATTCGAACCTAATATCTCCCGGATGCAAGCTCACAGCCACGCGCATCTACGCGCACGGCCAACTCGCCCGGTATACCACACTTTTATCTGGCTGTCGTAGTACAGGCCCTTAGTCACCCCGTGCAAGGTTGAATGCGAAACAACAGAGGGTCATCACTCCTTGCTCCCTTACATTACATATTTCCCAGCAGGGAATAGAAAAGTGTCAGAAATTCCACATTTAAACCACCAGTTAAAAAAAAATTACATTAAAAGAAATTAAAACCTTCGCCTCAAACTATCCGCAGGGGCTATCTCATATCTAAGTAAATTCTGCCATTACCTTGTGCTGCTGGATCTTCCTAACACCGGGCTCACCCCTGCCTCATTTCTGATACGACGCACTCCCAAGTACTGGGGCAATTCAGACAAGACGGTCCTGAAGAATCATGTTTTGATTATACCATAAGGGGAAGATTCCAGAACTGTTTACTGACAGGCTGGATGCCTATACACAGCCCCGGATTTAATTGGCTAGAGAAGATAGATTGATTACAATCGAGGAGCAACCAACTGAATTGTGGACAACTTCGGTACATTAAAAGAACCATCCTCAGAGCCAGATTTACAAACAAAAAAAGTGAAAATTACTCTATGATATAATTAGAGTTTAGCCCGCGAGAGGAAGCAAAATCGATGGTAGAGACATCTAACTGCAGAAGACAAAATGTTCTGGGAGTTCACAAGTTCATGTTTGTTTACACAGACGGACTTAGAGAAGGCACGCAGTTTAAATAGACGGGGAAGGTGTACCCCTGGTACAGTGCAGGAAGTTGAAAAGCTTAGATGACTCTATCAAGCTAAACGTAATCATTTCTATAATCACTTCCGCCCTATATACAGTTCCGGAAAAAGTGCTTAAAGTCGCTTGTTTCTTTACTCTTTTTCCTTTTTGAAACAAATCCTAGCTAAATTAATTTATTTACATAATTCTTTCTGTTCTTCGATTCAATACCTTCGGGTGTTTCCTGTTTTATTAAAAAATGTTAATACCGAAAGTACTTATAAAGGCTTAAGTAAAACTTTGCATTGACACATTAGCGTTCGTAGTGGTGTTTATGTGAAACAATACATTGACTCACATTAGCGCTCGTAGTGGTAGAAAAAGGCAAATTGCTAATGCAATCGATCGGATAACGGTGATTAAGAAAAGGTTTCGAAATTTTAGGAATAAGTAAAGAATATATTATCATACTTTATTATACTTTTATTTACCTAAAATTCGTAGCTTATATTCCTAGGACGATTTCAACATTGAGTAGCTTGCTTGAAGGGCTAGAACTGTGGATATTTATGAATATAACCAACGTTCTAATGCTCTTACACGCAGTTCACGAAATTTCCGGCCACCTTGGATATTCACTGAGCAAACTCAGGAATGTATTTCGAGAGGAGCATATCACCGTGTTCCATCATATGCCCTATATACCTGTAGAGAGTATACATGGGTGCGCTGGTGTCCTGTTACAGACCAGCTGAGGAATATTGCATGAGCGAGTCCGTGATGATATACGGGTCTCGAAATTAACCTGCCACTATTAGATAGCGGGAGTGACGTTGACGGGACGGCCCTAAGACAATAGAAACTTGATTGTACACAACATTTTTGTGAAGACCTCCATTAACTCTAAAAGCCATGTCAAATTCTGACGCAGTCAATTCAGCTGCAATTTAAAACTGAAAGGGTGATTAAAAATATTAAGAGTAAGTGAAGTGGGGGTTCAATCTACTTAGTTCACAGTCTCTTTATCAAGTAATGGCTGGTGAATTCTGACTGAGAGCGTACATTTTAATTATCGTAAAACCTCTCCTGTTGTAATTGCCCAACTGAAATTTTGCCTGCTTTACCCCCAGATAACCATCGACTTATATTCCGATCATGCCTTTTCCTTACTTATGTGCTCATGATGTATCCCAACACAGAGTAAACTGAGTAAATAGTACGTCCCTTCAATATACTGTGTACTCTTAAATATGTGTTGCTTTTCACGTCACACTAACTGTACAATGTATGGAGACTCCATGATACCTGGCTTTTGTCACACACGAGTTCTTTTATGTCACGATAGATATCCCGACACGGTTCTGGAGTAAAAAACCACACTTAAATATCCCTGGAGTGCACTGGGATAGAACCCGCCACGCTAGGACTAGAAAGCCAATGCTCAAAAATCTCAGCCACGAGAGCTGGACAGTGGTGGTGATTAATTTTTTCTAGCTGCTTCACGTCGCACCGACACAGATAGGTCTTATGGCGACGATGGGACAGGAAAGGGCTAGGAGTGGGAAGGAAGCAGCCGTGGCCTTAAGTAAGGTACAGCCCCAGCATTTGCCTGGTGTGAAAATGGGAAACCACGGAAAACCATTTTCAGGGCTGCCGACAGTGGGGTTCGAACCTACTCTCTCCCGAATACTGGATATTGGCCGCAATTAAGCGGCTGCGCTATCGAGCTCGGTGATTATTGTTTTAAGAGGAAGTACAACTAGGCAACCACCCTCTATATAACACTAATCAGAGATGAAAAATGGAAGGAATCCGGCACTTCGAAAAATGAAGATATCGGCCAAAGAAGGACAACGGCCACTAAGGGAGAGAAAATGAAGAATTCCCTAGGCGTCGAGTGCTCTAATACCGTCGGGGTCGGGAAAGAAGAAGAATTGACCAAGAGAGGTCGGATAGGATGAAAGTGAGGAGCCTGGCACAAGTAAGTGAAAGCAATGCCAGGACTCGGCTAAGGGCCCCGTGGTCGCCAACCCACGCTTTCAATTTAAGAGCCCCTGGGGCCCCTTTTAGTCACTTCTTAAACAGGCAGGGGATACCGTGGGTGTTATTCGACCACTCCCATCCACAGGATGTAATGAGAGCTAGACAACCAGAAGAGATGAATACGAACATAACTAAAGAAGAACCCTCTAAACACAACTATATATAGGAATTTACAATGATCTGCGAAGGAAGGAGGCAATAGTTACTTTGCTCTATCTTGATTCTGAATTCAAGTTATAATGAGCACAAAAAGAGCAACAAATGTACGAAAATACAGATTGCTTGTCACCACCAAATATATTTTCTGGTATTTCGCAACAATACTAAAGTATCATTTACTTCTAAAGACGCATGCATGATGTACACAGAGGGTCAAGACAGGAATCGTCGGCCAGCTTAATGGCAGGAAAGTGAAGAGGGTAGATACTCATCTCCCTACCGAAGTGAACCTGGTTCCAAATTTAATTAACCCTCTTTAATAGAAATAATAATTAAATGGCGTGTGACTTCCAGAGAGGCCTGCTGCAGGTTTTTCAAGATGACGTCTGATAAGCGACCTGCGCATCTGTGAGAATAGAGCCCTACCCACTGTTGAAGTGAATGATGCAAGAGACAAGAGAATATCCCGCATTCCTCTGTGGGCATTAAGCTCTGATAAGAATTTACGACCATCAAATACGAAAACTAAAAACTGGTTCTGAATTAGAAAGAAACATATTTTCTACACTATTCTGGAAGTTTATTTCATTAGAATATATTGGGCCGATTGCAGAAACGGAATTTAGACGTTTACGGTTAAACATTGTCTAAGTATGGCTGCTGCATTGCATAGGTGTTATTAATCACTTACACACTATCTAAAACCAATATTATCCGGCCATGTTTAAACGCTGCCGAGAACACTGTTTAACCTCAAATTTTAGGAGTGAATCACAACCAGAGGTGAAGTACCATGAAACATAGGATAGAAGGAACAGTCCGGTAACTGTCAAATTGACTACAATTCTTGTCAACCGATATATTTTATTATATTTGGGTTAATTCCCTGGAATTATAGGTCACTTCGACAACATCCTTATCAGGATAACTTGTCCCGATCGTGAGAGGGCTGTCACACGCGTCAACCGGGAGGGATTCAGTTATTACATTTACTGCCAAGCAAGCACACATAATAGTGACACTAAAAATAGCTTGTGCGTGATTGTTTCTTTTTGAAGCATTGGGATCGTAAAAAGCAAATACTGGGAAGGATGAGCTGTGGCCATAAAGGCCTCAGTATTTGCCTGATATAAACACGGGGAAACTACGAAAAACAATCTTCAGGGTTGCCGATAGTGAGTTTCGAACTTATGCTATCTAGAATGCAAGCTATATCTATATTCGGTTACACAGTAATATACTTTCATCTTCCCTTTGCAGAAGCTGGGCAGTTAACGTCCCTCGAATTGACATCAAATGTATAAAACGGCCATGCATAAACATTATTATTATTATTATTATTATTATTATTATTATTATTATTATTATTATTATTATTATTATTAACATATACATCGCACTTACCGTAACAACTCTATAATCAAAGCTACACTTCCTCGTACGGTAGCATGTCGTTTTAGTGTTGATAATATTATGAGATTTTATTTCCACCGAAAGCGATATTCTTATCTGCGGGCAAATCATGCTCATGCTTAGCCATATTTGAGTAATGTGTAGGAAGACGATAGCTGACTAACGTTTGGCGCATGCACGAAATTCATTGGTTGCGACAAGCTAAGAAATGCTTGGAAGATACTTATGTTTCCAGTATTGAACCCATATTGAAACTTTAAACGACGTCTAGCTAAACACCGGATGAACATTGTTTATGCAATAGAAGATCGTGCGGGCTGGAATGAGTCTAACTACAAGTTCGAAAGATGAATTAAAATTTCAACAAAGGTTATATTTTCAAAACTTAACAATGGTGACATAGAATTTGAAAACTTAACAAGTCAACGTTGTTTAGGTAGACGTTGTGATCGTTTCTGCAATCGGCATATTAATTTTATGAATAAATTGAATACTGAGCAAGTAGCCATGCAGTTACAGTCGCGCGGTGAGCTTGCGTTCGGGAGTTACTGGGTTCGATCCCTTATGTCGGCAGCCTTGATAGTTTTCCGTGTTTTTCCATTTTAATACCAGGAAAACCCAAAAATTGTAAATAACAAAACGTACGAAGAATTTCATAGGAATACCGCTGGGCAGTTAACGTCCCTCAAATTGACATCAAATGTATAAAACGGCCATGCATAATCGTAGCCTAAAACATTATTTTATTATTATTATTATTATTATTATTATTATTATTATTATTATTGTTGTTGCGGAGTTATCCGTGGAAGGCAGAGGTGAAAGAAGGTGCGGGCTGGAATGGGTCTAACTACAAGTTCGAAAGATGAATTAAAATTTCAACAAAGGTTATATTTTCAAAACTTAACAATGGTGACATAGAATTTGAAAACTTAACAAGACAACAACAAGCCAAAATCAGATATAAAGAAATTACAAGTGTTAGGAGATTATTACAAGGTCTGGGCTTCGAGCCCCACAATCACAATCCTTGAGCTATTAGCCCAACTTTACCAAGGTACAAAATTGAACAAAGGGGCAGAAAACCCCATCATGCCAAGGAGCACTTGCTCCAAATTACAATGTTAAGCCTCCTAGAGGCACACAGAAATCAAATTTAGAAAAGAGCAGACCCGCTCTCAAAGTTCAAGCCTATCAAAGGCCACAACGAATTTCATTTCCATCTGCCCTCAAGGCACACAAAGAAACAGGGTATTTAATACCCAACCTACAGAGCCTTCGCAATGAATATAAAACATCCGGTTAAGTTACATATTAAAGGTTTCGAACCCTCCCCGAGAGTTAGACTGCTGAGCTAGCAAGAAATAAAGATGTTAAAAGGCCATTACCTTGTAGAAGAACTGCTGTCTGAAGAACGAGGCGCTTCCCGCCCCCTGCTACATATCCACACACTAAGCTAGATGTTACTGAAGTGGCCCCGGGACAATAAAATGAGCAGTTTTTATACCCTCGTGGAAAATTCGAGACCTTTCAAGAATGAGTAGACACACCCCCTCAACTTTATTGGATAGCTTAGAGCTACATATCCATATCGAAGGAGACATACATGATTGGCTGAGAATTAATTAACGAAATTCGGGATTGGCTAAGTTCAAACCAGGCGGATATTGCCAACCCACAAACCACAGAACAAAATTTAGTAAAGACAAAACTTATGAATAAAAAATGTCTCCAGGAAAGTTCATTCCTTCGCACCAGAGTGCATAATCGTAGTTTTTATGTAGAGACATCTGGTAGAGAACGTCCACACTTCTTGATCAATGACAAACAAAAACACTTAAAAATTCACACAGAGCCATCTTCTGAGAAACTGTTGGTTTAACACAGTTTTTTAAAGTTCAGGCTTTCTCCTGTAGAGGAGTTTCGATTGGCGCAATATTTGAACTAGCGGCGTGGAGGTGTACCGCCCGGTACAATTATTATTATTATTATTATTATTATTATTATTATTATTATTATTATTATTATTTTTTGCTAGGGGCTTTACGTCGCACCGACACAGACAGGTTTTATGGCGACGATGGGATAGGAAAGGCCTAGGAGTTGGATGGAAGCGGCCGTGGCCTTAATTAAGGTACAGCCCCAGCATTTGCCTGGAGTGAAAATGGGAAACCACGGAAAACCATTTTCAGGGCTGCCGATAGTGGGATTCGAACCTACTATCTCCCGGATGCAAGCCCACAGCCGCGCGCCTCTACGCGCATGGCCAACTCGCCCGGTATTATTATTATTATTATTATTATTATTATTATTATTATTATTATTATTATTATTATTATTATTATTATGAACATATACATCGCAAATGGGAAATATCGAGGTAGTAATGATCACTTCCAGTAGTGTAATAATAAAGTAAAGTTGACATAATTACCCAGCAAAAACAAACAAACAAATAAACAAACAACAAGAGTACAAGAAGCGATACCGTGGAAAGAAACTATTACAAGAAATATACTGGTTTGAAATTCTAAATCGAGCATCATCATATGAAAATTCACACAGAGCTTAAGTATTTTCAGTGCTTAATATTATGCCACCACCTCCAAATGCATGGAGCTCTTAAACATTCTGGTACTTACCACCACGTCCTGTACGTCTCCACGTCCTTTCTCGTCGTCTATTTGCCCTAAGTGATATCCGTGCTTCATCTGCATTCATTACACTTCGCCATTCATCCGACCCCCAATTAAGGTGTTTGGTGCGCCCATCTTCTCTTTTGCCGGTCCAAATGGCTCAGACAGTTGAGGCGCCGGCCTTCTGGACCCAACTTGGCAGGTTCGATCCTGGCTCAGTTCGGTGGTATTTGAAGGTGCTGAAATACGTCAGTCTCGTATCGGCAGATATAGTGGCACGGAGAAGAACTCCTGCGTGACTGAATCCCGGCACCTCGGTGTCTCCGAAAACTGTAAAAGTACTTAGTGGTACGTAAATTAAATATTATTATTATTATTATTATTATTATTATTATTATTATTATTATTATTATTATTATTATTATTATTATTATTATTATTATTATTGTACCGGGCGGTACACCTCCACGCCGCTAATTTAAAATGTGCGCCAATTGAAACTCCTCTGCTGGAGGAAGTCTGAACTTTATCTACGGTATTAATTTTCTACTTTCTCAGAAGATGTCACTACCTGGAAATTTTGGAGTTTTTGAACTGTGTCATTTTCGACGTATGTTTGTTTTACTTGTAGTAAGAAGTGTGAACTTTCTCTTCTAGAGGACACTACTGAAGATCAACAATAGTGCACCCTAGTGCGGAGTGAAAGAACAGTTTTTTTGGAGAAATTTTGAATTCAAAAGTTTGTTCTTTGCTAAATTTCTTTCAGTCATTATTTAAGTTGGCAATATTATCCCTTTCTTTCCCCTTGTTTTGTATCTACCCAATCCCGAATTTCTTGAATTAATTTTCCACCAATTAGGTGTTTCTTCTTCATATTGTGTAGGGGTTTTCTTGGTTAGCCAATAAAGTTTTTGTGGGAGGGTGTTCTCATTCCCCAAACGCCTCGAACTTTCCGCGAGAGTATATAAACTGCTGATTTTAGGGTCTCCGGGCCACTTCTGTTCAATCTTTCAGTGTGTAAAGTACATAGCAGGGGGCGGGAAGCGCCTCTTTCGTCGGCAGCGGTCAACAACAAGGTAATGGCCGATTAATAACTTCCTTCTTTGCTAGCTCAGCAGTTTAACTCTCGGGGCGGGTCCGAAGTTGTTCCATTATGTAACCTTCCTTAAAATGTAAGGAAACTTGTATCTATTCTATCTTTTAAACTACATATTGGGATAGAGAGTGCTTAACCCTCTCGAGCTCCCACTCATATTGCTTTGAGGTGAACTTATTTTGTTTTCTCTACCTATTATTCTTTAACGTAATGTAAATTGTTTCCTTCTTAAGTCACCTCTGTAGTATGGGATTAGCCCTTGTATTAGCGGCCTAGAGCCAGATTAGGTTTTAAAAAAACAAATGCATTAGGAGAGCAGATCGCCTCCTCTCTAATTGTTATTTTAGAGGTCATGTAATTACCCCTTTTCATTTAATATACCTCAGCAGGTTGGGTTTGTTACCCCTGTGTCTATGTCCTGAGAGGACAACTTGAAGGTGGAGTTTGGTGTGGCCTTTGAGAGTCTTAAAGTTTGAGTATGTGTGGCTCTTTCTTGAAAATTAAGTGTTGTATGCCTCGAAGAGGCCTTTCTGTGTAATTTGGGGCAAGTGCTCTTGAACATGAATGGGGGTTTTCGGCCCCTCTGATAAAACTTATTTTGGAGTAAAGTTGGGCTAATTGCCCTAGAAGTGTGAAGTCGGGGCGCGAAGCCCAAATCCAGTAAATATTGTAACTACATTTTGTTGACTTGCTACTCTGTACCTGCCGTACTTGTTATTTCTTTATTTTGAAAAGAAAATATAACCTTGTTAAATTTTTAAATTAATTTTACTTTCGTAGCTTGAGACCTGTTCACCACCCCGCACCTTCTTTCACCTCTAACTACCACGGAAATCTCCGTAACAAGTGGTAGCAGAGCGTGGTTGAATGGGTCTCATTTTAGCCCCTTTTGACGGCTAAACATTGATTTGGTTCCGAACTCTAACCATTTTCTCAGTTGCTGGAATTTTTTGAGTTTTTCAAAATTGTTCTGTCATCATGCCCGGCCCTCGCGATGTTCTCCATCTTAACTATTTGCGCAAAGAGGAGTTGATCTATGAGTTAACTATCAGAAATGTGCAATCTGGAGGCACGGTTGCGATAGACACCAATAAGCTTAGAGAGTCCCATGATTTGCCCATTTCCATCCCCAATTTGTGAGAGAAAGAAATTGACGACTCTCTTTCCACGATCACCGAGAATACTACTGGGCTAGCATCGGTAGTTAGTTTCTTTGACGAAAATGATCCTTCTCCTAATCAAATTAAGCGTGTGCAAGCCAGGCTATATCATTTTTTAATAGAGTTAACGATCTGTTGTCTCTGAAGTTGAATGACGTTCAGAGGAAGGAAGCTAGTACGTTGCTTGAAAGTATTTCTGAATTATCTAGCAAGGTCACTCAATTGTTAACTGGGGAAGTTCCTCCCAAAATTGATCAACCCACCACGATGAATGTAGGTAGCGAGGAAGAGCCTCCTAAGAGAGAAGCCAATAGGATAACCGTTGCCGCTCAAACTATCTGTGCCCCATTGGACAACGAGTCTGAACGCCGTGCATCGTTGAGTAATATTCGTTCTGAATTAACTTCCTTGCCATTGAAACCTTTACCTACTATGTCACCCGGGTTTAGCAGTTTGCCTCATCCGTTGGCAATGTTGCTCAGAGGTATCTCTAAGTTTTCCGTTAATATCACCAGTGACGTAATTTCATTTTTAAGATTTTTAGTTTAATTTCAGGATCATGCTCTTGTGTTTTCTCTTTCTCCATGTCAAATTTTGCAAATTATCTATCCCTATGCAATAGGTATTCTCTCAGACAAAATAGTTAGAGCCATTGCCGAGCAATCATCGATTGAAGACTTCCACGCCCACTTGCTAGCTAACTTCATCCCGGCTAGGGCCAGGTCCTCCCTTATTCAGAAGTACTATTATCGTGTACAGCGTTTGGATGAAAACTTGGCAGACTTCATCCAAGATATTAAATTCTATACTAGGGTGTTTGCTCTTCACTTCCCTGAGGATCAGATTGTACAAGCTATTGTGGAAGGAATTTCACCATCCTATAGGTCATATTTATGTTTCGCGGGGTGCCCGCAAATCTTCTCTGAACTTGAAGCATTGGCCGTCTCAGCGGAAGGAGTTAGATACGCCGACTCCTTGCGTGTCGCGAAAGAACCCCCTCCCTCTTTTAGTAATCTTCGGCCTCCACCTCGCCGACCAGTCACACCCCGTAAATGTTATGCTTGCGGGTCGCCCGACCATCTGCGCAATAAGTGTCCACTGATCAAGCCGAGTTGGACAAGGAATGGGGCCGGTTCATCACAGGGCTGTTTTAAATGTGGGGCTTTCTCACATATCGCCAAAAATTGCCCAAATTCAAATAGCACCCCCTCCTGCTCAACTTCAGGTGCAACTTCCAACAACAATCAAAAGTGACTAGTGGCTTCGGCTGAGTCGACTAATCCATCTTCCCGAGGCTCAGCCCCTGGCAAACTCGTCGTAAATTCAGGGAATGTCCAATCTGCAAATCTATCATTTGAATGCCCCAAAGAATGTCTTCGGATTGCGGCGGATACCCCCGCACCTGTTCCTTTTCTTAAGATTGAGTTGAATAACGAGCCTGTAACCGCTCTATTAGATTCAGGCAATGTTTGTTCAATTATTTCGGACCAATGGTATTCTAAATTGAAGTCTGTTTGTAAACTACCTGACTATGGCTCATCTACTGTTCAATATGTTTCGGCTAATTCATCTCCATTAGAAATTCTAGGTTCTGTACAGGTCAAAATTCGTATTTTTAAATTTACATGGAAAATCAAATTGTTTGTGGCTAAGCACCTGTCTTGCCCCATCATATTGGGAGCTGACTTCATTTCTCACACTGGCCTTGTGCTCGATCTTCAGAGTAAGTCGTGCACATTCAAATTTGCTTCCAATTGTAAAATTCCCTTGTTAAACTGTAATTCTGTATCATGTTCATCTATTTCGCCTACCCAGGATGAGATGTTGTTAGACCTTAGACATCTACCTGAGGAGCAGGCTGATAGTATTCGTAAATTATGTCAGTCATTTCCAGAGGTGTTCTCTGATACTCTTGGTGTTACTGACCTGATCGAATACAAAATTGAGGTCACGGATTCGATTCCTGTCCGTTTTCCACCTTATAGACTATCTCCACCTAAAATGAAGGCTCTGAAAGAAATCATCGATCAGATGTTGAAGGATGGTATTATTAGGCCCTCTAAGTCGGCGTATTCTTCGCCTATTTTTCTAGTCCCGAAACCCCAAGGAGGCTTCAGGCCTGTCATTGATTATAGGGCTCTCAATCGGAAGGTGGTGTTGCAATCCGTGCCCCTTCCTGACTTTCATTCTTGTTTTTCATGGTTTCGTAAGGCCAAGTTCTTTACTATCTTGGACTTGAATCAGGCCTATAATCAAATTCCCCTAGCGGAAGAGTCTAAACATCTTACAGCGTTTGCCACGGACTGGAATTTATACGAATACGACCGCGTGCCTTTCGGGCTCCCCACGGGAGCAGCTGTACTCACTAGGCTGCTAGATAGGGTCTTCTCCGACATCAAATTTGAGTACTTGTATCACTACTTGGATGATGTCGTCGTATTTTCGGAGACATTTGAAGAACATCTAGATCATCTGCAAGAAGTTCTCAATCGCCTTCGTAAGGCTGGGTTAACTGTCAAGTTGTCCAAGGTTGCCTTTGCTAAGCCCTCTATGTCATTCCTAGGGCATATTGTGTCACCTGAGGGTGTTGCAGTCGATCATTCTAGAACACAGGCCATCCGTGATTTTAAACCTCCCAAGGACGTTAAAATTATCGCCAGGTTCATTGGTATGGTCAATTTTTTCAGGAAGTTTATTCCTAACTTCGCTAATAGAGCGGCGCCCTTGAACCTTCTTCGTAGGAAAGGCATCAAATTCGAGTGGGGACCTTCTCAACCAGCCGCTTTTGAAGACCTTAAATTAGCCTGTACTTGCTATGCCTGATTTCTCGAAGAAATTCATCGTCCAAACCGACGCGTCGTCGTCAGCAGTAGCTGCAGTCCTTCTTCAAGAGACTGAACTAGGGAGGCGACCCATCGCCTATGCATCTAGGACCTTGTCGGCTCAAGAAGCCAAGTATTCTATCTATGAGCTCGAAGGGTTGGCAGTCTTATTTGCCTTAGAGAAGTTCCGTCTCTATCTGGAACATGTCAAATTCGACCTGGAGACAGATAATCAAGCCTTAAGCTGGGTCTTAGGTAGGCCGCGTCGTACTGGTCGTATAGCCCGTTGGGCCATCCGTATTTCTGCCTTCCAATTCGATGTCCGGCATATCAGAGGTACCGAAAATATTGTTGCTGATGGACTCAGCCGAATGTTTTCCAACGACGTTGAGAACCATGAACCGGTCGATAGCTCATCTCCTCCCGAGTCCATGCTATCTGATGTTAATGCCATCTTAACAGATGCTCCCATGCTCTTTAGGGATATCGAGAAATACCAACGTGAAGATCCGACGCTGGCTCCGATAATGGAAACCCTTTCTTCTGGGGAACATGTTGTCCCTTATGTTCTGAGGAATGGTGTTCTATGTTGCCCTTCGAGGCATGATAAGATGATGAAGGTTGTCGTTCCAGCTGTTCTTGTGCCTATGATCTTCAAATACTATCATGAGATCCCATTAGGGGGGCATCTTGAAATCTTTAAAACTCGTGAAAAGATTCGTGAAAGGTTCATCTGGAAGGGTATGGACGGTGAAATCCGTGAACTAGTAAAAGCTTGTAAATCTTGTTTGCTTAGTAAACCAACCATGCCCACCAAGGTAGGCCTTTTGTCTTCGCATCAAGCGTCGCGCCCCATGGAACGCCTGTATATTGATTATGTAGGACCCTTCCCCCAGTCAAAGGGAAATGCTAACAAGTTCATCTTTGTATGCGTAGATGGTTTTACAAGATTTTCCTGGTTATTTCCGACTAAGCTGGCTACCGCTCAGTCCACCATTACTTGCCTAAATTCTATTTTTGCTTCTTTTGGTCCGTGCCAATATATTGTGTCTGATAATGCTAAGGCGTTCACATCAAATCTTTTTCGTAAATTCTGTTTTGACTTGTCCATCTCTCATGTAACTACTTCTGCTTATTACCCTCAACCATCTCTGGCTGAACGGGTTAACCGTAATCTCAGGTCCGCGCTTATTGCCTATCATCATGAAGATCATTCCAGGTGGGACACGTCCCTGCATTGGTTAGCTTTTGCTTTGAATTCGGCGGTTAATGAATCACATAAATTTACTCCAGCCTCTTTGATGTTCAAGTTTGTTCCCAACACGCCGCTCTCTAACCTCTGGTCCCTGAGTGACATTCTACCTGAGACAATAGATCCGGACAACATTAAAGATCTTTGGAAGAAGGCTAAAGCCAATCTCACTGTGTCTCATGAAAAGGTTAGGGAAAGGTATGATCGTGGACGGAGACCCACCCCTTTGAAGGTAGGTGACCAATTAATGGTCAAGAATTTTGTTCCCGCGGGCAAGCTTGCCCCCAGATTCCATGGGCCGTGTGTCATTCTCGAATTCCTTACGCCGGTTACGTTGTTATTAAGCAATCCAGTCACCGAGAGGATATTTAGGGTTCACCTGTCACAGGTGAAACCGGTGTAATTTCTCGGTTAACTTGCTTCATATAATCGTGAAAGGTATATGAAGGTTATATATTTTTTTGAGTTTCACTTTTAAGGCTTTCTGCCCCTTCTCTAGTATTTTGTTTTATATGTAAGCATTTTTGTGAAACCTGCCCCGAACCATTAAACTGCCATCCTGTCCTTGCCACGGCCATTACCACGCTCTCGTCTCCTGCTCCACTATACACAGTGGCTCGCATCTGAAATGAATTTCTGCACGCCGCTGGCCCCTCAACCTCTCCACAAAGCCTGTGCCCTCAAAAAATGATGATGGTCCAACAATTCTGCCGCCTAGCTTTAATGTTTCAGTGCCCCCGCAGCCGCGCGGCGCCGTGCTGCGACTGGGTTAGAGGAAGGGCCCCCTCGGCCCCAGCGAGGACGACATGTGCACGGCGAGCCGGAGCCCTCCTCCCGGCGAAGGCTGATGTGCGGCGCACGACCTGCTACTTGCCCGCAGCCTGTACATGTTCACCGCGGGCGCGGCGTGCTTCAACACCACTGCTCCCCTCATAGTGCGGGCGAGCGGTATCTCAGGGTACTTGAGGGGTCCGAGCGGCCGCCTTTGGATGCAAACTGCAACGGCCGGTCTGGCCATCCCACTTAATCGACATCAACTATATGGACATTCCAGATCAACTTTACTACCTTTTCTTGGGTATTCTACTGCAATATTTGGTGGACTTAGAAAATTTTGCTCAACTTTAAAAACTAAAGTTTTCCTTCTGAATTCAACTTCTACAAACATAAAGACTTTACTTCACCAGATACAACAAAAATTTTGAAACTGAATCAAACCAAATTAAGAAAATCTTACAAATACTTCTGCAATTAATCTCCATTTCAACATCAAAATTTGAAACTTGTTTCCAAACAAATTGCCAGTGTCACCCCTGGAGGAACTTTTGGGGGGGGGGAGGTCTGTACCGGGCGGTACACCTCCACGCCGCTAATTTAAAATGTGCGCCAATTGAAACTCCTCTGCTGGAGGAAGTCTGAACTTTATCTACGGTATTAATTTTCTACTTTCTCAGAAGATGTCACTACCTGGAAATTTTGGAGTTTTTGAACTGTGTCATTTTCGACGTATTTTTGTTTTACTTGTAGTAAGAAGTGTGAACTTTCTCTTCTAGAGGACACTACTGAAGATCAACAATAGTGCACCCTAGTGCGGAGTGAAAGAACTGTTTTTTTGGAGAAATTTTGAATTCAAAAGTTTGTTCTTTGCTAAATTTCTTTCAGTCATTATTTAAGTTGGCAATATTATCCCTTTCTTTCCCCTTGTTTTGTATCTACCCAATCCCGAATTTCTTGAATTAATTTTCCACCAATTAGGTGTTTCTTCTTCATATTGTGTAGGGGTTTTCTTGGTTAGCCAATAAAGTTTTTGTGGGAGGGTGTTCTCATTCCCCAAACGCCTCGAACTTTCCGCGAGAGTATATAAACTGCTGATTTTAGGGTCTCCGGGCCACTTCTGTTCCATCTTTCAGTGTGTAAAGTACATAGCAGGGGGCGGGAAGCGCCTCTTTCGTCGGCAGCGGTCAACAACAAGGTAATGGCCGATTAATAACTTCCTTCTTTGCTAGCTCAGCAGTTTAACTCTCGGGGCGGGTCCGAAGTTGTTCCATTATGTAACCTTACTTAAAATGTAAAGAAACTTGTATCTATTCTATCGTTTAAACTACATATTGGGATAGAGAGTGCTTAACCCTCTCGAGCTCCCACTCATATTGCTTTGAGGTGAACTTATTTTGTTTTCTCTACCTATTATTCTTTAACGTAATGTAAATTGTTTCCTTCTTAAGTCACCTCTGTAGTATGGGATTAGCCCTTATATTAGCGGCCTAGAGCCAGATTAGGTTTTAAAAAAACAAATGCATTAGGAGAGCAGATCGCCTCCTCTCTAATTGTTATTTTAGAGGTCATGTAATTACCCCTTTTCATTTAATATACCTCAGTAGGTTGGGTTTGTTACCCCTGTGTCTATGTCCTGAGAGGACAACTTGAAGGTGGAGTTTGGTGTGGCCTTTGAGAGGCTTAAAGTTTGAGAGCGTGTGGCTCTTTCTTGAAAATTAAGTGTTGTATGCCTCGAGGAGGCCTTTCTGTGTAATTTGGGGCAAGTGCTCTTGAACATGAATGGGGGTTTTCGGCCCCTCTGATAAAACTTATTTTGGAGTAAAGTTGGGCTAATTGCCCTAGAAGTGTGAAGTCGGGGCGCGAAGCCCAAATCCAGTAAATATTGTAACTACATTTTGTTGACTTGCTACTCTGTACCTGCCGTACTTGTTATATCTTTATTTTGAAAAGAAAATATAACCTTGTTAAATTTTTAAATTAATTTTACTTTCGTAGCTTGAGACCTGTTCACCACCTCGCACCTTCTTTCACCTCTAACTACCACGGAAATCTCCGTAACAATTATTATTATCATTATTTTTATTATTATCTTCTCTTTTCAACTCGCTGACGATTCTCTAGTCAGATTTATTGAAATAATATTAACTGGATACTATGCAGGCGATTACGTACAGTTTGTGCGGATACAGGGATCCGGGATGCCCTCAAGAAGTCATCTCGTAATTATTGAGCAGTCGAAGCTAGTCCCTTCTGCGCTATTGCGCGGATATACCGATCTTGACGAAGACATTTGATTGAAAATGCTTTGCAAGGTCCATGACATCCTGGCAATTTTCTTGATTTTAACTCGCTACTGTTATAATTATAGCTAAATCTGGAAATAAGGGAGATTCTATGAACAAAGGGAGGGAATATAGTATGTTTTAGAAACTCAGAGATTCATTTTTAGTTATGTATAAAACATAGGCATAAAATTACAGCTTATTGTAGAAACTGACGGATAAGAGTACAGTTAAGTTATTTAAATGGAGGTGTAAAATTACGGTCAGATGTCAAATATAATGCTTAAAGCATGTCACATGTACAGTATATTTCAGCCAGACGTAGGGACAAAGCCATGAAATTACAGTCAGATGGAGAAACAGACTTAAATTTTAGTCAACACACAAAAATAGGCGTAAAATTTCAGTTATAGCATTAACTTATTAATACCTCATGGACTCAGTCGACGCTGCCTTTCGCCGATTTTGGCGTCCTCTCCTCATCATTTGGTCGCTCTATTGTAGTCGGTTCTCTTATTAGCAAAATAGAAACTCTACACAGACAGACCTGAATGATGAGAGAATAACTAAACTAATGGAACAATAATTCTCTTTAATTGTCCTAAATTTCCTCTCCGGTGCAGATTAAATTTAGTTGAAATAAACACTTATCTGTACACTCTGATTTGACGATCTTTAAAATGGCCTTTGTTTTTTTTATTTTGTATTATTTGTATAGGCTGAGGAATGTTACGTTTAGTCGCGTTAACTGGTCATTACCCCAGTAATATTCCAACTGTTATTTACACGCGAACGTTAACAATTATCGTTCGTAGCATTATGAAACACACACGTGCAATTATAACAATTTCCTCTCATATATTACGTGTAAAAAAAAAAAAGGTTACAGGCACCGTCATGGTTGGGTATCAAATCAAGCCACACAAAAATTAAAATGTGAAATTGCCCTTGCTACTGCCTTTTGTAGCCAGAACTTAGTTTGTAACTTCCACCCTATTTGAATCATCACACACACACACACACACACACACACACACACACACACACACACACACACACACACACACACATTGAAAACATTTCCGGACACCTGACGTGCACGTTTCAAAGTGTGTAACATAGGAATAATGTGTGCTAATTAGTATGTAGTACAGGGATCTATGAAAGTGAAACTCACACGGTGTTCATCTTATTGCATATTCACCAGCAGTTACGAGAGAAAACATCTTACTTTAGAAGAACTAGCGATGGTGTGAGGAATGAAGCACAATAATGCTATGCGGTCGTTTGCTCTTTCCTCTTTCTTCTTTTCCCCCGAAAGAACGTATTAACAGAATGAAGTTGCACACTTTTGTCACTCTAGATATATACCATATTCGGCAAAACAAACGGTACTGATATGGTACTTACGTGTGTTGGTTCAAAATGTGCACCACCACGTGCCAAACTCTGTTCATAACATTGAAGATTATTCAATATATTGGGTCAGATTATTTATTTCAGTCCATTCTGCCAGCTTATTCCCGTTCTCATCATTTTGACAGGAGCTCCAGCATGTATGATGGCTGTTAAAATCTCCTATTGCAATGTTTTCTTTGATGATGATGATGATGATGATGATGTTTGTTGTTTAAAGGGGCCTAACATCGAGGTCATCGGCCCCTAATGGCACGAAATGAAATAACAAAAAGGTCAAATACATCCACTGACCAAAATAAAATAAAAATTGTCATGAAGAATGATTTTATGGACATGAACCCAACAAAAAACAACCAAACAAACAAACAAACAAACAAACAAAAAACAGTGGATCAGACTAAAAAAGATCGAAAATAATAGTAAACTTATTACTGACCAAGGGACCACTTATAAAGCACAAGGATTATTGATGTCTAAAGGGGTGCAAAATCCACGTCTAAGACCCCACAAAATGGTACATGTCGCGAGTAAAGTAGAACCATGGTGTTTGTCATGTCGGGGTACTAATCAAAAGTAGCGAAGACTCACGGTCTTCCACACAAGTTATGCACTTCGTACAGGTAACGCAGACCTATGGTGTTTCGCACACAATGGCGCCACTCATAGCCAACGCAAACCAATGAGTTTCCTCACCAAGGTGTACTAGGCACGGATGTCGGTCCTACGGGCTCCGTGGTGTTCCTCACATAGTGGATACTAATCAAAGGCAACGCAGACCCACGGTGTCGCGCATATAGTGGTACAATTCACAGGCTACGCCCAGACCCGCGGTGTTGCTCACATGGGTACGACGCACGGGTATTGGAAACCCACTCTCTGCTGCTACTAATCACAAACCTATTTCGTACCGAATATAGTGGTACAACTCGCAAGTACAGGCAACCTATGGTGTTCCCCGCGTGATGGCACGAATCAAAGGCAGTTTCATGGTTCCAGTTTAAACATCCCTTGGTCGCCCCTTTCAGTCGCCTCTTACGACAGGCAGGGGATACCGTGGGCGAATTCTTCGTCTGCCTGCTCCACCCACAGGGGGTGTGTGTTTGGTCCGCGAGAGGTATTTTATTTCCCTCAAGTCCGCCAGCAAGCCGGTTAGGACCCCCCTATCCGCCACCTGGGACGCGCCACGTGGGAGTATCACCTCTCCCCCTGCTACGCCTGAGTAGCAGGTTCGTGGAATGTTTTCTTTAAAAGGGATTATAACTGTAGGGTCGGACTGCAATGTGGAGGGAGGTTTGTACATATTCTTAATCACAGTATTCTGTATTTGTACAGACGTGGATAAGGAAGTATACTGAGCATGGTGGTGTGTTCGCATTAACCGTCAAGGCTCCACAAAGGGCTGAACGTGCCACAGAGTTCTCTTTTTTAGGTACTTATTACTTAAATTGCACAGAGCTCCTTACTTCCAACTACTTCGAAAGTATAGCAAGAAAGCTTTTATTTCTGCGTGTATGTTTATATTGTAATCATAGACACAGGGCTTCCAGTTCAATGTGAAAAAAAACCAAGGGGACCTTATTTTTCATTTCAAAAATCCCAAATGCATTGCCCGGGATTCAAACCAAGGCCGCGTCAGTGAGAAGTCAGCCACTAAGTTAATAGGCTACCTCGCCTGCTTCAAAAATGTGCGTATGCAGCCACATGCCTAGAACAATGATACACACACAAATTAGCCGTTATCAGAAAAAGTAGATTTACGTACCTCTGATCTCAAAACGAGATTACAAACATTATTATGTTACTTTATCGTATCGTTCCTATTGTCTGAACTGCTCGAGAGATTCACTGGACTCAGACTGTTATTCATGCAACAAGAAATGCCTAGCTTGTATTACATAGTTTTGTAATTAAGGGGAAGGAGGATTATCACAGCTGAGGTTTGGGGATTCCCAGAAGTGTACTAACAAGTCCTTAGTGGATCGCAGCTTCGTAGGGAGTCCATTAAGAAGTCTTCGAGAAACGTTCCTGTGAACCGATGAGAGAAGAAACTCGCTTCTCCAAGCTGTTGGCTCTCCGGTTACGTCTCAAAACTCACGAGTTTCAAAACTCACGGGCTAAAATTAGTTACAAATAGTACCAAAACTCACGACTACAAACTAGTTGCTAAAGTAAACATTCTAATGAGTCTCAAAATTCACGACTCCGGACAGCTGGTGCTTGCGATGACCGCAGGAAGGACGAGGTGCGCGGTGACTCACGCTTCCCAGGGCAGGGGATACTGTGGACGTTCTTCTGCCACCCCAACCCACAGGGGAAAAATAATGGCTGGTGAATGAAAGAGACCGAGGTATATTATTATTATTATTATTATTATTATTATTATTATTATTATTATTATTATTATTATTATTATTATTATTATTATTATTAAAATATTTTGCTGTTGTCTTAAAGCTAATATAATGCACTTGTTTACCTTTCACATAAATTTATAATAATGACGTGTGGCCTCCAGGGAGGTCTGGTGCAGTTCTTTGGAGTTGACGCCGTATAGGTGACCTGTACGTCTGTGAGGATGAGGCCGTTCCCAAGATGAAGGCTAATGCTGAAGACGGCAAGAATACCCAGTCCCCGAGCCATGGGAATTAACTAATGAAAGTTAAAATCTCCGACCCAACCGGAAATTGAACCCGGGACCCCCTGTACCCCTTGGACCAAAGGCCAGCATGCTAACAATTTATGCATGCAGACGACGACATAAAATCAAAGTAGGTATAATGCCCATTGCTATTTAAAAGAAACTGTCAGTTGGTAGTACTGGGAATACTTGAATACGGAATTTTATTTAGAGATATTAAAGGTCAAAACAGTTAATTCACTCATTTAGTTTCAACACTTGCAGATTCATTCGGGAAAAAGGCGTATTTCTATTGTTAGTAAGAGTTCATCTATTCGCTTATTTCAGTAGATTGTCTACCCGACACACGTAAATCGAAAAAAAAAAATTACTCATTACGCATTCGATTATCCTGTGCGATATAACTGAATGATATTTGAAACTTATTCGATTATTTAAATAATCGGATGGAAGTTATTCGATTATTAAAAGTATTCCATTATCCCATGACTAATAGGGTGAACATTTATCCATTCAAAGAAGAACTGGCCCTGTTCGTGAGTTTTGAGACTGGTCCAGGTAGAGAAACCTGTTCTTACTAATCCTCTTCCTGGAATACGTGAGTTTTGGGATTCGTGAGTTTTGAGACTCGTGAGTTTTGAGACTACACGGGCTCTCCATTTTCCTTCACTGAGGACCTGAGCATATTTTGACCACATATTATGGATGGAAATTTCTATAAATTTAAAAGAAAATAAACCCTGCTTTACGTCGCACTGACACAGATAGGTCTTACGAGAAAGATGGGATAGGAAAGGACTAGGAGTGGGAAGAACGCGGCCGTGGCTTGATTGGGGTACAGAACCATCATTTACCTGGCGTGGAAATGGAAAACTACGGAAGAACATCTTCAGGACTGCCGACAGTGGGGTTCGAACCCACTATCTCCCGAATAATAATAATAATAATAATAATAATAATAATAATAATAATAATAATAATTTATTTTCAGTTCAAAAGGAAGCTGCTTAAGCTCAAAAAGATATATCAGAGAATTAATAGTTATCTTTAAGTTCGTAAACATACATCTTCCTCCTCCTCATTTCCCAAAACCTCATGGGGTCATGGGTACGAATTATGTCGCTCATGTGGACTTGGCCCTATATTACGGTCCGATACCCTTCCTGACGCCAACGCTATGTGGAGAGTTATATTTGATCAGTGCAGATGCATTCGGTTCAGGGTGCTCTTGTTCGATTTCCAGCCAGTTTTAACTTCGGTTGATTGTTCTAGTTCGAGAGAAGAATGTTTGTCATAATACATAGCATATTCATTCACATACAACACATCGCACTACAAATCACCACTGAAACACGCAACAGCGGACACATTCCTCCACGTAGGGTTGGCATAAGGAAATACATCCGTCCGTGAAACGGGGAAAATCAAATAGTGCACCGTCCTCACGTAATTAGGAAATGGCCAGGAAGATGAAGACTATATCTTACTTAGCGCTGAGTATACAAGTACCTTCTAGTGCTCTTGAGATCCCATGGCCAGTTAAAGCGATTTCTCTATTTCTAAGATCACTTGAGACGAAAGTCGTATCTCGTCTTTTTCTATTCTTCCGTTCCTCCTTTCTGGTATTTCCCTCATTCTTTCACCTTTTAATAATGTGTGGACATCAAAATGTTCGCCCTAGAAAGATATAGGAGAATATTCAGAAATACACAAAATTTCAAACAGTATTTTAACGAAGGTCCGCCTCTGTGGTGTAGTGGTTAGTGTGATTAGCTGCCACCCCCGGAGGTCCGGGTTCGATTCCCGGCTCTGCCACGAAATTTGAAAAGTGGTACGAGGGCTGGAACGGGGTCTACTCAGCCTCGGGAGGTCAACTGAGTAGAGGTGGGTTCGATTCCCACCTCAGCCATCCTGGAAGTGGTTTTCCGTGGTTTCCTACTTCTCCTCCAGGCAAATGCCGGGATGGTATCTAACTTAAGGCCACGGCCGCTTCCTTCCCACTTCCTTGTCTATCCCTTCCAATCTTCCCATCCCCCCACAAGGCCCCTGTTCAGCATAGCAGGTGAGGCTGCCTAGGCGAGGTACTAGTCATCCTCCCCAGTTGTAACCCTACCCAGAGTCTGAAGCTCCGCCTTTGAGGCGGTAGAGATGGGATCCCTCGCTGAGTCCTGGGGAAAACCCGACTCTGGAGGGTAAACAGATTACGATACGATTTTAACGAAGTATATTCTTCTATGGCTGGTATTACTTCAGCTTAGTTAATTGGGTTCTTCTCTTTCACCTTCTTCATCTGGCTTCCTTTAATATACACCTTTTCTCTACAGCTTTACATAGTGCAAGTTTTGCCATGTAATGGGTGTCGTCTGTTTCTTCCTTCCTTGGTCTTTCCTTCATTTCTCGACGGATCCAGTCATTAATTATTTCCCTCCGATGATGAAGATCGAGCTAATAATCCTGCTATTTTAACCTTAACCCTTAAATGTGCAATTTAATATTTCAATTAAACTGAGCGAGCAGGTCGTATGATTAGAGGTGCGCAACTGTGAGCTTGCATTCGGGAGATTGTGGGTTCGAACTCCACTGTCGGCACTCCTAGCACTGACTTCTCTCATCGTCGCCATAAGACCTATCGGTGTCGGTGCGCCATAAAACAAATTGTAAAAAATTAAAAACTAATGTTTTTCATTCCAAAAGTGATGAATATTATCAGTAAAATACTTTTAAAATATTTCTCAAAATAAATAAATTTATTTATTTATTTATTTATTTATTTATTTATTTATTTATTTATTTATTTTGATCAATCAAAATGTTATGCGTTTTGAATGTTTTACGTACCGGTATATGCAAAGCTGCACGACTGCTGTAACTACTGCCACACTTCAATTTTAGGATGTCCTCGTCCACGTATCCTCAGGGGTAAACAACATTTTATTTGCCTTAACTGTTTAAAGTATACACTTCACTCCAGCTGATTAGCAAGAAAAGGCGTAAAATAACAGATTGTTCATTTTTTAATACACTAGCAGCCCCTAGCGAGGTAGAAGTAAATTCAAACTTGTAAAATCGTAAATCATATATAACAAGCAAGTAAATTTTCCTTTGAACCCTTTAGTGCACAGCATTGCATATGTCCACTAAAGGGTTCAAACTACAGTTACCGTCATCACACATCCATGTGCTGACATTTATGCCTAAGTTAGGTTTCTCTGATATATTAGAAAATTTGACACGAATATATCCTAATTTTAGGCACTCCACTACCGAGCTCGATAGCTGCAGTCGCTTAAGTGCGGCCAGTATCCAGTATTCGGGAGATAGTAGGTTCGAACCCCACTGTCGGCAGCCCTGAAAATGGTTTTCCGTGGTTTCCCATTTTCACACCAGGCAAATGCTGGGGCTGTACCTTAATTAAGGCCACGGCCGCTTCCTTCCCACTCCTAGCCCTTTCCTGTCCCATCGTCGCCGTGAGACCTATCTGTGTCGGTGCGACGTAAACAACTAGCAAAAAAAAAAAGGCACTCCACTTGGGAAGAAATCGTCTTGTCAGACTAAAGACTGTAAAAACAATTGGAATAACTTCGATTTATATCAAGTATACTGTACCAGGAACTGTTCCAGCCCGGTACATTATATTAAAATTTCCGGAAAATCTGAAAAAGGGACGTCAGAAATATATGTTCGTATGCCCGACATCTTGTGCGAGCGCGGTACAAAGCTTCTCGTGGAGAGCTGGACACGTCACGAGCAAGGAACCTGCGGGTGACGTCACTGCCACATTTTGCACGCCTTTCTCTCGAATGTACTGGAAGAAAAATGTCTAACTTTTCAGCCGATAAAGGCACAGAAATGAGACATACATCATCGTGTAGCTCATGTTCTGAACGTAAACCTATGTTAATTTCAATAAAATCCATCACGGCATTCAAGAGATGTAAGCGAGAAAGGAAGCACACTTCCTTCAGTGACGTGGCAAGCAACCTTGGGTCATACGGAATATAAGCGGCAGACCGGAGAACGACGTAGATCGACGGAGATTTGATGCAGATCAACGTGGACTTGGTAGTACGAGGGATAATTCCAGGGACGTGGTACTATAGAACATCGTGGTGTTTGCTGATAGCCGAGTTCCAGATTGCTGCTTGCAGAGCAGTTTTCAACTGTTAGAGTTCAATAAGAAGGCGTATGTCAGGTGATATCAGTGCTTTTTCCATTTAAAAATATAATTCTGACTTTGAACAGAACTTCTATGCACAGTGTCATTACTGACAAGGAACATTAACGGCTCACTTATTTAATATTTTACTTTGAAAATTAACGTTTTACAACTCTTAAGTAAAGACAGACTTTCAAATAACAGTGTGCTCTCGTCGTATATTCTCATTTATTGGAACTTTAAAATATCAATTGAGTGCTTCATTCATAGTGTAAGTGTATCATAAACTCTCAATTTACAATATTTACGTATAGTGTACAACAATTAAAAAAAATAGGACAATACTCAGAACTTTATACTAGAAGATCAAATTTAATTTCAAGTGTTTCATATTTGAGTTTGATGTGTTCACAAGAAGGAATTACCAAATTTACTTTATTTAATTTATGTAGAAAGCGTAATCTGAAATCGCAAGTGCCAATAGAAAAGACTTTAGGATTTCTTAATTACTTACAACATGCTTTGTTTTTAATTTATGCCATGAAAGTTATAATGGACATAACTGATTGAGAAAGACATTATTCATTTGAATTTTACTTGATCAACTTGACTTTTCGATATTCTGATGTTGAAATTGGGATTTATTTTCTAGTAAATATCTGTGATTTGGCGATATAATAGGGTGACCTCCCAGAGATTGAATAAAGGAAAGAAAGATATAATGCCTATTATTTCGCCTTGCGATCCTCCCTCTCTGTACCATCTCCTAAGGACTAGGCACCCCTCAGAAAGACCTCGTGCTCTTGAAATTAACTTTTCCTGGTACAATATAGATGGGTAGAATCATTCCTTACAAGAATACGAACCTATAACCTTAATCATAGAGGTGAATACAAAATAACCACTGTAGGTTAAAAAGTCAGTCGGTTATACTACTAAACAATTGGACGTGAAAATATAGCTTTTTTTGCCTGACACAGCCAAAACTTCAATTCTTATCAACCATGAATGGCCACACTTAAAAATTGCTATCTGTTTACAAGTCTCCATTCTTTACGGCACAGCGGGCGGTACGGCCCTTGGCTATAGCTGGCGACGGTTAAACTTTACTTTCACTCCCCAAGTCCAGTCACCTCACAGAGTAGTTGTGCGTAGACCGCAGAACTTTAACACATAACACACATGATTATTCCTTGATTCGACCCCAGAGACAGGCCAATAATTCACACAGTCACATTCAGTGAACAAACAAAGAGCTCGACAGTATTCAACAGCAGGACGATACTCACGAAAGGGAATATTAACATAGGTCCATTTACCCTCGCACTCACGATCGCAGCTTTCCTCGCTAACTCACGGCAATCCTCAGTCCACAGAAATACACAAACACACAGTACTCTCAGGTAGTACAGAGTCTGTTCCGTGCGTCGTCTCCAGATCACCTGCTCACTGGACTCTCTGCCACCAACAACAGCTCCTCGTTCAGACCTCGGTGGTACACTAGCGACAGCCTGCACATCTGTAGCCTTCTACTCAGCCACAGAACCCCAACACACTAAGTCTCACACAGGCTCCACAACGGAGTCCAACAATGACTCCGAGTCCAGCTAGAACATTCGCGAGGTGGCTAGAGGTAGAACATTCCTGTTGAATCTCCAGGAAACTCATATACAGGGTGAAGCGTAATTCGCGCACTCGGGCGTCGCAGCGCGACTCCTCACATGCCAGCAATAAAAAAAAATGTCTCTTACAAAATTTCATCTTGCGAGTATATCCGGCAGAAAAACGACATTGAAGATTAGCAATCTGGCAACACTGTAACCACATGTAGGGTAACTACCTCTGTCAGCAGACGTTCCGCGTATTGTACAATTGGTACAATGGATAGAGGTTTGGGTTAGCATGCAGGAGGTCGAGTGGTCGTTCTTGGGTTGAGTCGTATGTTTTTTATTTCGTAAATGTAGTCCAGGTGGTATGATATCTGGCATCTTAATCGTCAACAGCGATTGCAGTGGGTCCTCTAGAAACCATTTGCACTTACATACTACGATCCTAGAAATGGACGAACAATCGTTTTCATTGGTCAGCTTTGAAAGGCGCCCTTTCCACGTCGTGGGAGTAAATTTATTCGCACCACTTCATCTACTACATGTGAAAACTGTTTTCTTTGTACCCTCCTTCAATGGTCCCATAGATTAGTACCAACTATTATTCTTGCCTCGTTCAGGTCCATTACATTTCGTTAGGGCCTTACGTTACCAGTAGGCCTAGCAACGTGCTCTGCGAATAATGTCCAAACTCGGTTACAATTTGTATGTGTTATCACCATGGTCCCAATAATTCTGCCTTTCAACATTGCGTGTTGCGTCTGGTAACCGCATGCTGTTTAGTACGTATCTCAATGTATTATTATTATTATTATTATTATTATTATTATTATTATTATTATTATTATTATTATTATTATTATTATGTTGTAAATGTAGGATACATGTGACCTCAGAAACGGTGTCTTACTGTATCACAGTAGGTAATGTCAGATGGAAATTAGCAAATAAAAAATGCGCCTCAACCCAGGATCGAACCATCGACCTCCTGCATGTCAACCAAAAACTCTACCTACTGCACCAACTGTACAGCACGGGATTGACGTGCTGACAGCGGTAGTTACCCTACATATGGTTACAGTGTTGCCAGATTGCTACTCTTTAACGTCCGTTTTCTACCGGATATACTCGCAAGACGAAATTTTGTAAGAGACATTTTTTTTTAATTGCTGGCATGTGAGGAGTCGCGCTGCGACGCCCGAGTGCGCGAATTACGCTTCATCCTGTATAAGCCAACCGACGAAAACAATACACAACAAGGCTAGCCATGCTCTCCAGGCCAGCTGGGAAATCCCCGGACGCCTGACTCACTAGTCCATTCCAAGCAGTACGGTTCCGAAAGGGGCTACAACATTAACAATATATTGTAATATTACAGTACAGAGTACTACAGAATACATATTTTGATTACCTTGATAAGATGCTCAACATAGCAATACTGGATGAAGTGGATAACAATAATAATAATTGCACCGGGTGTACACCTTCTCCGGCCAGTTGATCTGCTCACCTTCTATAAGGCCATCTATGTAAACAAACTTGAACTAGTGTACTACAAGATACTTTTGTCTTCAACTAATAGATGTCGCATCTTCGCTTTAATTGCTTTAATTACTCCATAACGGAAAGTTTATTTTTACAGTTGTTGCTAGGGGCTTTACGTCGCACCGACACAGATAGGTCTTATGGTGACGATGGGATAGGAAGGGCCTAGGAGTTGGAAGGAAGCGGCCGTGGCCTTAATTAAGGTACAGCCCTAGCATTTGCCTGGTGTGAAAATGGGAAACCACGGAAAACCATTTTCAGGGCTGCCGAGAGTGGGATTCGAACTTACTATGTCCCGGATGCAAGCTCACAGCCGCGCGCCTCTACACGCACGGCCAAATCGCACGGTTTTTTACAGTTGTCAAACCTTAGGCTTTTAGGGTTGTTTTGTTTATGTATCAAAGTTGTCAACACCACGAACCTGCTACGCAGGCGTAGCAGGGGGAGAGGTGATACTCCCACGTGGCGCGTCCCAGGTGGCGGATAGGGGGGTCCTAACCGGCTTGCCGGCGGACTTGAGGGAAATAAAATACCTCTCGCGGACCAAACACACACCCCCTGTGGGTGGGGGAGGCAGACGAATAATACACCCACGGTATCCCCTGCCTGTCGTGAGAGGCGACTAAAAGGGGCGACCAAGGGATGTTTAAATTGGAACCATGAAACTGCTTTTGATTCGTGCCATCACGCGGGGAACACCAAGGGTTGCTTTTACTTGTGCGTAGTACCACTACATTAGGTACGAAATTGGTTTGTGATTAGTAGCACACAGGAGCACCACGCGGTCGGCTTTTGCAGTACCTGTGAATAGTACCACCATATGAGCAGGACCATGGGATGATAGCTACCATGGTTCTGCCTTGCCTATGATTAGTACCCACTATATGAGGAACATCACGGGATAGGGAGAGGTCCCTGTGGTTAGTACTCTTCTGTGATGAACACCATAGGTTTGCGTTGCCTGTACATGGCGCCGCAAAGTGGGAAAACATAGGTCTGTATTAAATGTCGAATTTCATAAGCTCTGAGTAGTACAATAATGTGTGGAATGCCGCAAGTCTCTGCTACTTTTGATTAGTACCGTAACAGGACAGCTACCATGGTTCTATTTTGATAGCGATCACTACCGTTATGAGGGGCCGATAACTTCGATTTAGGACCCCCTTTTGACTGCACGCATAATCGATTCAGTGTTATGCTATAGCAGTAGTCCCTTGGTCAGTAATACGATATTGTCACGTCCGTTTATGTGCCTGTGCGACATTGCGGGTCGCAACCACTGATTGTTTTAAATTCATGTCCATCCATTCATTCGTCGTTGTCACATTTTTGAATTCTGGTCAGTGGAGAATTTTAGACTTTTAATATGTCATTTCATTTCGTCTCATTTCGTACCATTAGGGGCCGATGACCTAGATGTTAGGCCCCTTTAAACAACAATCATCAATCAATCATCAAAGTTGTCAACACATCAGGTGGTTCCTTCTTCAATATTAATCAACCTATCAGAAAATTGTAAGTATTTTCTCTAGCCAATTCAGACAATATGGCCCTAAATCGCCCAGCTTTTTTAAAAAGTAATTTTGAGGGGAAGCTTCCAGAACATTTTACTGATAGCCTGGATTCCTGTAGACATATTGTCTGAATTGCTCCAGTGTGAGGAGGGTGTATTGATGTGAACCAGGAGGCAGGGGAGCGGGCCGCGCTTGGAGGTCCTGCAACTCACGGTAATGGCAGAATTTTCATGATGATGATGATGCTTGTCGTTTTAAGGGGCCTAACATCTAGGTCATCGGCCCCTGATAGTACGAAATGAAATTACAAAACAAAAGTTTTAAATCGTCCACTGACCAAAAGAAAAAAATGACATGAAGAATGAATGTATGGACATTAATCCAAAACAATCAGTGGAACCTACCCTACCCTAAAGAAACAGCGTTACCGACCAAGGGACAACTTCAAAAGTGCAATCCTGATGATGATGATGATGATGATTGTATTCTAAAGGAGTCCAAAATCCAGGTCAACGGCCCCTTATAATGGTACATGTCGCTAGTAAAGTAGAACCATGGTATTTTTCAAGTTGCGGTACTAATCAATGGTAGCGTAAACTCATGGTGTGCAAATCATTATGGTACTACTAACGAGTAATGTACGTCGTACAGGTAACGCAGACCTATGGTGTTTCTCACACGATGGCACCACTCGTAGCCAACGCAAACCGGTAAGTTTCCTCACCTAGGTATACTAGTCACGGGCGCCGGTATTCCCGTGGTGTTCCTCTAATCACAGGCAACGCAGACCCACGGTGTCGCTCATATCGTGGTACAACTCACAGGCAATGCCCAGACCCGCGGTGTTGCTCACATGGGTACGACGCACGGGTACTGGAAACCCCCTGGCCAGGCTCTATACTGCTAGTAGGCCTAATCACAAACCTATTTCGTACCTAATATAGTGGTACTACTCGCAAGTACAGGCAACCCATGGTGTTCCCCGCGTGATGGTACGAATCAAAAATAGTTTCATGGTTCTAATTCGATCATCCCTTGCTTGCCCCATTTAGTCGCCTCTCACGACAGGCAGGGGATACCGTGGGTGTATTTTTCGTCTGTGTGCCCCACCCACAGGGGGTAGAGAGAGAGCAAAACGAAGAAGAGGGAAGGGATCCGTCACTTCGAAAAATGAAGTAACGGACGAAGAAAGGCAAGGGCTACGAAGGGCATGAAAATGAAAGACTCCCTAGGCCTCGAATGATCTAATACCCTCGGGGTCGGAAAAGAACAAGAGTTGACCAAGGGTGGTCGGACAGGAGAGACGAAAGTGAGGAGCCTGGCATAAGTAAGTGGAAGCAATGCCAAAACTCAGCTAAGGGCCCCGTGGTCGCCAATCCACAATCCTAAGTTGAGAGCCCATTGTGCCCCTTTTAGTCGCCTCATACGACAGGCAGAGGATACCGTGGGTGTATTTTTCAACTGCGTCCCCCACCCACAGGGGGTAGTATGTTTGGTGCGCGAGAGGTATTTTATTTCCCTCAAGTCCGTCGGCAAGCCGGTTAGGACCCCTCTTCCGCCACCTGGGACGCGCCACTTGGGAGTATCACCTCTCCCCCTGCTACGCCAGCGTAGTAGGTTTGTGACGTTTAAATGAACTTTCAACTGTCGTACAGGTTACTTCTTTATATACTTCGAACTGGTTTTATTTCGAAAACAATCCTTCTTAGTTTATGGTGCCTGTTGTTCCTTCCGAGCTCCTGTTTGCGCCATAAAACAAGAGCATGTGTAAGGGTCTCAGTTCCGTTACACTCATGGCAACGGTCATCGAGTCTTCTGCCGGGAAGACTACGAACTGCAACAACATTGCAATTCATTTTTATGTTGTTCGTCGATTGGGAAGAAGACAAGCTAGTCCTCATCGATGTCTGATGATGATGATGATGATGATGATGATGCTTGCTGTTTAAAAGGGCCTAACATCGAGGTCAATGGTACGAAATGAGACGAAATGGAATGACAAATTAAAAGCCCAAAATTCTCCACTGACCAGAATTCAAAACGTGAAAACGAAGAATGAATGGATGGACATGAATTTAAAACAATCAGTGGATGCGACCCGCAATGCCTTACATTCACAAATTATGACGTCAAGCAATATGATTACTGACAAAGGGACTGCTGTTATGGCATAACATTGCATCGATAATGCTTGCAGTCTAAAGGGGGTCCAAGATCCAAGTTATCGGCCCCTCATAACGGTACTTATCGCCAGGAATGTAGAACCATGGTATTTGTCATGCTGCGGTACTAATCAAAAGTAGCAGAGACTCGCGGTATTCCACACATTATTGTACTACGCACAGGTTATGATATTCGACATATATTACAGACCTATGGTTTTTCTCACGTTGCAGCGCCATTTACAGGCAACGCAACCCTATGGTGTTCAGCACATAAGAGTACTAACCACAGGGACCTTCCGCTATCCCGTGGTGTTCTTCATATAGTGGGTACTAATCATAGGCAAGGCAGAACCATGGTAGCTATCATCTCATTGTCCCGCTCATATGGTGGTACTAATCACAGATACTGCAAAAGCCGACCGCACGGTGCTCCTGTGTGCTACTAATCACAAACCTATTTGGTACCTAATATAGTGGTACTACGCGAAAGTAAAAGCGACCCATGATGTTCTCCGCGTGGTGGAACTAATCACAAGTAGTTTCATGGTTCCAAAACAATCATCCCTTGGTCGCCCCTTTTAGTCGCCTCTTACGACAGGCAGGGGATACCGTGGGTGTATTCTTCGTCTGCGTCCCCCACCCACAGGGGGTTGTGTGTTTGGTCCGCGAGATGTATTTTATTTCCCTCAAGTCCCCCGGCAAGCCGGTTAGGACCTCCCTTATCCGCCACCTGGGACGCGCCACGTGGGAGTATCACCTCTCCCCCTTCTACGCCAGAGTAGTAGGTTCGTGGTCATCGATGTCTAACTCATAGATTCCTTCCACTGGGAGAAAAGTAATATACCTGTGCCAGGATGTGGTAAGCTTTTACACTTTTCAAGTTCATGGTCGCGAAGTTTTTCCCTATTTTCTTTACTTTGAACTCTTCATCAATATAGATGTCTTGGACTATTGCGAAGTTCTTCTTTGAATCTCTGTGAAAATATCAAAACAAATTTGGACTGCGCTTCAGGCGATTGCATATATTGATATGTTGAATAAATGCTTTCTATGAAGCCCTCATAACTCCGAAACCACGGACTATTCTAGATGAAAACTGCTTAGAATCCGGGCTGCCATTTTAAATTCCAATTGTCTTCTTCCCAGCACTTTTAACTAACTTATCAATGCCTTCTAGCAATATTATGATGATGATTATTATTGAACCAACAGGGTTAAATCAGCAAGCTAACAAAGAAGGAATTTGCAAAACTTCGAAAAACATACAAAATTACTTGGAACAGATACAAGAAAAGAACTATATCAAAAAGGCAATATTACGACATTATAACACAGTAGTTAAAACAGAACCACTTTACGCATCTGAAACTCTTGTAATTGGTGGCAAATCTCGAATAAAGATTGTCGAAAAACAAGAAAGAAAATTCCCCAGGAAAATGCGAAAATGGAATTTGGATGAAAAAGACATCACATGAAATCAATCAAATTACAGAAATAATCATAGGCACAATCAGAAAACGGCGATTACGATTTAATGGTCACTTATATAGAATGGATAATAAGAGACTCACAAAGAAAACTTTAAATTTAACCTTATCAATGAAAAATCACAATAATTTGCTAAAAGAAATCAGCGAAGACCTAAATGAAATTGGAATTAATAAAGAAACCATTGAAGATAAAATAAATTTAGATAATTCACGAACACAAATTTTCTGTAAAGCTCATCCTCCTAAATACAGGATGGACTGATCAACGTAGAAAGGAACACAGAGAGAGGATGAAGAGATATTTGGAAGAGAAGAAGAAACACCAAAAAGGTGCTAATAATTTCAAACGTGCTCCTTAGTCGAGCGTAACAAATCAATAATAATAATAATATTAATATAGTCATTAAATTTCTACTACTAACCGTGTCTAGGTATGGACTGTGGGAGAACGACGTAGGCGAAGTTTTGAGCGTAATATACTATAAGTTTTAAAGGAACGCATTTCAAGGCAGGTCCACCCAGTGGTTCATAGAATGCATAGTTTATTACTAGAAAAATGTTTTAATACGAAAATGTTGATTTCTTAGTGCTTAAGGGCTAGATGTTTACTTACTGAAGTGAGCGCAATTACTAGAAGGCAGCTTCAGTGTTTTTACCTGCTCGGGTAAATGGGTACATATACGTAAGTCTTACCAGAAAATTATAACCTAGAGCAAGTCATAATCAACGGGTAACCAAGAACTGCTTTCCCTAATTCTGTCCTTGTGTTAACAGTGTAATGAGTATGAAGTGTGATAAGTTGTATGTTTACCAACCATGCAGTCTTCAGCGGCTCATTATGGCACGTCAGGCACAATTTATTACAAGGTTGAGCTCGTGCTCCTCCTGCATAAAAGCAAGAGATTTAACTCATCCTCCTTCCTATACTTGCGTAGTTTTCCCTGGGAAAAGTTTCTAACTAAGAAATTCGTGGAAGGATCTCAGATTATATCCCTTTCAGACCTGAAAGAAAACTGGAGGCGTGAATTTTTCTTTGTATGTCAAAAACTGACTAAAATGCTTCTCAATACACATATTGATAGTTTATTATACAAAATAAAAACTAACATCCGAAAAAAAGGACCCACACAATTGTGCATATCAACATTCAAAACCTCGTTGTATCACATACGATGACGTATCTTCAAAATTTACGTTCACTAACCAATGTACACACTTCATTGAATATATTCCGGTATTCAGTAAAGCTTCTAGATTAATATAAACGCAATAAATAAATACTTACTTTTGGCACTACTGCTTCTCGCCATCTCGCCGATCAACTGTGCTTTTTAAACTCTTCTTCCTTCGCCCTGGCGGTCAAGCGCGTACTAAAAATAATTGAAATAGACGCCACGTGTCCCGCACAATCACTGCAGTCCGGTCTAGCGCCGAAAAAACATCAAATACGGTCAGGGATAAACAAAATACGAACCCACACAATTGTGCGTACTCGGTCTGAAAGGGATACAGAATGTTTCATAATTCATGAGACTACACGCTTCAACTTTACGGGGAAGACACTTCTGAGTATAATGAAAAACGTTTATTTAGGCGAATAAACACGAACACTTGTTCGAACCTGCAACATCCTTGGGAGATATTTTCAAGTTTACAATAGCTTAACCAAGTAATATTAGCATTGTTCTCATAGCTGTCAAGAATATGAAGTACAGTGTGCCACTAAACACTAATAGACGAAGTTTCTGATTTATGTGAATGTAGATGATCATAACTAGAGTCTTTTACGGTTTGTGTCGTCAAATACAGGCATGAATACTGTTTGCGTGTACACTAAGTGTTCCAAAAGGTATGCAAATACATCAGCAGTGTATTTTAAAAGGTATGAAAGACGACAGCAGGATTAGTATGAATAATATTTTTGTACAGTCAAATATTACGTGTTGAAATTTTACGAACCTTTGGGGAACAAATATGTTTTTCAAAAGAAAGATTTAATCTACCTCTATAAATGACTCTAGCAATTTTTCATCATTTTGTACTTCTTATAACTAGCGTTTAATTTATAGATCGGCAGAATCAAGATAATTCATTCATGGTAAGTTATTCATTCCAGAATGATCGAAAATGCTCGAATATGCTAGCCTCTTGTCGGTAAATTTCATGGTGCCGGCCTGAGTAGCTCCATTTTACTAGGATTTGGCTGGAGTCTCCATTTGTGAAAATAGTCACACATGGTAGCTAGGTTCTCTGTAGGTACATCCTCACAGTGTGCCAAATCCGTACTCTGAGTAATTAAATCGAGATCGTCTGCAAACTGTATCTTCTTTGAAGTTGTTCTTGTCAGGTCATGGATGTACCATTATTTATCTCCGACATACAAAACAGGGTGATCAAAAACTTCTAATAAACGGCTGGACCAACTGACTCCTGGTAGTTTATAGACATTCACAACAGTAATTCCTGAGATTTCCACTGCCACGGCAAAGATATCTGTTTAGCTGTCTTTATAAGCAACTTTAACATCATTTAACTGGAATCTGATGTAAGTTGCGATCCCATAACGTTCATCATTGATTGTCCCAGCAAGATTGTAACCACCTTCTGAAGAGATCTTCACTGTCACTGGTGTGTGTTTCCTGTAGTGCTGTCAAATCCACGTTGTTCTCCAGCATAAGACGAGAGTGATACTGACTCTTTGGTGGTGATATTGATTCGATATTTAAGTGCCAAATGCGGAGATTGTTACCATGTCTGACCGACATATGTCCTAGTTGGTCCTGAAAAGGACTGTTAGTGGACATAGTAGCCTACTTGCTATCATCTGCTTGTTGCTGTGTAGCAGCGCTTTCGTGGATGAATCAGCCGATGTACCACCGTTGCCCAGGGAACGCCCGAATGCCTTATCTAGCACTCTCCGGGGAGGCTCCTTCCGTGTTTTCCATTAGAAAAATTCTGCCATTGGACTGTTAATACCGATTTAAATCCTACTATGACGTAACATACCATCATGGAATATTATAAATGCATTGAGAAACGTAGAGGCAATTGAGTAGTGTAGTATAAAATATGTATTTGTATTGATGATGATGCTTGTTGTTTAAAGGGGCCTAACATCGAGGTCATCGGCCCCTAATGGTACGAAATGAAATGATAAAAAAATTCAAAATCATCCACTGAAAAAATAAAAAAATGTCATCAAGAATAGATGGACATGAATCCAGAAAAAATACGGAGGATACGACTCAAAAAAGATCATAAACAATAGTAATACTGACCAAGGGACCACTTATAAAGACAATCGTGAATCGAGGATGCTTGATGTCTAAAGGGGTCCAAAATCCAGGTCAAGGCCCCTCAGAATGGTATTTATCGCTAGTAAAGTAGAACCATGGTATTTGTCATTTTGGGGTACTAATCAAAAGTAGCGAAGACTCACGGTGTTCCAAATATTATGGTAATACTCACAAGTATTGTACGTCGTACAGGTAACGCAGACCTATGGTGTTTCTCACACAATGGCACCACTCATAGCCAACACAATCCGTTGAGGTTCCTCACCTAGGTGTACTAACCACAAGGATCCGTACTATCCCGTGGTGTTCCTCACACAGTGGGTACTAATCACAGGCAACGCAGGCCCACGGTGTCGCTCATATAGTGGTACAACTCACAGGCAACGCCCAGACCCGCGGTGTTGCTCACATGGGTACGACTCACGGGTACTGGAAACCCACCGGAGAACCTATTCACTGCTTATACTAATCACAAACCTATTTCGTACCTAATATGGTGGTACTGCTCGCAAGCAAAGGCGACCCATGGCGTTCCCCGCGTGATGGTACTAATCAAAAGTAGTTTCATAGTTCTAAGACAATCATCTCTTGGTCGCCCCTTTTAGTCGCCTCTCACGACAGACAGGGGGTACCATGGGTGTATTTTCGTCTGCTGCCCTCCACCCACAGGGGTAGGGAGAGAGAAAAAAGAATAAGAAAGAAGGGATCCGTCACTTCGAAATATGAAATAATGGACGAAGAAAGGCAAGGGTAGGAAGGGCGTGAAAATAAAAGACTCCCTAGGTCTCGAATGCTGTAATACCGTCGGGGTCGGAAAAGAACAAGAGTTGACCAAGTGAGGTCGGACGGGATAGACGAAAATGAGGAGCCTGGCACAAGTAAGTGAAAGCGATGCCTAGACTCATCTAAGAACCCCGTGGTCGCCAACCACATTCCCAAGTTGAGAGCCCCTTGGGCCCCTTTTAGTCGCCTCTTACGACAGGCAGGGGATATCGCGGGTGTATTCTACATGTGCGTCCCCCACCCGCAGGGGGTAGTGTGTTTGGTCCGCAAGAGGTATTTTATTTCCCTCAAGTCCGCCGGTAAGCCGGTTAGGACCCCCCTATCCGCCACCTGGAACGCGCCACGTGGGAGTATCACCTCTACCCCTGCTACGCCGGCGTAGTAGGTTCGTGGTATATTTGTATTAAGCAGAAGCAAGTTATTTCTAACTAGTCATCATGCGTTGTATGTTTCATTGTGGAGTTGCCATAGGTTTTTTGCTGTTTCCTTATAACCGAATACCATTTCCTTGTGCTATTTGAGGATTCAAGAATTCTCCGGGCTGAAGATTTGAAAGACTTATGGCCGGTTTCTGGAACGTGAGATATCGAACCTATAGCGGTATTGGATGGTTAACTTGTGTTCTTGCGTTGCACGTAAGTATGTTCGATAAACCGCCCGCTAACTTAGAGGGACCTGAGCAAGAGATATCCCTATCTATTCGTTAACTTATCGCGCGCATGCACAGTGTCGTACTGTATATCGGCAGTTAATACACTGATTTTGTGCTTTCACATATCATTCTACGAAGTAGTTATAGACATGATTAACGTTCTAGAAGGACTACGATTATCATCATCATCGAACTAATATTCTTAAGGTGTATAGTGAGTATGAATTGAAAGACAGATTCAGGCTAAGCAAATATACTGTGATACGTTTGGTATAGGCGACAATCTGCGTCCTGTGGCAAATAGTATTCCATTGTCCCCTCTTGATCAAATACTAATTACGATATGTTTTATACTACTGAGTCTTATCATATTTGTATCTGTGACTGCATTAGTGTCCATAAAAGCACGGGTGCCAGTAAATGAGTATAAATTAAAAATTTATAGCAGTACTGTAGGCTTACTTATATTGGCAGTGGGCATATACTTTTATTGCGGGATTGTTTCTAAGTAACGATATTACATTACAAGAAACTAACAGTTTATGCAAGTTAATTACGCGTTACTTATCGCTGTACTGTGGTCGAGTACGGTGTGCTAATAAGAGACAGTGCATACTGGATCACGCGTGACGTGCTACTGTTTTGCATATTCCATTATAAATCCTCAAACAATGATGGAACATTCTTCCAACTGTCCTTAAACCCTACAAAACTGACACCCACGCCTGCAAGAACCATTCGGAATACCAGTTTCTCGCTGCACAAAAAGCGCAAATACGACCAGTACTTGTGCGCATGTGCCTGGCAGCTGTAATATTCTCTGACCTTCCGCCGCCAATATCCTTGCTTGTGTTTCTAATCTTACTTTCCACTTGTTTCTTTCTTCCTCGGATCTCTACACTTCTACATACGCTAATCGCGTCTTTTCAACTTCTACTATATTCTTGAACTTTCCAGCCCCTTTCTCCTCTCGTCCCTACAGTTACGTCGGCCTATGTCACTCTTTTCTGGCTATAAATTCTCGGCCATCGCTTCATACTTGTCTATGTGCTACGGATCAGTTCGAGGCTGGAGTTTACTTCGATTTCGTCTCCATGACGACACTATTTTATTTCATTCCAGCCGAAGTGTCTTCAATGACTCAGGTAGGGGGAGAGACCTTTTGATTTTCTGGGTAAGCTCGTTCTACCCAGTTCTGTTTTTCATGAAGTTTTACTTCGAGATTGACCTTTTTTTTCTGAAGCACCGTAGTAGATGATCGTGGGGACCTAATCCATGATGGACTTCTAAACTTTTCAGTTCTCTTTCCTATTCATTATACCCCCTTTTTACTCTCTCTCTCTCTCTATCTTGGATTCGTGCTTTGGACTCCGTCTGCCGTGGCGATGCGGTGAACGTAGTAGGAATTTTTATTTTTAATGGAACATTTAGAACACTAGAGTCTGTTAGGCTGAAGTAGGATGGACTGAAATTTTGTGTCAGCGATACTCATATAAACTGTGTACCTTTCTCCATATGAACACTTCTCTTCTATTTATGTTAAGATCTTAGATATCTTCTATTTTATATTCTCTATATACTGTGAGTATTTAAATTGTATGACCTTTCTAAATTTGAAGAAGGACATGCCACCCTCTCTCTATCTATTGATGTTTCGTGCTTTCGGTGCATGCCGTTGTTAATTATAGTCTTGTCTTAGGTCTATTTTGTATTTTCCTTTGTATATTAGTTTTTCAAATATTACTTGATAAACGGTTGTCATAGGACACTGTTAAGGTTAGTTTTCCCATGTTTCACAGATGACTGTTATAAGTGTCTTTAATATCGTGTAGCTATACCAGTTATTAAAGAATGATCTTAATTTGATGTTGAACACACTAAGGATTGTGATTAGTTACAGTAAATAAAACACTCCTTAAAACACTTGTTTAATTTAATTTAATTTTCTGTAGGTCCACGGACCTCTCTTATGTGAAGGCCCAAAAACGTTATTTATGCTTCCGCCTTCTAGATGAACACTCCTGCAACGATCTGCTTATTATATTGTGTGAATGTTTCTATATGACATATCATTCATGATACGTCAATGGTAGCACGATATCTCATTTTTCAATACTATTGCGTAGTGAACAATTTTGAGGTTAGGTTATTTTACCTTTCGTTTACTATTAATTTCATTATTATGGATACCTTTCCGGATGTCTTTCTCCTTTTAGACAAAAAATTATCTGATCATGACTTACTACTTGAAAATTTCACATGACCAGTAATGCATATAAACGTACAAAGCCCTACTACCTCCGAATCACTTGTGTCACCTCACTTTGACGTTCACGTTAAAGGTGAAATCTACTTCTACACCACAGTATCTAGATCTAATAAAAATCGGATTTCCATTTGCAAACTGAAAATAATAACAATGAACATCCTTCTGTAACTCGTCCAGTGCAGTGTAACGCTAATTTACCGTCTCAAAAACCGAAATTGTTGCATCCATCCCAGCCTGCATCTTCTGGTAGTACTTATTTAAATAATTCACTTAATTCTCATATTATTAAACAGTCTCTCATCCAGTTACCCCAACTTGTTGCTACAGACCCCCTGTCATAAGTTCATTGGTCATTATATATTAGAAGGTTTATAAAAACGGAATTAGCTCCTTTCCAGCAACTTATTAGTCTTCTGTATCCAAAAGCATCCTCCCATTTAAGTAGCTATTTGTCAGAACATATGAACAAATTTCCAAATAGGATTCAATTTTAACAGTATTACATATTGAACCCATGATCCTTGTGTCCCAGGACATTTGAGTCTTAAAGTTACCACATGAGGCCCCATATTAATAAATCGTAATGAGAAGCTTAAATATATATTTATCTCGCAGAGGTGGCACGAGGCAAGAAGGTTGCCACTTTCTTTCTCACGCTATGAGATGTGACTTCACCCGCACGTGTCGAGAGGGGACGGATACATAATAAAGTGTTTGTTAAATAAATATATTTATTAAAATGAATTAAGGGTGAACGTAATGTAATGAGTGTCCTGTAATTATCTGTGGGACGATTGGTCTTTAGTAATACAGATTTGAGATTTGAGTAAATTTATTACGAGATAACTTTAAATGTTCATGAACAATGTCACTGGCAATTTAGCAAGTAATTAGTTACAGTAAAAACTGCTTTAAATACATTTCCGCAAGGTCTCCAAATGTACGCAAAATTTGTTGGCGGCAAGGAAAATTGCCTAAGAGAGGGAATGGAAAACTGTAAATAAACGGATGTGCCATCTTGAAATCACCCCACATTAAATCATTGGAGCTCATGAGAGAAGGCTATACTGTTGAGTAAATTGATCGGCGAGTAATAAACTAAATCCAGCGGAAACTTAGATTTTGGCCGATGTGGCTGGGGTATTGTTTTCAAGTGGAGATAGTTTTTGTTCATTACAGTATTAATATGTACAGATGGTCATCTCAAAATGCCGAAGTAGTATTAGTGAAATTCAAATAATATTGTGTCCTAAAAGAAGAAGAGTATTACGTGTGTGGGCGACAGTCCAAACAGTCGTGTTCGGTCCGCAAAGTTATCGAGTGAAGGGTATTTCTTTCTTGTGCTTTTATTTCAGGAAAGAAATATAAATAAAATACAATGTGAAGCCAGAAGTATTGAAATAGCTAAATAAAATAAAACTGGAGGGTTGCTGGTGAGCTAATACGATGGAAGCCGACGTGCAGTTATGGTAGGTGGAAGTGCCACTATCACCGCCTATATATCTGTTTTATGATATCACACTTACACTTTGTAATAGGTATTTATGACGCAGTTTGTTCACCCATTTGTTTCGTGAATGTCACAAAATATGATGAAAGGTTATTTGCTTTCATGCTTGGATAAATTTTATAAGTTATTACGAGTGCCGCGTAATGTGCTGTAAATAGTCAATTTGAGGGTTATGAAGCGATATAACGTTCGAAGCAGATCGTCATTTCCGTGAGCTTATTTCCCCTATTTTGTGGTGTCAAGTTAAGATTATTTTATCCGACGTGAAAATTTTTCTGTTTGAATTATGACGGAAGTGGTGCAAGAAATCCGTCCTTACCGCTCTTCAATCGGGTGTAGGCGCGCTGTCGTGTTGAGCAATGTAGATCGGTGAATATCTGTCACGAAGGTACTCCTACTTCTATGTCCGTTTAGACTGTGTATGATTGACAATAAATAACAGTAAAGTTTGTCAGTTATTTTTGTGAAGCCCAGTTCAGAAATACGAGGGCACGTTATGCGAATATATTTCATTATTAGAATGTAATTATGCGTTGTTGATTCTAAGGATTATTATTCCATTCTTTTTGTTTTTGAGATTTGTCGTGTTTGAGGCAAGAGGTTTAAGTCTTGTTAAGATACGAGATGAGGTAGGATATTGTGAATCAGGCGATTGGAAGTCATTAATTATGTCGGGAGATTCTGTGTGAACCCGAGGAAGATATTTGTATAATAATTGAGATTAAAATCGTGAGGGAATCCACGGAAGTGTAGTTCCTGACGTGTATAATTATTGAATGACATCTTAAAGTAAATCCCTGTGCATAATCTATTTAGGCCAGGAATGTCGTATTTGTAAATTTTATCAGCGGGATCGGAGATTTCATTCTTTTGAGACGAGTTAAACGAGTCTTACGACAGGTGTTTTCAATCAGAGCTATGACAGCGAAGGGTAGATTGCTCCGCTAGACCAACTGATCGGGAAGTTCGCCGCTGGGGGAGATAACTATATCTGTGCTGTCTTTTACGTGTTGAAAATTAGATTGTATTCTTTAGAATGGAGTTCGTAATTTTTGCAAGGAACTAATTGAAATCTTCATCCATGAGCAACGTGTATGTTATTAGATAGCTTTCTATACTATTAACGTGTTTAACCGAGATCTGAACGTATGTTTGAAACCACGGAAGTTAGAATATAATGCGCGAAATTTATCGTTTCCAGGGTGTCCAAAATATAGTGTTGGTGGTAGTTATTTATTTATTCTTGAGGGGTGTACAAAGCCTTATGTAAATGTCATGATGGGATGTGACATAGTGTTGGCTCACATTTTACGTCGAGTTACTTATGCAGATTTTTAGTATTTAATAATTGGGTTATCCAAGTGTTAATAATTGCTAATGTTAAGTTAAACTTATGGTGTGATGTCATGAAACAAGGTATACTACTGGAAATAAATGATATGTAAATTTTTCCAGCTGCACGATATCAAGTGACGACAAATATTATAAAATATAACTACATCAGAATTTGAGTAGGGACTTGTTAAAGAAACCACTCGTCCACGGAGATAGAATTTGTTGTTAATTAGGATTTATAAAATCATTTCAATTTATTAAATTATTAAACCCAGTGGGAACCGTATTTGTGAAATAACTTAAAGTCAAGTGAATAACTTGAAGTTGTATTCTGGAAATCTTAGTTTATTTTGCTGGGAAAGTTCAATTATTAACGTAACGCTTAAGGGGAGATGTCCGAATGTAATGGATTTTTCTGCCGCAAGGTATTGTGAGCATTGTGTTGTTGTATTATTTGACTTTGATTGATTGAGGATTAAATGTGCTGGGATCAGTAAAGTGGAGACCTTGGTCATCAACCGATGTAACTTAATTGTGTTTAGCATTCAGTGTAGAAACTTAGATGGTCATAGGTTCATCAACCATTATAGCATCATTTCATTGCGGTCATCATTCACAATGACTTTAAAGAAAATTAGAAAGTTAGATGTCGTTCCATGACATATTCGCAGGTCACATCGATCAAATTAAGGGTCCATGCCGTTCAACCACTGTGTGGCACATACCGATTGGACTGCGTTAATTAAACCAAGAGTCCAAAGTTCGTGTTATGAGGGTTGGATCATCACAAATCATTAAGATGGTACATGTAGTCTCACTTGGAAGCCGAATTTAAGGATTTCCAGACTTTCTTTTCTTCATTCTTAGTTTGTGACAATGGTTTCTAGTAAGGATCCCCATCAGGCAGTTAAGTCAAAGCTTCTCAAACCAGTATACCTCTCCTCTGCGTTGTAATTATTGTTGCGTTGATTGGACAGGCTGTGTACAAATTATAATGATAATTTCTGAATTTTCCTCATTAATTCTTAAATAAACCACAAATTTTCTAGAGTTGATCTTTCATTCAAGTAGATACATTAGATATAATGAAACCCGCCTTTTAACTCAGCAAGTGGCGAAGAACCTGTAACGACCCAAGAGACAGATCTCATGCTAAATGCTGATAGGTAAGGAAGGTAGGTATTCTTTATGGACCTCCCAAGGGTTCAATACGGTAATCATTTTGTACCATACGTAGTTCGTCCTAATCTCAGCCATGAGTTAATTAGATGATACCAACGCCCTGGTGGATCCACCCATGATAATTTGGACTTGATCATTACCTACAGTGACGTTCTAGCTATCGCTGACCATCCCCAAAAACTAATTTCCATAGTTCAATTTTATGCTTCACCATCATTTAAACATTTAATAAATCCCTTTTTACTCCCAACCTCTATTGCTCAGCTATATAACATCGCTCAGGCAGATACACTAAGTAGGTATATAGTAATCTTTCATATTATTTTGTTTTGCCTCCACGGAATTCTAATCTGATGATTAATGTTCCCTCACCACCATCCTTTAAACCTCCTCCCCAAATTTTACATCACCCTGACGTAATGTGACGAGTCACACTAGGATCAGATGCTTTCGCTGTAATGGTATAGGTCATTCTTCTGACTGTCCTGAAACTCTACGAAACAGACACCCATGCCTTCAAGAATTACCTATTCGGAATACCAATTTCTCGCTGCACGAAAAGTGCAAATATTACGCATTATTGTGAGCATGCGCCTGACAGTCTAGAGAACACATCTAATGTACAAGAACAAAGCAGTGCGAGTGGTATCATCTAGTGAGTGATCAACGAGCTAATGGTTAACAGTTCGATAATTTAGTTACTATTACGCTCTGCTACGCAGCGAAGATTCATCGAGTCAACGACTGTAACAAATCAATAGCTATATGACATACCTCACGATTCCAGAAACCGGGAATTATACCAACGAAATTCTTCGTCGCTTTCGCTAACCTGGCCTTGAGCACTTCCACTACACCTCTTCTCCACTCGCATACCCTTCGTCAGGTCCACTGGCTTTCTGCGCTACGCAACAAGAAACATTCCCAGTCCAGGATCAACAGGGGCCAGTATTCTGTTCAAACTTCAGTGTGGTGTTAAAAGATCTCAAGAACAGGGTTCATGTTAATATTGGACGCTCTGTTCATCAGGTGTGAAAGTAAAGAACCTTTGAAAACAATAAGCACTTCTTCAAAACCAATCATATTTAAACGAAATATAACTGCAGACGGCAGTTGTTTATTTAGGACATCGTCCTGACAGATTTTTGAACGTGAAGTTCTGACAAAATTTCGGCTTAAGATTGAAAATGGAAATATTTAGGGAATTGTTGAACCTTAGCTAGAACATCTTCAAATATGCATTGATTTCTATTTGTATCGAGGTCTAATTTGGATTGTGTGAGTATTATGTAGTGTGTAAGCGTTTTGATGATGCTGATGATGATGATGATGCTTGTTGTTTAAAGGGGCCTAATATCGAGGTCATCGGCCCCTAATGGTACGAAATGAAATGACAACAAAAAAATCAAAATAATAAACTGACCAAAAGAAAAAAAGAAGAAAAATTCGTCATGAAGAAGTAATGTATGGACATGTAGCAAAAAAAACAACAAAAAACGAACAAACAAAATAATTAGTGGACTCAACTCAAAAAAGGACCATATATAATTTATTACTGACCAAGGCACCACTCATAAAGCAGAATCCTGAATCGAGGATGCTTGATGTCGAAAGGGGTGCAAAATCCACGTCTAAGGCCCCATAGAATGGCACATGTCGCGAGTAAAGTAGAACCATGCTAATTGTCATGTTGGGGTACTAATCAAAAGTAGCGAAGACTCACAGTGTTCCACACAAGATGGTACTAATCACAAGTATTGTACTTCGTACATGTAACGCAGACCTATGGTGTTTCTCACACAATGGCGCCACTCATAGCCAACGCAAACCGATGAGTTTCCTCACTTAGGTGGACTAGTCACGGGTGCCGGTCTCACGGGCCCCGTGGTGTTCCTCACATAGGGGGTACTAATCACAGGCAACGCAGACCCACGGTGTCGCTCATATAGTGGTACAACTCACAGGCTACGCCCAGACCCGCGGTGGTGCTCACATGGGTACGACGCACGGGTACTGGAAAGCCACAGGGGAACCACTCTCTGCTGCTACTAATCACAAACCTATTTCGTACTTAACATGGTGGTACTACTCGCAAGTTCAGGCGACCCATGGTTTTCCCCGCGTGATGGTACTAATCAATAGTAGTTTCATGGTTCTAATACCAGCATCCCTTGGTCGCCCCTTGTAGTCGCCTCTTACGACAGGCAGGGGATACCGCGGGTGTATTCTACATGTGCGTCCCCCACCCGCAAGGGGTAGTGTGTTTCGTCCGCGAGAGGTATTTTATTTCCCTCAAGTCCGCCGGCAAGCCGGTTAGGATCCCCCTATCCGCCACCTGGGACGCACCACGTGGGAGTATCGCCAGCGTAGCAGGTTCGTGGGCAGGCGTTTTTTTTTGCTAGGGGCTTTACGTCGCACCGACACAGATAGGTCTTATGGCGACGATGGGATAGAAAAGGCCTAGGAGTTGGAAAGAAGCGGCCGTGGCCTTAATTAAGGTACAGCCCCAGCATTTGCCTGCTGTGAAAATGGGAAACCACGGAAAACCATTTTCAGGGCTGCCGATAGTGGGATTCGAACCTACTATCTCCCGGATGCAAACTCGCAGCCGCGTGCCTCTACACGCACAGCCAACTCGCCCGGTGGCAGGCGTTTTGATAACAGGGGTCAGATATTCTCATTATGCGTCAGATCAGCTGAACATGTAGGCTAAAGTATAAAATGGAACATGATCCCGAAATTATGGCATGTTATCCTTTGAAATGGCACATTGTTCCTTTAATAAAAACCCCAGCCTGATCCAAAAGTAGACGAAATACAAAAGTTTCGCATCTTTCACTTTGATTTCGCGACTTTTCGATTCCCTATGAGCTTCATCGTAGTTCGTTCCGTCCAACATGAGCAACTGTCCATCAAAAAATTACTTACAGTCCCTTCATATCGTAATTCTCCTGCGATTAAAATCTAAAAACCGATGGATAGGCAGTTGTCTCTTTTGAAAGGTTCTTAATCTAGCTCTCTGTGCATAAAGGTGGTGCTCGAACACACATTCAGTACGTAACAGTACCTGAGTTTCCTTGTTACACAACATAACAAGTACATGCCAAGCGCACCCATTTTGCGCCAATGATCGTGTCTGTGTCCTACCACAATCTATCTGTTGTATTTATGTCGAGTCTAGTATTTGCTTCCCTGCTGATTTTTGCCATTTTAGTGGCTAGCGGCGTATGAACTGTACATTACTGAAGTTCTGAACATGACTCACGTTTAACAATCTTAGTTTGTAATTTGATGTTTTATTCCACCTAATCCATACACATATTTTATTCGAATACGTGTGCTCTTAGCGTAGTAAACATTTTTCAATTTTTTTAATTTTTAGATATCATTTAACGCCCTTAATAACGGATGAATACTTGCTTTAAGAACGTCGGTATATCCTTCAAATATTCCATCTTTGATTTTTGATCATTTTGGCTACTTAGTTGTTTTATGAACTACATACATCAGGAGCATACTATGGATCATCAATAGACAGTGACATACATATTACTCTCATGGGACTCAGTGTGTTCCAGATGAAATAATTTCCTCACTGCCCAAAATAATCTATTTGTTTTGAACATCTTAACAATGCCTGTAATTTGTACATAACATTTTGAATATTTTAAAATATTGTTAATTTGTATGACGCAACCAGCACACAATTGGAATATTCCTGTCAAGTTTTTAAATTTGTATATTTTCATTAATTCAGAAGACTAGTGTAGAATGAAAATTGAGAAATGTAAATGTGGACTAAAGTGTTTTACAATGAATCTACTATTTTAGCTCAGTGTTTAAAAACCCAGATTTAGTTGATGATTGTATCCTTATTTTAGTTTCATTTGTTTAAAAGAGTAGCAGAAGATGACCATGACATACGGTCGAAACTAGTACTGTTCGTATAAAATATATGTAATTATTAGGCGGATTAAAACATCAAGTTACTAACACTGTTAAAAGTGACTTACATCCATGAATACGGCCAAAAAATTAAATTTATTGCTTACACTTCTGAACATGATACAATGAAAACCTTTCCGGAGAGGATATTTGAAATCAATTAGCAAGGTAGAAAATAATAAACGATAATATTATTGTTATATACCAGTTTCCAGTTTTCAGCTTCCAATATTCATAAATTCAAAGTTGTACTTCTTGCCAAATTCAATTTCCCTTCTATATACAGTTGATTTTGATATTTAACAGCGTAACATTAAAAGCTTTCCTCACCATCCGCGTAAGAAATTTTTCACTGCACAGTGTCGTATGTTTCTTTATAACATGTTCCCTATTGAGAACAGTACACATAGGGTGCATAAAATTCCATTATTTTACTTCAAGCTAATGAACCATGAGGTGATTCCCTTCCAAAATCAAGCGCTTGAACTGTCAAATACAATCGAGATTAAATGTTCCGTGAACTTCCATTCGATGTAAAATCCAATAAAATTAAATTTCTGAGGAGAGCTTAATCCATTTATTTATTGTATAAAACACGCAAGTAATTCTAGATAGTTAAGGGTGAATAAATTGGAGTCGTTGGTTAAACGGCAGATATAAGAAGAGATATCAACTCTAGATAAATTCCACGACGATCTGAGCTTGCCATGATGTATCACCAAGGAGAAGGAAATTGAATTCTTTGACATGTGAGTGACACAAATAGGAACTGTCTCAATAAAGAAAAATAGATCTAGGCTGACAAACAATAACTTCGTATCTGAGCGAGAGAACAGATATGTTTAGCTTATGATTTTAAAATCCATATGAGCATTTAATGCATGAATAAATATGAATAAATAAATATGTTAGCAGTAATACAGTGAATATTGATGATTGATTGATGTTTGTTGTTTAAAGGGGCCTAACTTCGAGGTCATCGGCCCCTAATGGTACGAAATGAGACAAAGTGAAATGACAACCTAAAATTCCAAAATCCTCCACTGACCAGAATTCAAAGCCTGAGGACGAAGAATGAATGAATGGACGGATATGAATTAAAAACGATCAGTGGATCCGACCCACAGTGCCTCATATGCACAGAGGCTGGCAAAAAACAATAGTATTACTGACCAAGGGACTGCTTCAATAGCATGATGCGGAATCGATTATTTGTATAGTCGAAACGGGTCCAAAATCCAGGTCATCAGCCCCTCATAATGGTATTTATCGCTAGGAAAGTAGAACCATGCTATGTGCAATGTAGCGGTACTAGTCAAACGTAGCGGAGACTTGCGGTATTCCACACATTATGGTACTATTCACAGGTAGTGTAATGCACACATGTAACACAGACCTATAGTGTCTCGCACACTGCGGCGCCACAAACAGGCAACGCAAACCTATAACGGCAACGCAAACCTAAGGCGTTCCTCACATAAGTGGACTAACCACAGGGACTCGTACTATCCCGTGGAAATACTCACAGATTGGGAACGGAGCATTGGTAAGGTAGAACCATGGTGTCGCTCATCCCATGCTGTTGCTCATATAGGGGTACGAATCACAGGTACTGTAGGACCCTCCTCCTGATTCACACACTGTCGCTATTTATCACAAACCTGTTGCGTACCTAACATAGTGATACTACGCGCAAGTTAATGCGACCCATGGTGTTCCCTGCGTGATGGTACTAATTACAAGTAGTCTCATGGTTCTAAATGGATCATCTCTTGGTCGCCCCTTTTAGTCGCCTCTTACGACAGGCAGGGGACGCCGTAGGTGTATTCTTCGTCTGCGTTTCCCACCCACAGGGGTTGTGTGTTTGCTCCGCGAGAGGTATTTTATTTCCCTCAAGTGCGCCAGCAAGCCGGTTAGGACCCTCCTATCCGCCACCTGGGACGCGCTACGTGGGAGTATCACCTCTCCTCCTGCTACGCCAGCGTAGTAGGTTTGTGGAATACAGTGAATGTATTATCATAATATGTAGCGGTAGGCAAACTAAATTGCATCTGTATAAATACACAGCTTTCTCATCAACAAAATCTCAGATACTAAATGAGAACAAAGGAATTGTGTCCCGAAACAATACCGTTCGTTAATCTGTTTGAAAATCTAAATAATTTAACACTTGGTTATATAATAACTAGCAAAACCCGACAGATGTTGTCCTGCCCGTGTACATTTATTTACCTCAGCATATACGACACAAATATCGGTCGTTTTCGATTACTTTTACATTCCATCCTCTCCCCTTGGGCTGGGAGGGGTGTACTGTCCCACACTATTTGATAAAAGCAGAAATAAGTTTTGAGGAACACATCACAATGTTCAACTGTTGGGTAGACAACCCGCTGATCGGACGTGTCTTACGGTTACGGTTTGCATATCTTCCCCTATTTTATTTTTCACCCCTTAGTGCCGAACCACCAATCAGATTTCGTTCAAACCACTTCATAATCCCTCTCAGATATATTAAGAACAAATTGTGAAAATTTCAGCAAAATCGGTCCAGTAGTTTTTGATTCAAACATACCAACATTCCAATTTTATATATATAGATACCGGGCAAGTTGACCGTGCGGTTAGGAGCACGCGGCTGTGAGCTTGCATCCGGGAGATAGTGGGTTCGAATCGCACTGTCGGCAGCCCTGAAGATGGTTTACCGTGGTTTCCCATTTCCACACCAGGCAAATGTTGGGGCTGTACCTTAATTAAGGCCACGGCCATTTCCTATCCCATCGTCGCCGGAAGACCTATCTGTGTCGGTGCGGCATAAAGCCACTAGCAAAAATTGAATATATAATAATCACTTGCACCCCTGGGAGTTTGGATTTAAAATACATTTCTTTTACAAACTGCTTTACGAAGCACCGACACAGATAGGTCTTACGGCGACTCAAGGACTGGAAAGTGATAGGATTGGGAAGGTGTGAAAATGGGAGACGACGGAAAACCATCTTCAGGGTTGCCGACTGTCGAATTCATCGCAGCGTCTCCCGAATACAAGCACACAGCTACGCGATCCTATCCACGCGACCAAGTTGCCTGGTTAAAAAAGTTTCTAATGGTGTGTTTGTATAGTGAGAGAAATTGAGTGCAGTATTGTAAAATTTCAGTTTCCACGTTGTTTCCAAGAGCGTAATCGTATGAAATCCATCATAGTAAGAAATTGACATTGCCTCTGCACTTTACGTGCCCCAAGGGCTCTGAAATTTGGAGCGTGGGAGCTGAGTCCTGGCATTGCTTCCACTTGTGCCAGACTCCTCACTTTCATCTATCCTATCCGACCTCCCTTGGCCAACTCTTGTTCTTTTCCGACCCCGGCGCTATTAGGTTTGCGAGGGCTAGGGAGTCCTTCATTTTCACGCCCTTCGTGTCCATTGTCTTTCTTTCACCGATATCTTCATTTTTCGAAGTGTCGGATCCCTTCCATTTTCCCCTCTGGTTAGTTTTATATAGGGGATGGTTGCCTAGTTGTACTTCCTCTTAAAACAATAATCACCACCACTACCACCATCTGGACTTTACGATGGAACATACAATAAAAGGGTTGGCAAGTGTACTTGGCGGATTACCTTATGATAAATTCTCCGAACATGACATAGTGGTTCTTACGGAAACATTTACAATGAAAGAACCACACATAAATTAGAAATTCGCAATCCATGTTTTAGCAACTCGAGGTGAATCTGGGAGACCAAGATGATGATGATAATGTTTGTTGTTTAAAGGGGCCTAACATCGAGGTCATCGGCCCCTAATGGTACGAAATGAAATAACAAAAAATTCAAATTCATTCACAGACCAAATAAAATAAAAAAATGTCATGAAGAATGAATGGATGGACCTGAACCCTACAAGAAAAACAACAAACAAACAAACAAACAAACAAACAAACAAACAAACAAACAAAAACAGTGGATCAGACACAAAAAAATCGTGAATAATAGTATTACTGACCAAGGGACCACTTATAAAGCACAATGATGCTTGATGTCTACAGGGGTGCAAAAACCAGGTCTAAGGCCCCTCAGAATGGTACAAGTCGCGAGTAAAGTAGAACCATGGTATTTGTCATGTTGGGGGTACTAATCAAAAGTAGCGAAGACTCACGGTGTTCCACACAAGATGGTACTACTCACAAGTATTGTACTTCGTACAGGTAACGCAGGCCTATGGTATTTCTCACACAATGGCGCCACTTATAGCCAACGCAAACCGATGAGTTTCCTCACCTAGGTGTACTAGGTGTGTTCCTCACATAGTGGATACTAATCACAGGCAACGCAGACCACGGTGTAGCTCATATAGTGGTTCAACTCACAGGCTACGCCCAGACCCGCGGTGTTGCTCACATGGGTACGACGCACGGGTACTGGAAACCCACAGGGGAACCACTCTCTGCTGCTACTAATCACAAACCTATTTCGTACCGAATATAGTGGTACAACTCGCAAGTGCAGGCAACCCATGGTGCTACCCGCGTGATGGCACGAATCAAAAGTAGTTTCATGGTTTTAATTCAATCATCCCTTGGTCGCCCCTTTTAGTCGCCTCTCACTCACGACAGGCAGGGGATACCGCGGGTGTATTCTACATGTGCGTCCCCCACCCGCAGGGGGTAGTGTGTTTGGTCCGCGAGAGGTATTTTATTTCCCTCAAATCCACCGGCAAGCCGGTTAGGACCCCCTATCCGCCACCTGGGACGCGCCACGTGGGAGTATCACCTCTCCCCCTGCTACGCCAGCGTAGTAGGTTCGTGGTCGGGGAGACCAAAGGGAGGACTGGCATGTCACTTATCAGCCAGAATGCACCCCTTCCAGTTTAGTGTATAAGACAGATAATACGCTAATGATTAAAACAATATTCATAATCATGATGTGCGTTTATTTTCAACCTGAATGGAAAGACTATGATATTATAATCGAACTGATGACAGGAATCTCTAAATTAGAAAAGGCGGATCATCTCATGATTGCTCGTGATCTAAACTGTCGGATAGATGTTGGAGATGGTAGTAAACTACCTTGGCATAGAAGGATTCTCATTGCTAAGGAAGGAAAATGAGAACCCAAACGGATGTACCACTATTGATCTTATATTCAGCAATAATATAGTGTACTATTACGTTACAGTCGAGACGATCGTATGCACACAAAAGTAGCGGACAAAATGGCGCGCGGCAGCTTCATGCAGCACAAGCACATATGCAGTATCACCGAGGTAATACCAATTTTAGTTAGAAGGCGGAGAGTCATAAAAAGACCATCGAAAAGGAGTTTCAAAATGGAACAAGTATTGTTTTGTAAAATAATTGAAATCAATTAATTCTTAATACCTTGAGGAAGAACAAAGCTTTAAAAAAATTAATCCACTTGGAACCAAGAAGAGGTTGTTATTCAGCGAACAGGAAGAGAACTGCGAAATAAAATTAAAATTACGAAGGATTCGATCATACTTAGCTAAAGACTATGTCGTGGAGAATCGAGTATCTTTCAGTTTAAAAATATTGGAGAAAGGGAATATACCGGCCGTTGCAAGAAAACGATAAAGGGCGAATTCTTGTACTATAAGTGACTGATTATAGTCAAGAATATCTGAAATAATAACTAGAAGCAGCAGTCAACCTGAAGAAAAAGGTATATTAAAAATAATAAGCAGCGTTTGAACATATATAAAGGCGCAGTTTAGAGATATAAGAGAAAACACTAGCATTTATTCACATGTGTTAAAAGGCTTAAGATGAAGGAATCAGTTATTGATTCTGTCAATATAATATCGTTTTCGTCTTTCATGGACACCTGCAATATGATGAGAGCCGCCTAAACTGATGGGAGAAAGATTGCCCAGGCCACCATAACGAGGACCAATACTGCAATGCCAAGAAACCAGCCGTGACGTGTCCGGAGGTGGAATCTAACTACACAGAGATGGCATAGCACGCAAACAGAAGCCAGCAGCTGCCGGAGACGAGACGAGATGTGAGATTAGCTTCCTATATTAAAACATTAGTAGTATTTGTTGAAGTGGACTTAATTCAGTGGAATATTATCTATAAATGAATCATATGTGCCAAATTGTGTATGTTAGTGGTTGATCCTAAGAATTTAACCGCGAGTGTGTGCCAATTTAAGTAGCAGACATACTCAAACATGAAATGATAGGGTTATGTCAACACATGTGATGTGTGTATATCGATTTCAACGTACCAATCTACACGGGAAGTTTAGTTAGCTATGAACTGGGAGATATTGAGAAGAATACATGAATTGCAGAGTATAGTCTAGTTTTTTAGGAAACCAAATCGACAGACATGGGCGTAATTACTTTATTAATACGAAGAAATAGATCATACTGGGAAATATGTGTTGATTATGGAGAATATATCGTTGAGGGAGTATCGAACCGTAACAAAGATGATATTTAGAGGAAGCGAAAGGAGACTATATATATCCAGAAGGATTAATAAGAAGAGGTGGATGTGAAACATGTGCTAATGACAGTATTGAGATGTAATGTTCGTTTCGTCGTAAGGTTATATGAAGGAATTTGTTGTTACGGATTCATATGATAGATATTGGTAATGCATGATAAATAAAATGAAGCTTATAAGGTTATGCCATGTTGAGATGAACGTAGAGCAACAGTCCAGCTGATTTAATGTCGATTTGTGACATAACGAAACAGATTATGTATAGTTATTCAGTTTCAGATACTTATTGGTGTAGATGTAGGGACATTAAGAATTACCGTCGTACAGAGAGTAAATGTCTCCCAGATAAACAGTAGATCGAGGAATTAGATTACGTTGAATTATTGGCACAGCGGTATAGATGATGATGATGCTTGTTGTTTTAAGGGGCCTAACATCGAAGGTCATCGGCCCCTAATGGTACGAAATGAAAGAACAAAAATTGCAAAGGCGTCCACTGACCAAAATAAAAATAAAATATGGCATGAAGAATGAATGGATAGACAGGAACTCAACAAAACACAAAACAAACAAACAAAAGCCAGTGGATCGGACTCAATACAGATCGAAAATAACATTATTACCGACCAAGGAACCACTTATAAAGCACAATATGCTTGGTGTCTAAAGGGGGTGCAAAATCCACGTCTAAGGCCCCACAGAATGGTACATGTCGCGAGTAAAATAGAACCATGGTATGTGTCATGTTGGGGTATTAATCAGAAGTAGCGAAGACTCACGGTGTTCCACAAAAGATGGTACTACTCACAAGTATTGCAATACGTACAAGTAACGCAGACCTATGGTGTGTCTCACACAATGGCCCAACTCAAGAGTCAACGCAAACCGAGAAGAATCCCCACCTAGGTGTACTAAACACGGACGCCGGTATTCCCGTGGTGTTCCTCACATAGTGGGTACTAATCACAGGCAACGCAGACCCACGGTGGTGCTCATATAGTGGTACAACTCACAGGCTACGCCCAGACCCGCGGTGTTGCACACATGGGTACGACGCACGGGTACTGGAATCCACCAGGCCAGGCTTTAACTGCTACTAATCACAAACCTATTTCGTACCGAATTCAGTGGTACTACTCGCAAGTACAGGCAACCTATGGTGTTCCCCGCGTGGTGGTACGATTCAAAATTAGTTTCATGGTTCTAATTCAGTCAGCCCTTGGTCGCCCCTTGTAGTCGCCTCGTACGACAGGCAGGGGATACCGCGGGTGTATTCTACATGTGCGTCCCCCACCCGCAGGGGGTGCACAGCGGTATATGAAATGAGATTATTCATCATTAATGGTAGGACATATATAAATGATTGGCACAATTTCTCAGTTAATATCGATAGATTATTTTATGAAAAGGACTGATTGACTATATATATGATTTCCACTGTCGTGAACGAGTTGATATAGCCATGTCTAGTCAATATTTTTAATTATAATGATATTTTAGAGTGTGGTAACAGTGTAAAGCCACAATAAGGAAACTTGTTGAATATCTCGCATCTCGTAAGTTACATACGAAGTCCCAAATATGAATAATCCTCCATATTACAATAAATAATAAAGGAAATGGCCTTGTAAAAAATAACCCCAGGACCAATTATCAATTTTATTAAGTAGTTTGGAACATTGAATGTTATTATTCATGTTACTGACATGGTTAAACTTTAGCTTTTCGTTGCTTGGACTGCATCATAAGTTAGGAAGGCAAATGATGGATTTAATTAATTCAGTGAAGCATTTCTTGGCAAATAGTGCATGTATAAATACAGAATACCCCATTTCAGCTATGTTAACAGCAAGAATCACTATGCATAAGATGATTAATTATCATATATCCATTTTCTTTTCTCTACAAGAAGTATTTCAATTTTATTCTATTTTACCCAAAGTTAGCATGATAATAAATTAGTGTAAGGATTACTTCTGAGTTTTTATTTTGAAATATAGGTAACGATATGTAGCTGTAAGGTAATATAACCATTAATGACAGGAATTATTCATGATATATGACGAATGATAAAGTCTACCGGCAGAGTTTGGGGGTTGAGTAATATTTTAGTGGACATGCCTTTACTCTTCGACGGAACCTGCGATATTATTATATTTTTTATACGAATGCCTACTTGGATTAGGGGCAAGATGTAATAGGTACAAAAGAAATTAAACTATCGGTACTAAAAGAAATAACAATAAGGAAACATCAACCAGTAGAAATCATCCTAACAGGAAACTTAGATCTGCTAACCAAAATCAATCTCAAGGGACCACCATCGCGAAACAGACAAGGATAAATTGGAGGCCTATTCTGTAACAGTGCCATAATTCTGAACGAAATACCCCGTGGTAACTTACACGGATCCCTTCAATCCACAAGCAAACATCAGTACCACGAAGTATCAAGGAAAGAAAGGCTAAGCCATGGTTCAACAATATCTGTTACAAAACAAGGAAAGAAATATTAGATGCCCTTCATAAAACCAAGGAATGCCGAACACAGGAAACACTTGCAGAATACTCCAAAAGAAGGGAACATTATAAAGCAATAATTGAGGAAGCAAAGAAAACATCAAGAAAGTCTCAGAAGAAAGTAGGAAAGGAACCTTTCTCAATCCTGAAACAGAGACAACCAAAATATACAAGGCAGATTCCATTAGAAACCTGGGAAGATCATTTCACGAGAATGTTTCAAGCAAAAGAAACCCGAGATTTGACTGAAGATGGCGACTGGGATAAAATACCAACTAAATACTTCACGACAGACGAATTAGAAGAAGTCATCAGTGAGAGTAGGGCCAGAGAATCAGGATGGTCAGATAACGTATTTTACGAATATATCAAAGATAGCTGGGCAACACTGAACGAACATATCACAAAACTCATGAACCAATGCCTCATACGAGAAAACGTACCAAAAAATGGCGGGAATCAACTTTAAAATTAATGTACAAGGGCGAAGGAGATGTGAGTGAGCCGAAAACCTACCGTGGAATTGCTTTTGAGTGCACATAATTGAAGCTTTTAACAAAAACGCTAGCAAACCGACTGAGGGATACAGTAGATGACAAAATAACACAAGAAAATTTTGGGTTTAGAAGAGACAGATCAACAACCCAGGAAATTAATTCTTTGATTGAAGATATACAAGGGGCAATGAAGCCACAAAAAGGAAAGTCGTATGCAGTGATTGTCAACATTCGCAAAGCCTTTGACTCCACAAGCAGAAACCTGATCCTTCAGAAACTGGAAGAGATAACCGAGAAAAACAGTTTCACAAAAATGATAAAAAGTATATTATCAGAAAACTATGTGATAATATGCGACGACAGAGCGAAATCAAAGCCAATTCTTCAGACTGTAGTGGTCATCAAAGGGGATCCTTTGAGCCACATCTTTTCAATATAGTAACACGTGATGTAACAGAAGCTGTCGCTGAGTTTCAAGTTAGAATTTACCTATACGCGGACGCTATGGTAATTACGTCGCCACATAGAGGTGAACTTCTAAAAGCAATCATCAACCTGTCAAAATGGTCAAAGAAAAAACAATTTAGAAATTAATGAACGGAAAACAGTAGTCATGTTTTTAGAAGGGGAGGAAGGCCCACCTCTGAGAGTTGTAAATACGTTCAAATATCCCGGAAGTACTTTCCATACAGCTGGGACTACGTTTACGGCTCACATAGATGAAAGGACTCTCCGAATCCTTGGTTGAATGGACAGCGTTGAGGCCATGGGTTTAAAGGGTCACGGATTCGATTCGCGGCTGGGTCGGGGATTATAATCGCGTACGAATAAATCTTCTAGCTCGGGGACTGGTTGTTTGTGTTTACCCCATCACTTTCCTGTACATATTCATACAACATATTACACCACCAACCACCACAGTAAACACGCAATAGTGATTACATCCCTTCATATCGGGTTGGCGTCAAGAAGGGCATCCGACCTCACAAGTGTAGGAGAAAGCTGTATAACAGACGAAGCAGAAGAAGAAGAAGATTAAATAAACGATTCCGGTAGCAATAATGGCTATAAACGACATAGATCATCTTAGACAACCATCGATAAATGCAGCCTTGAAACTTTCCCGGCTAAAAATTACATCAAACGTAACCTACGGCATTGAAATCATATGGACCTTCCTGAAGAATGAAGTGAAACTTTTGATGATGATGATGTTGATGTTTGTTGTTTAAAGGGGTCTAACATCGAGGTCATCGGCCCCTAATGGTACGAAATGAAATGACAACAAACAATCAAAATCATCAACTGAACAAAATAAAAAAAATCGCCATGAAGAAGGAATGCATGAACATGAACCAAAAAACAAAAAACGAGCAAACAAAAAAGGAATGGATCAAACTAAAGAAAAGATCATAGATAATTTGTTACTGACCAAGGGACCACTCATGAAGCACAATCCTGAATCGAGGATGCTTGATGTCTAAAGGGATCCAAAATCCAGGTCTAAGGCCCCTCAGAATGGTATATATCGCGAGTAAAGTAGAACCATGGTATTTGTCATGTTGGGGTACTAAACAAAAGTAGCGAAGACTCACGGTGTTCCATATAAGATGGTACTACTCACAAGTATTTTACTTCGTACAGGTAACGCAGACCTATGGTGTTTCTCACACAATGGCGCCACTCATAGCCAACGCAAACCGATGAGGTTCCTCACCTAGGTGTACTAACCACAGGGACTCGCACTATCCCGTGGTGTTCCTCACATACTGGGTACTAATCACAGGCAACGCAGACCCACGGTGTCGCTCATATAGTGGTACAACTCACAGGCAACGCCCAGACCCGCGGTGTTGCTCACATGGGTACGACGCGCGGGTACTGGAAACCCCCAGGCCAAGCTCATGACTGCTACTAATCACAAACCCATTTCGTACCGAGTATAGTGGTACAACTCGCAAATACAGGCAACCCATAGTGTTCCCCGCGTGATGGTACGAATCAAAAGTAGTTTCATGGTTCTAATTCAATCATCCCTTGGTCGCCCCTTTTAGTCGCCTCTCACGACAGGCAGGGGATACCGTGGGTGTATTATTCGTTTGCGTCCCCCACCCACAGGGGGTAAAGATAGAGAGAGAAAAGAAGAAGAAATAAGGGATCAGTCACTTCGAAAGATTAAGTAACGGACGAAGAAAGGCAAGGGCCACGAAGGGCGTGAAATGAAAGACTCCCTAGGCCTCGAATGCTCTAATACAGTCGGGGTCGGAAAAGAACAAGAGTTGATCAAGGGAGGTCGGACAGGATAGACGAAATTGAGGAGCCTGGTGCAAGTAAGTGGAAGCAATGCCAAGACTCAGCTAAGGGCCCCGTGGTCGCCAGCCCACGTTCCCAAGTTGAGAGCGCCTTGGGCACCTGTTAGTCACCTCTTACGGCAGGCAGGGGATACCGCAGGTGTATTCTACAAGTGCGTCCCCCACCCGCAGGGGTAGTGAAACTTTTCCGTCTAAAATTTACACCAATTGTGACCTACGGCATTGAAATCATATGGACCTTCCTGAAGAAAGAAACAGATGTGAGTGACCCGAAAACCTACCTTGAAATTGCTTTTGAGTGCATATTGTTGAAGCTTTTAAAAGAGATATAAAGTGTGAAAGCAATTTTCCGTAATAAAGAGCTATGTGTGTCTAAACACATGGCCTCAAGACTTGTATATGAACTGACTCGAGAACTTTCCTTCGTTGAAGACCTGTGACGTACTATGACTCTACAAAAGAATATCAAGAACTGTTACACGAATTAAAATCGAAGAAGACAGAAATTTGGAGCGACTCTTATATAACGGACGCAATGTCAACAGACAATTGGTACCAAAGCCACTTCGATCTCAGCCATACAGTGACTCGTGCAGCGGTCCATGGTTTCCGTCATAAGGCATTTGCTGTACTTAGTTTGCACGTCCACCGACACAGATAGGTCTTATGGCGACGATGGGAGAGGAAAGGCCTAGGAGTTGGAAGGAAGTGGCCGGGGCCTTAATTAAGGTACAGCCCCAGCATTTGCCTGGTATGAAAATGGGAAACCACGGAAAACCATCTTCAGGGCTGTCGAGAGTGGGATTCGAACCCACTATCTCCCGAATGTACGCCCACAGCCGCACGCCCCTAACCGCACGGCCAACTCGCCCGGTGACGAAGGTCTGCAGCGAATAAGTTTATATTCTTATACATGGTGTGCTTTTCTATTTAATAATTATTACAATGATCAGATTTAACAGATATACCTCACTACGAAGTATAAAGGCCCTATATGTTTGTACCGGGTGTGCAAAATAAAACTGGCTTGGAAGATAAGTATAAGATTGGCGTGGAATTGACCCTGTTCACTCCCCATCGCTGAAAATGCCGGAAGTCGCAATTTTGATGCACCAATCAGTTGAAGTCACATGTCTGCGCTTGCCCATCTCCCGTACGCTAAGCACACGAAGGTTCGTCCGGACGCTTTAACGCATGCACAGCACTAAAATTGTAAGGATACAGATGCAGGTCTTTTTTGATAAAGTTTCGACACGACGATCAGTTAACTCCCATTTGCACAGATAAACGGCGTTGAGATTTCGTCGGACTTCGTTTCAGACTTTCCTACAGTCGAGCAACTCTTTTCGGATAGTTACGGTTTATATTGGCTACAGAGCCCGTTTCACGCCGTTTTCATGACTGATTGATGCTTGTTGTTTAAAACGGCCTAACATCTAGGTCATCGGCCCCTAATGGTACGAAATGAGACTAAATGAAATGACAAATTAAAAAATCCAAAGTTCTCCACTGACCACAATTCAAAACGTGAGGACGAAGAAGGATGGATGGATGGATGGATGGATGGATGGATGGATGGATGGATGGATGGATGGATGGATGGATGGATGGATGGATGGATGGATGGATGGATGGATGGATGGATGGATGGATGGATGGATGGATGGATGGATGGATATGAATTTAAAACGATCAGTAAAACCAACCCACTGTGCCTCACATGCACAGAAACTGGCGTAAAACAGTAGTATCACTGACCAAGGGACTGCTTCTATAGCACGATACTGAATCGATGATACCTGTAATCAAAAGGAGTCCAATATCCAAGTTATTGGCCCCTCATAATGGTACTTATCGCTAGAAAAGTAGAACCATGGTATTTGTCATGTTGCGGTACTAATCAAGAGTAGCGTAGACTCGCGGTATTCAACACATTATGGTACTACTCACAGGTAAGGAAATTCGCACATGTATTACAGACATAATGTGTTTCGCACATTGCGGCGCCCTTGACAGGCAACGCAAACCTATGGTGTTCATCACCTAAGTTTACTAACCACAGGGACTCGTACTATCCCGTGGTGTTCCTCATATAGTGGGTACTAATCATAGGCAAGCCAGAACCATGTGTTTCGTCATCCCATGGTGTCGCTCATATAGTGCTACTAATCACAGGTACTGTAAAAGCCGGCGCGCTCTCGTTCGCTACTCATCACAAACCTATTTGGTACCTAACATAGTAGTACTACGCGCAAGGAAAAGCGACCCATGGTGATGATGATGATGACGATGCTTGCTGTTTAAAGGGGCCTAACATCGAGGCCATCGACCCCTAATGGTACGAAATGAGACGAAATAGAATGACAAATTGAAAGTCCAAAATTCTCCACTGACCAGAATTCAAAACGTGAGGACGAAGAATGAATGGATGGAGATGAATGTAAAACAATCAGTGGATGCGACCCGCAACGCCTTACATTCACAAATTCTGACGTAAAACAATATGATTACTGACCAAGGGACTGCTGCTGTAGCATAACATTGAATCCATGATGCTTGCAGCGTAAAGGGGGTCCAAAATCCAAGTTATCGGCCCCTCATAACGGTAATTATCACTAGGAATGTAGAACCATGGTATTTGTCAAACTGCGGTACTAATCAAAGGTAACAGAGACTAGCAGTATTCCACACATTATGGTACTACTCAGAAGTTATGAAATTAGACATATACTACAGACCTATGGTTTTTCTTACATTGCGGCGCCATTTACAGGCAACGCAACCCTATGGTGTTCAGCACATAATAGTACTAACCACAGGGACCTTTCCCTATCCCGTGGTGTTCTTCACATAGTGGGTACTAATCATGGGCAAGGCAGAACCATGGTAGCTATCATCCCATGGTCCCGCTCATATGGTGGTACTAATCACAGGTACTGCAAAAGCCGACCGCTCGGTGCTCCTGTGTGGTACTAATCACAAACCTATTTGGTACCTAATATAGTGGTAATACGCGCAAGGAAAAACCGACCCATGATGTTCTCCGCGTGGTGGTACTAATCACAAGTAGTTTCATGGTTGCAAGACAATCATCACTTGGTCGCCCCTTTTATTAAGCGACCCATGGTGTCCCCTGCGTGATGGTACTAATCACGAGTAGTTTTATGGTTCTAATATACTATAATCATCTCTTGGTCGCCCCTTTTAGACGCCTCGTACGACAAGCAGGTCATACCGTGGGTGTGTTCTTAGTCTGCGTCCCCCACCCACAGGGGGTTGTGTGTTTGGTCGACGAGAGGTATTTTATTTCCCTTAAGTCCGCCAGCAAGCCGGTTAGAACCCCCCTATCCGCCACCTGGGACGCGCCAAGTGGGAGTATCACATCTCCCGCTGCTACGCCAGCGTAGTTAGTTCGTCGACACGCCATTTTTCCAATAAGTTTTGCATTGCGGACTTTTCAGGTAGATTTGCCAGTCTTAAACTCTTGCGCAAACAGTTGCGCACAGGAATCGTGCTTCGAGTAACACTCGAAAATAAACACGCGCTGTTTCATCGTAAGCACCTTTTTGAGTTCCAATCAACGGTCAATAAATATGTCTGCTCCTCTCCCTCACTCAGGCATGATGACATAGCGATATACTCGGGACAGTGCATGCGGGAGATGCGCACGCGCAGGCATGTGACAGCAACCGACTGGTGAATCGAAATTACGGTTTCCAGCATTTCCTGCGATTGCCAGTTCTCCTGTTCATTAACAAAGGTCAATTCCGCGTCAGTCTTATAAATATTTCCCGGATCGGTTTTATTTCGACCATCCTGTATACATACTGGTCTCTTCGTGTATTAGGTGAAACCTGAAAAGTATACTCTTATGAAACTCGATATATATTTTAGTAGCTATCTACGTACGTACTCAAAGTTTTCATTCCGTACTCTGATAAGGTTATGGCGAGCCTTCTAGAGCGTGATATATTGTGATGATTTGCGATGGGGAGAAGGTGTGATAAGCGGCCGTTGCCTATAGAAGGAACTCTCCCGGCATTTAATTTTTATGAGGAGACTGAAGGAAGACCATTCTCAGGACAGCCGACGGTGAGACCATCCCACCACCTACGTACCTTAGATGCTAGGCTAATTGAAATGCGTATTTCTAAAACGGGGTAAGAACAACATTTGTCATTACAACAATTTTTTTTACGTCACACCGACATAGGTGGGTATTACGGCGACGATGATATAGGAAAGGGTTAGGAATGAGAAGGAAGCGGCCGTGGCCTTATGTAAGGTACAGCCCCAGCATTTGCTTGGTTTGAAAATGGGAAACAACGGAAAACCATCTTCAGGGATACAGACGGTGGGGTTCGAACCTACTATCTCCCGGATGCAAGCTCACAGCTGCGCGCCCCTACCCGCACGGCCAACTTGCCCGGTACATTTGTCGTTATTGTTAAAGTTAACATAATTAGTGTGTGTATCATTAAGTAGAATTCCGCATAAAACATGTACATATGTGTGTGTGTGTCAACCGTGTTGGAGAAAGGTTAATTGGTTTATCATCTGAACATGTCTCCTTTACGCGGTAGATGGTGAAAATGAGACATTTTAACTTTATTTATTGAAATTACATGAAAGCAAGGAGCTTAATAATAACAAGTCATAAATAAGAGATGTTACTTAAAATAGCAGTTACCACAGACGTATTAGAAAGAGAATTCAATTAATGCAATAGACTTATTTAAAACAAGTTTGCTTGATATTCAAACACTTCACAAACATTGGCTGTCAACTAGCTACTTATCAATTAAGTTCATTATGAGCTGTGGCAAGCCATGTCTTGAATTAACCATAAAAGACTTCATGCCGTTGTTCTATTATATCTATTTTAACACTTTTATTTACTCCTTCTTCGAGGCCTTCTTCGATATATATACTGTACTTGTAAAAAACGTTATATCATTTGTCCGAAAGAGACAGAAAGTCCTCTGAGGATACCGGCCCCGAAGTTGCTTTGGCTTATCCAGTGACTGCTGCTCAGCTGGAATACCTGCAGGTTTGCGTTATCAATGCGACGAATACTCTCAGCCATATTTTCGGGCGTTAGAACCACTAGCAAAATATCAACCTTTTGCAGTGCGTGTAAAACAGTTACGTAGATACGTTTCAGTCAAGGGCGCCCATGCCCTGGGGCAAGCTCTCAGGAAAAGGCAAAAATCTAATTTAGTATTTTTAAAATACTACATACCCCTAGGTCTAGCCCCCCCCCCCCCTTACCTACAAACTGTCATATGGACACCGACGGTTTCAGTTGTCCTCACTGTCATGTGGGCGAGTCAATATCTATCGCCTGGATCTTGAATGATACTGATTCTTTTGTAGATGACGTCGACTGAGTGAATGGAGGGTCCTGCTCTTAGAATTATTATTTACAGTATATATATTTGGAAGAACACATACAGTGTGTCCAAATGGATTAACTTCTTAACACACTTATAATAAATATGTAAAAATGAAAAGAATAGGCTACAAACAACAAAACAAAGACAAATAAGTAGTTAATAAGCAAACAAAGAAAATAGTGATCTGAAGTATGTTCAGGATTTTCCCAGCTGGAAAATACATGGATTAAAACAAAGACAAAACTGAAGCAATATGTAATTTAATAAAAGGCAATAACAAATGATTTGCATTGTTTGAAAGGAAATTAAGTCACAAATACAAATATTTTCAGGAGACATATTGTTACGATCTCCGCTACCGCTACGTATACATCCTAACTTCGCATGCTGGTTTTCGCCGATCACGCCGCCACTGCTTCATTCACTCTTCTGCTATGCTCACCTGTCGCCTGCCTACTCTGTTCATCACGTGATCCTGACGTCATCTTCTTCTCCACGCACCGCCTCCTCTACCTGTGTGTGTGCTTGCGCTAACCTCTATTGGACACGTGATTATGACGTTTCTGGAATATGCTGGTTTTCAACTTCTCTATTCTTCTCGATGTTTCTGTACGATTATATAATCTCGCTCCACCGCTCAAAATATTGAGTCTGGCTTCGTTACGGTGTGGTGGAAGCAGCCATACTACTGCTATGTTCGATATTGTCATTTACCATCTGGACTGTTATTTTCTTCAGGTTATCCGGTAAGCAAGTTTTATCATAATGTTATTTGGACATTAAATTCTTCATTGGGCCATCTGCCCCACTTGAACTTTACTTTGGCCAGCTTATTACGGCATCAAATATATATGCAAGATATTATTTCGACTAAAACCTTTCAAACACGAACTTTACTAGGGACAATGGAATTTTGAAATCACAATATCTATTTCCTTGGACCATCGTTACCTTTTGGTATAATGTTTATTTAACACATTCTGCAGCGTAACTTCACCCGGCGAAGAGAATCCCTTTCCCCGTTCAATCCCTACTTCATTTTCATCCTTTTTCCTTCTTTTCACTTTTTCTTTCAGGTTGCTTCCTCTATATCGACTTATATTATTCTTCATTGTACCCTTTATACTTATTCATACGGTTTTGATGTTTTATATTGTAAATGTGGCACATTTTCCATGTCTTTTAAGGTTTCCTCTATATATTTCAGTCTAGCAAACTCTTGTCTGCGATTTACTAAACTTGTAGAAAAATGTTTACTATTTTTATTATCTGTTAAATACATATCCTGTTTGCTTTGTTAAATTCAAGATTTTCTTGTTCCTGTCACCTTCTTTTGGTCCTATTCCTTCTCACTGCGCAAATTCTGCTGTAAATTATTATTCTTATTATTATGATTGTTACCGTGTTTTGATGGTAGGTAGAGGTGTAAGAAGGTGCGGGCGTGAATGGGTCTCAAACTACGGAATCAAAGTTAACGTAAAATTTAACAAGGTTATATTTTCTTTTCAATATTAAGTAATAACAAAGAACAGGTACTTAGTAGCCGAAACACAATTTGAAATGTACAATAGCAGGGGTTACAGAGTTTGGGCTTCGAGCCCTGAGTTCACAATTTTTGAGCAACTAGCCCAACTTTCCGATATACAAATTTTAACAAAGGGGCAGAAGACCCCAATCAAACCCTGGAGCACTTGCTCCAAATTACACAGTAAAGCCTCCTCGAGGCACACAACACTCCGTTTCCAAAAGAGCCACTCGCTCTTTCATTTAAGCCTTTCCCAGGCCACACCAAACTCCACCTTCAAGTTGTCCGTCAACGGACATAAACACAGGGGTAAAATACCCAATCTACTGAGGTCTATTAAATGAAAAGCAGGTTAATTAAATGACCTCTAAAACAATTTGAGAGGAGGCGAACTTGCACTCCTAATACACTTTGATTTTAAGACCTACTTTGGCTCTTAGGCCACTGATGCAAGGGCTAATCCCATACTACAGAGGTGACTTAGAAAAGAACAATTTGTTTTACATTATCGAAGAATAGGTTGAGAAAAATAAGTTCACCTCAAAACAATATGAGTGGGAGCTCGAGAGGGTTAGCACTCTCTATCCCAGAATGTAGCTTTACAAGAGAATCGAAGAAAAGAGTAGTTACATTTTAGGAAAAGGTTACATGGTAAAACGCTTCGCACCCGCCCCGAGAGTTAAACTGCTGAGCAAGAAAAGAAAGAATTTATTAATCGGCCATTACCTTATTGTTGACCGCTGCAGAAGAAAGAGGCGCTACCCGCCTCCTGCGATGTACTTAATACACTGAAAGATGGAACAAAAGTCGCCCGGAGACCCAAAAATCAGCAGTTTATAACCTCTCGTGGAAGGTTCTAGGCGTTAGGGGAATGAAAACACCCGCCCACAATTATTTTATTGGCTAGGACCCCGCAATCGTTTCAAGTTGGGGGAAGATACATCTGATTGGATAGAAATTAATTTAAGAAATTCGGGATTGGCTACATGAAAAACAAGGGGAAAGAGAGGGGTATACAGCCAACTTAAACAATAACAGAAAGAAATTTAGCAAAGAACAAACATTTGAAATAAAAATTTCTTCAACAAAATAGTTCTTTGACTCCGCACTAGGTTGCACTATTGTTGATCTTCAGTAGTGTCCTCTAGAAGAGAAAGTTCACACTTCTTACTTCAAGCTAAACAAAAACACATCAAAGGTGACACAGTTCAAAAACTCAAAATTTTCCACGTGGTGACATCTTCTGAGAAGGTAGAGAATTAATAGAGTAGATAAAGTTCAACCTTCCTCCAGAAGAGGAGTTTCAACTGGCGCAACTTTTAAATAAACGGTGTAGAGGTGTACCGCCCGGTACAGACCTCCCCCCCCAAAAGTTCCTCCAGGGGTGACGCATGAGATCAGTTTGAAACAAAGTCCAAGTAATGATGTTGATATGAAGATAGATAGCAGGAGCATTTACAAGATTTCTTAATTCAGTTTCAAAATGTTGTTGTTGCAGGTGAATGAAAGTCTTTATGTTTGTAGAATTTGAATTTCTGAAGATAAACTTTTACTACTTAAAAGTGAAGAAAATTTTGCAATGTCCACCAAATATTGTTGTTGAATTCCCAAGTGTAATTATTGCTTATGGTGACTGTCCATGTAGTTGATGTAGATTAAGTTGGATGGCCAGACCGGCCGTTGCAGCTTGCGTCCAAAGGAGGCCGCTCGGACCCCTCAAGTACCCTGAGATACCGCTCGCCCGCACAATGAGGGGATCAGAGGTGTTGAAATACGCCGCGCCCGCGGTGAACATATACAGGCTGCGGGCCAGTAGCAGGTCGTGCGCCGCACATCAGCCTTGGCCGGGAGGAGAGCTCCGGCTCGCCGTACACATGTCGTCCTCGCTGGAGAGGAGAGGGCCCATCCCCCTCCCCAGTTGCTGCACGGCGCTGCGCGGCTGCGGGGGCACTGAAACATAAAAGCTCGGCGGCAAAATTGTGTTGGACCATCATCTTTTTTTTGAGGGCACAGGCATGTAGATTGAGGGGCCAGCGGCATGGCGATATCCATGGCATTTCATCTAAGCCAGCCACTGTATTTCGTGGAGCAGGAGACGGGAGCGTGGTAATGGCCGTGACAAGGACAGGATGGCAGTTTAACAATCGGGGGAGGTTTACAAGAAATGCTTACATATAAAATAAAATAGAAGGAGCAGAATGCCTTAAAAGTGGAACTCAAAAAAAAATATAACCATCATATTCCTATCAAATTATATGAAGCAAGTTGACACAAAATTTACACCGGTTTCACCTGGGACAGGTGAACCCTAAATATCCTCTCGGTGGCTGGATTGCTTACTAACAATGTAACCGGTGTGAGAAAATCGAGAATGATGCATGGCCCATGGAATCTGGGGGCAAGCTTGCCCGCGGGAACAAAATTTTTGACCATAACCTGGTCACCTACCTTCAAAGGGGTGGATCTCCGTCCACGATCATACCTTTCCCTAACCTTTTCATGAGACACTTCAAGATTGGCTTTAGCCTTCTTCCAAAGATCTTTAATGTTATCCGGATCTATTGTCTCGGGTAGAATGTCATTCAGAGACCAGAGGTTAGAGAGCGGCGAGTTGGGAACAAACTTGAACATCAAAGAAGCTGGAGTAACCTTGTGAGATTCATGAACCGCCGAATTCAAAGCAAAAGCTATCCAATGCAGGGACGTGTCCCACCTGGAATGATCTTCGTGATGATAGGCAATAAGTGCAGACCTGAGATTACGGTTAACCCGTTCAGCCAGAGATGGTTGAGGGTAATAAGCAGAAGTAGTTACATGAGAGATTGATAAGTCAAAACAGAATTTACGAAAAAGATTTGATGTGAACGCCTTAGCATTATCAGATACAATATATTGGCACGGACCAAAAGAAGCAAAAATGGAATTTAGACAGGTAATGGTGGACTGAGCGGTAGCCAGCTTAGTCGGAAATGACCAAGAAAATCTGGTAAAACCATCTACACATACAAAGATGAACTTGTTGGCATTACCCTTTGACTGGGGGAAGGGTCCTACATAATCGATATACAGACGTTCCATGGGGCGCGACGCTTGATGCGAAGACAAAAGGCCTACCTTGGTGGACATGGTGGGTTTACTGAGCAAACAAGATTTACAAGCTTTTACAAGTTCCCGGATTTCACCGTCCATACCTTTCCAGATGAACATTTCACGAATCTTTTCACGGGTTTTAAAGATTCCAAGATGCCCTCCTAATGGGGTCTCATGATAATACTTGAAGATCATAGGTACCAGAACGGCTGGAACGACAACTTTCATCATCTTATCATGCCTCGATGGGCAACATAGAACACCATTCCTCAGAACATAAGGGACAACCTGTTCCCCAGAAGAAAGGGTTTCCATTATCGGAGCCAGCGTCGGATCTTCACGTTGGTATTTCTCAATATCTCTAAAAAGCATGGGAGCATCTGTTAGGATGGCATTAACCTCGGATAGTATGGACTCGGAAGGTGATGAACTGTCGACCGGTTCGTGGGTCTCGACCTCGTTTGAAAACATACGGCTGAGTCCATCAGCAACAACATTTTCAGTACCTCTGATATGCCTGACATCGAATTGGAAGGCAGAAATACGAATGGCCCAACGGGCTATACGACCAGTACGACGCGGCCTACCTAAGACCCAGCTTAAGGCTTGATTATCTGTTTCCAGGTCGAATTTGACATGTTCCAGATAGAGACGGAACTTCTCTAAGGCGAATAAGACTGCCAAACCTTCGAGCTCATAGATGGAATACTTGGCTTCTTGAGCCGACAAAGTCCTAGATGCATAGGCGATGGGTCGCCTCCCTAGTTCAGTCTCTTGAAGAAAGACTGCAGCTACAGCTGACGACGACGCGTCCGTTTGGACGATGAATTTCTTTGAGAAATCAGGCATAGCAAGGACAGGGGCATTACAGAGAGCTAATTTCAGATCTTCAAAAGCGGCTTGTTGAGAAGGTCCCCACTCGAATTTGATGCCTTTCCTACGAAGAAGGTTTAAGGGCGCTGCTCTATTAGCAAAGTTAGGAATGAACTTTCTGAAGAAATTCACCATACCAATAAACCTGGCGATGCCTTTAATGTCCTTGGGAGGTTTAAAATCACGGATGGCCTGTGTTCTCGAATGATCGACTGCTACACCATCAGGTGACACAATATGCCCTAGGAAAGACATAGAGGGCTTAGCAAAGGCAACCTTGGACAACTTAACAGTTAACCCAGCCTTACGAAGGCGATCGAGAACTTCTCGCAAATGATCTAGATGTTCTTCAAAAGTCTCTGAAAATACGACGACATCATCTAAATAGTGATATAAGTACTCGAATTTGATGTCTGAGAAGACCCTATCTAGTAGCCTAGTGAGTACAGCTGCCCCCGTGGGGAGCCCGAAAGGCACGCGGTTGTATTCGTATAAATTCCAGTCCGTGGCAAACGCTGTAAGGTGTTTAGACTCTTCGGCAAGGGGAATTTGATTATAGGCCTGATTCAAGTCCAAGATAGTGAAGAACTTGGCCTTACGAAACCATGAAAAACAAGAATGAAGGTCAGGAAGGGGCACAGATTGCAACACCACCTTCCGATTGAGAGCCCTGTAATCAATGACAGGCCTGAAGCCTCCTTGGGGTTTCGGGACTAGAAAAATAGGCGATGAATACGCCGACTTAGAGGGCCTAATAATACCATCCTGCAACATCTGATCGATGATTTCTTTCAGAGCCTTCATTTTAGGTGGAGATAGCCTATAAGGTGGAAAACGGACAGGAATCGAATCCGTGACCTCAATTTTGTATTCAATAAGATCAGTAACACCAAGAGTATCAGAGAACACCTCGGGAAACGACTGACACAGTTTGCGAATACTATCAGCCTGCTCCTCAGGTAGATGCCTAAGGTCTAACAACATCTCATCCTGGGTAGGCGAAATAGAAGAACATGACACAGAATTACACTTTAATAGAGGGATTTTACAATTAGAAGCAAATTTGAATGTGCACGACCTAGACTGGAGATCGAGCACAAGACCAGTGTGAGAAATAAAGTCCGCTCCCAGTATGATGGGGCAAGACAAGTGCTTAGCCACAAACAGTTTGATTTTCCATGTAAACTTAAAAATACGAATTTTGACCAGTGAAGAACCTAGAATTTATAATGGAGATGTATTAGCCGAAACATATTTAACAGGAGAAGAGTCATAAACAGGTAGTTTACAAACAGATTTCAATTTGGAGTACCATTCAGCCGAAATAATGGAACAAACACTGCCTGAATCTAATAGAGCTGTTATAGGTTCGTTATTTATCTCAATCTTAAGAAAAGGAACAGGTGCGGGGATATCCGCCGCAATCCTAAGACACTCTTTGGGGCATTCAAAAGATGTATTCGAAGACTTATCGTTCCCTGAATTCTCGACCTTTTTGCCAGGGGCTGAGCCTTGGGAAGATGGATTAGTTGACTCAGCCGAAGCCACTAGTCACTTTTGACTGTTGTTGGAAGTTACCCCAGAAGTTGAGCAGGAGGGGGTGCTATTCGAATTGGGACAATTCTTGGCGATATGTGAGAAAGCCCCACATTTAAAACAGCCCTGTGATGAACCAGCTCCATTATTTGCCCTACTAGACTTGATCAGGGGACACTTATTGCGCAGATGGTCAGGCGACCCGCAAGCATAACATTTACGAGGGGTGACTGATCGGCGAGGTGGAGGCCGAGTGTTACTAAAGGAAGGCGGGGGTTCTTTCGCGACACGCAAGGAATCGGCGTATCTAACTCCTTCCGCTGAGACGGCCAATGCTTCAAGTTCCGAGAAAGTTTGCGGGCATGCCGCGAAACACAAATATGACCTATAGGGTGGTGAGATCCCTTCAACAATAGCTTGCACGATCTGATCCTCAGGGAAGTGGAGAGCAAACACCCTAGTATAAAACTTAATGTCCTGTATGAAATCAGCCAAGTTTTCATCCAAGCGCTGTACCCGATAATAGTATTTCTGAATCAGAGATGACCTCGCGCGGGCAGGAATGAAATTTGCAAGCAAGTGTGCGTGAAAATCTTCAATAGATGACTGTTCAGCAATAGCTCTTACTATTTTATCTGAGAGAACACCAATAGCATAAGGATAGATAATTTGCAAAATTTGACAAGGGGAAAGAGAAAACACAAGGGCGTGATCCTGAAATTCAACTAGAAATCTTAAAAATGAAATTACATCACTGGTGGTGTTAACAGAAAACTTAGAAATACCTCTGAGCAACATTGCCAATGGATGAGGCAAGCTGCTAAACCCGGGTGACATAGTAGGTAAAGGTTTCAATGGTAAGGAAGTTAATTCAGAACGGATGTTACTCAACGATGCACGGCGTTCAGATTCGGTGTCCAATGGGGCCGGGATAGTTTGAGCAGCAACGGTTATCCTATTGACTTCTCCCTTGGGAGGCGCTTCCTCACTACCTGCATTCACTATGGTGGGCTGATCAGATTTGGGAGGAACTTCCCCAGTTAACAATTGAGTGACTTTACTAGACAATTCAGAAATAGTTTCAAGGAGCGTATTAGCTTCCTTCCTCTGAACGTCGTTCACCTTTAGAGACAACAGATCATTAACTCTATTTGAAAAGTGATATAGTCTGCCTTGCACACGCTTAATTTGATTAGGAGACGGATCATTTTCATCAAAAAAACTAACTACAGATGCTAGCCCAGAAATATTCTCGACGATCGTGGAAAGAGAGTCATCAATTTCTTTCTCTCCCAAATTGGGGATGGAAATGGGCAAATCAAGGGACTCTCTAAGTTTGTTAGTGTCGATAGCAACCGTGCCTCCAGATTGCACGTTTCTAATAGTTAATTCGTAGATCAACTCCTCTTTGCGCAAATAGTTAAGGAGGAGAACATCGCGAGGGCCGGGCATGATGACGGAAAAATTTTGAACAACCTCAATAAAAAATTTCCAGCAACTGAGAAAATGGTTAGAGTTCGGATCAAAACAGTGTTTAGCCGTCAAAAGGGGCTAAATTGAGACCCATTCAACCACGCTCTGCTACCACTTGTTACCGTGTTTTGATGGTAGGTAGAGGTGTAAGAAGGTGCGGGCGTGAATGGGTCTCAAACTACGGAATCAAAGTTAACGTAAAATTTAACAAGGTTATATTTTCTTTTCAATATTAAGTAATAACAAAGAACAGGTACTTAGTAGCCGAAACACAATTTGAAATGTACAATAGCAGGGGTTACAGAGTTTGGGCTTCGAGCCCTGAGTTCACAATTTTTGAGCAACTAGCCCAACTTTCCGATATACAAATTTTAACAAAGGGGCAGAAGACCCCAATCAAACCCTGGAGCACTTGCTCCAAATTACACAGTAAAGCCTCCTCGAGGCACACAACACTCCGTTTCCAAAAGAGCCACTCGCTCTTTCATTTAAGCCTTTCCCAGGCCACACCAAACTCCACCTTCAAGTTGTCCGTCAACGGACATAAACACAGGGGTAAAATACCCAATCTACTGAGGTCTATTAAATGAAAAGCAGGTTAATTAAATGACCTCTAAAACAATTTGAGAGGAGGCGAACTTGCACTCCTAATACACTTTGATTTTAAGACCTACTTTGGCTCTTAGGCCACTGATGCAAGGGCTAATCCCATACTACAGAGGTGACTTAGAAAAGAACAATTTGTTTTACATTATCGAAGAATAGGTTGAGAAAAATAAGTTCACCTCAAAACAATATGAGTGGGAGCTCGAGAGGGTTAGCACTCTCTATCCCAGAATGTAGCTTTACAAGAGAATCGAAGAAAAGAGTAGTTACATTTTAGGAAAAGGTTACATGGTAAAACGCTTCGCACCCGCCCCGAGAGTTAAACTGCTGAGCAAGAAAAGAAAGAATTTATTAATCGGCCATTACCTTATTGTTGACCGCTGCAGAAGAAAGAGGCGCTACCCGCCTCCTGCGATGTACTTAATACACTGAAAGATGGAACAAAAGTCGCCCGGAGACCCAAAAATCAGCAGTTTATAACCTCTCGTGGAAGGTTCTAGGCGTTAGGGGAATGAAAACACCCGCCCACAATTATTTTATTGGCTAGGACCCCGCAATCGTTTCAAGTTGGGGGAAGATACATCTGATTGGATAGAAATTAATTTAAGAAATTCGGGATTGGCTACATGAAAAACAAGGGGAAAGAGAGGGGTATACAGCCAACTTAAACAATAACAGAAAGAAATTTAGCAAAGAACAAACATTTGAAATAAAAATTTCTTCAACAAAATAGTTCTTTGACTCCGCACTAGGTTGCACTATTGTTGATCTTCAGTAGTGTCCTCTAGAAGAGAAAGTTCACACTTCTTACTTCAAGCTAAACAAAAACACATCAAAGGTGACACAGTTCAAAAACTCAAAATTTTCCACGTGGTGACATCTTCTGAGAAGGTAGAGAATTAATAGAGTAGATAAAGTTCAACCTTCCTCCAGAAGAGGAGTTTCAACTGGCGCAACTTTTAAATAAACGGTGTAGAGGTGTACCGCCCGGTACAATGATTATGATATCGTGCTGCTTCTTCTACCCCGTATATGTTTGAGCTATCAACTAATATTGTATACTATTTTATCTCTGCTTCGTATGTACCTACGACGATAGCTGAGGGTATCTGTATTATTCCTGAACACCCTCACTACCACTATATTGATAATCGGGCCCCTCAGAACAGTAAGATAACAGAGCAATCTCACCTCAGTATGATAGCAAACTTCTTCTCTCACCTCAATATATAACACTCCAACTCTTCTGCATGAAAGAAGCAAACCTTGGAACTCTGGCAAGAATTTTGCACGAGGTAAGTGCATACATACCTCAGTTATAAACGATCTTTAGTTTATATTTCTGTAAATAGTTGGAAATTTATTTTGGATGTAACTGGTTTAGGAGTAAACTGCAAGGATGTATGCCATTTTGAAACAATATAATACAGTGAGTTTCTCTCATGGGTTGACCGGCAGGCGCGCCCAGCGTATCTGCCTCCCGTTGACTCATCACAACACAGGAATGCCCGCACTTCGCAGTCCAGGTCCATGCTTAAAACGTGTATTACTTTACGTTTCGCGAGTGGAAGCGTTTCACGTAGTATATTCGTTTCGAAAATTAACTTCTGAACTCATTACGCAAAACCTCATTTTCAAACCTTATGGTGTAAATAATAATTATTCAGGCACTGAATTTCATGAATTATTAAGAAGTAGGCGTGAAAACAAAATTAATACCTTTCCATTGTAGAAATTGGTACAATACAATTTCATTTCTGAAACATAGCATTTTCCTTACAAGTTAAATTATTTGTTTTAAACATACGTAAAAATTGTATTTAAATCTTCTTCCCTCTCTGAGTGTTATCTAGATAAGCCAGCTAATTCTGAGGAGACAGTAATAGTTGCGTGCTCACACCTCGCGCCTCACTTAAAGTGTAGAACTTCCATTAGCGTCGTTCTCTGCCTAAATGTGAGCTGGGATTCCAGGTCGTGTCATGATGGAGACATGTTGATGGAATTGTCAGTAAGGAATGATGGGGAAGTAAAAGCTTTTATCATATGAAGTCTATTCAAGGGCACTTCAGTATCACAGGAAAACGTTCGTCGGTTGAGAAATTAGTTCATTTATGTATGTGCTGTTGCTGCTGATGATGAAGCTTATTGTTTAAAGGGGCCTAACATCGAGGTCATCGGCCCCTAATGGTACGAAATGAAATAACAAAAAGTTGAAATTCATCCACTGACCGAAATAAAATAAAAAATGTCATGAAGAATGAAGGGATGGACATGAACCCAACAAAAAAAACCAGTGGATCAGACTCAAAAAAAAAAAGATCGTAAATAATAGAATTACTGACCAAGGGACCACTCATAAAGCACAATGATGCTTGATGTCTAAAGGGGTGCAAAATCCATGTCTAAGGCCCCACAGAATGGTACATGTCGCGAGTAAAGTAGAACCATGGTATTTGTCATGTTGGGGTACTAATCAAAAGTAGCGAAACTCACGGTGTTCCACACAAGATGGTACTACTCACAAGTATTGTACTTCGTACAGGTAACGCAGACACAATGGCGCCACTCGGAGCCAACGCAAACCGATGAGTTTCCTCACCTAGGTGTACTAGTCACGGGTGCCGGTCCCACGGGCCCCGTGGTTTTCCTCACATAGTGGATACTAATCACAGGCAACGCAGACCCACGGTGTTGCTCATATAGTGGTACAACTCACAGGCAACGCCCAGACCCGCGGTGTTGCTCACATGGGTACGACGCGCGGGTACTGGAAACCCCCCGGCCAGGCTGCTACTAATCACAAACCCATTTCGTACCGAATATAGTGGTACAACTCGCAAGTACAGGCAACCCATGGTGTTCCCCGCGTGATGGTACGAATTAAAAGTGGTTTCATGGTTCTAATTCAATCATCCCTTGGTCGCCCCTTTTAGTCGCCTCTCACGACAGGCAGGGGATACCGTGGGTGAATTATTCGTCTGCGTGACCCCCACCCACAGGGGGTAAGGAGAGAGAGGAAAGAAGGAGAAAGAAGGGATCCGTCACTTCGAAAGATGAAGTTACGGACGAAGAAAGGCAAGGGCCACGAAGGGCGTGAAATGAAAAACTCCCTAGGCCTCGAATGCTCTAATACCGTCGGGGTGGGAAAAGAACAAGAGTTGACCAAGGGAGATCAGACAGGTTAGACGAAAGTGAGGAGCCTGGCAGAAGTAAGTGGAAGCAATGCCAAGACTCAGCTAAGGGCCCCGTGGTCGACAGTCCACACTCGCAAGTTGAGAGCCCCTTGGGCCCCTGTTAGTCGCCTCTTACGCTAGGCAGGGGATACCGCGGGTGTATTCTGCATGAGCGTCCTCCACCCTCAGGGGGTAGTGTGTTTGGTCCGCGAGATGTATTTTATTTCCCTCAAGTCCGCCGGCAAGTCGGTTAGGACCCCCCTATCCGCCAGCTGGGACGCGCCTCGTGGGAGTATCACCTCTCCTCCTGCTACGCCAGCGTAGTAGGTTCAAGGTATGTATTTGGTTTCTCCGTGGATCCAATAAAGGACATTCATATTTTCTGAAATAATATTTTATGATGGAATTTTATAGGGATTTTTTAGTTTAACCCTCTCTAAATCATTTTTTTCAAGTGTTGAGATGAAGTAGGCCCACACGAAATTTTACCAAAGTTTTTTGTTTGAACATAGTACAAAGAATGATTAGTGTACCGGGCGGTACACCTCCACGCCGCTAATTCAAACTTTGCGCCAGTTGAAACTCCTCTGCTGGAGGAAGTCTGAACTTTATCTACTGTGTTAATTTTCAAGTTTCTCAGAAGATGTCACTACTTGGAAATTTTGAAGTTTCTGAACTGGGTCGTTTTCGACGTAGTTTTGTTTTGCCTGTAGTAAGAAGTGTGAACATTCTCTTCTAGAGGACACTACTGAAGAACTACAATTGTGCACCCTGGCGCGAAGTGAAAGAACTATGTTCTTGGAGAAAATTTGAATTCATAAGTTTGTTCTTTGTTAAATTTCTTGCAGTCATGGTTTAAGTTGGCAATATTTACCCTTTCTTTCCCCTTGTTTTGAATTTAGCCAATCCCGAATTTCTCGAATTAATTTTCCACCAATAATGTGTTTCTTCTTCATCTTGTGTAGGGGTTTTCTTGGTTAACCAATAAAATTCTTGTGGGAGGGTGTTCTCATTCCTGAAACGCCTCGAACTTTCCGCGAGAGTATATAAACTGCTGATTTTAGGGTCTCTGCGCCACTTCAGTAACATCTTTCAGTGTGTAAAGTACGTAGCAGGGGGCGGGAAGCGCCTCTTTCTTCGGGCAGCAGTTCATCCACAAGGTAATGGCCGTTTAATAACTTCTTTTCTTGCTAGCTCAGCAGTTTAACTCTCGGGGCAGGTCCGAAGCCTTTTACCATGTAACTTCCCTTAAAATGTAAAAACACTTGGTAGCTATTCTATCTTTTTAAATTACAAATCGGGATAGAGAGTGCTTAACCCTCTCGAGCTCCCACTCATATTGCATTGAGGTGAACTTATTTTCACAACTTTTTCTTCCTTAACGTAATGTAAATTGTTCCTTCTATAAGTCACCTCTTTAGTATGGGATTAGCCCTTGCATTAGCGGCCTAGAGCCAGATTAGGTTTTAAACAAAATGTATTAGGAGTGCAAGTACGCCTCCTCTCAAGTTGGTATTTTTGAGGCCATGTAATTTTCATGTTTCTTTACTTAATAGGCCTCAGTAGGTTGGGTATTTTACCCCTGTGTTTATGTCCTTAGAGGACAACTTGAAGGTGGAGTTTGGTGTGGGCTTTGATAGGCTTAAATTTTAAGAGCGAGTTGCTCTTTCTTGAAAAAGTGCGTTGTTGAATGTCTCGAGGAGGCTTTACCGTGTAAAGAGGAGCAAGTGCTCCTAGGCATGTTTGGGGTCTTCTGCCCCTTTGTTGACTTCTGTATATCGTAAGGTTGGGCTTATAGCTCAAGAATTGGGTGTCTGGCTCTCGGAGCCCAAATCCTGTAATCTCTGTAATTGTACCTTTTCGAATTGTGTTTCGGCTACTGTGTACCTGTTCAATTTGTTATTTCTTATTCTTGATTTTGAAAAGAAAATATAACCTTGTTAAACTTTACCTTAACTTTAATTTCGTAGTTTGAGACCCGTTCACCCCCGCACCTTCTTTCACCTCTGCTGTTCCACAGATACCTCGGAACAATTAGTATACTCGAACTTTACGTTGAAATTTTAGTGACCCCATTTAGTATTATTGAGTAGATTCAGCGTAAGTCACAGAGAGAGTTGCCTGCTTGGTACTGACTGTGTCTCTCTTAGCTTCTTAAAATTGAAAACAGTCTATATCATCACACATTAAAATATATTTAATTCAAAACGGGTTTTCGGAAGCTTAGTTCCATCATCAGTGAACACTCAAAATTAAGATTTGAAAATCCATATAATTATGTCATCTTGTTTTTAAAATGTGGAGGACAATTGTGCCTAAAAAGATCGGAATGACCGAGGATGCTGCTTCAGCTTTTACACGAAGACATTCTGAATTTTCTCATGTTTTGGGATCTTTCCCTCTTGCAGAAATGCTGCGGTACGCCAGGCATAGCAATATTCGGTCCTTCATAGCAAATTCCGCCAGGAATAAAATTATGGGGTGGCCGAACAGGTATCCCGACTTACCGTTAACGGTAGCAATAGGACATCATAGGCTACAAGGAATCAGAGGGCGTGACATATGTAATATACGCCACTGACCACCCAGAAGACGTTGATATGGAAAAGAAGCTGATCTATGATCCGACCATAACTTATTATAGAGAAAAATTTGGATTGAAGTGCATTCAAGTAATAGGATTCATGATAGGAGCTCAAGGGACCGTTCCTCCATTCATTGTGAATTTTTGGAAGCAGCATAATTTGGAGGTTCCGTAACTACAAACTGTGTCTATGTTAGCTTTATGAGGTTCCATTTCATTACTGAGGAATCATTACTACGTGTTATAAGTCTTAAATAAATTATGCGAATAATGTAATCAACAAAAGGATTGTAAACCAAAATTATAATTTAATTTGTTTCGTTATGCTTTGTCCATTGTGGCAACCTTCACCTGAGGGAAGTTTTGTAAAGAAAAATAGAGGCTCTATTAAATGCCAGCTTTATTTTTTTCCACAAATTTAAAATGAGTGTTCTGCAGCATTTCATTCCCGCCATGTCATAGTACTGTGCCTCCCTTTTACTGAAATCATGCACCTGCTTATTGTCGTGCCCGAAACTTAAACGTTCTTGAGAAAGAAGAGTCTGCCTATTAAAGTAGTTTTATTGCTCGACAACGTAGGGCCAATCCAGATGAACAGGAACTAGAACGTGATGGAATTCGTGCTCTATTTTACCCCCTAACGTGACACGTGTTATACAACTTACGGATCAGGGAGTGTCGGAATGTCTAAAAAAATATCGGCACGGCCTGGTACATTCACTCGTGAAAGCAACAAAACGTGAGGAAAATATCACGAACTCCCTCAGACAGATAACCATGAGGAACGTAATGTATTCGGTAGCAGAATAATGGGACGAGGTGAAACCATAGACACTCACGAAATCATGGAAATTTTATTAAGTGCAGTGTCTGCTTACAGTAACTCCGGTGACAGCAAAAGGGGCGGCACTACTCTACGTAGAGCAACAACGAGAGGCAACTTCTACCGACACCCTGCTCTGATAATGCTGCACACAAACGATGTAACATTCAGAAAGAGAAGTCAGTTAAGAACTTGTTTCAAAAACTAACCTTAATGCATGACATAACACTGTTTGAAATGACAATACTGGACCTTAGCTTCAATCGTTGCCGAATTTGCCGTGTAGTCAGAGTTATTCCAAATCCGAGGTACCTTCAACTCTCCCCCAATTACCACAAATTACCAACAATCTTCTGTAAATGTGTGATTACTGTCATTGAGCTACCTTTAATCAGAGTAGAATCCCTAAAATACTGAGAATTCCTCGCGAGTTTCTAAGAACCCACATAAATAACAGTATCCGACATAGCTGATTCATTCAAATTATATCTCACAACAAATTTCACTTACTTTCTTTTTTTGCTAGTTGCTTTACGTCGCACCGACACAGATAGGTCTTATGGCGACGATGGGACAGGAAAGGGCTAGGAGTGAGAAGGAAGCGGCCGTGGCCTTAATTAAGGTATTTGCCTGGTGTAAAATGGGAAACCACGGAAAACCATTTTCAGGGCTGCCGACAGTGGGATTCGAACCTACTATCTCCCGAATACTGGATACTGGCCGCACTTAAGCGACTGCAGCTATCGAGCTCGGTATTTCACTTACTAAACAACGATAACTGATATCTTATCCGGGTGTTTCTCTGTGATGAAATAATGGTTTCTTCCGCTAGAGGTGCCGCGGTCGAAAATTTGTTCTACACGCGGTCCCTAAAGCCAGAATAAAACATACACCGAGGTTTACAACGGCAACTGGAAAGTATGTGCAGACGAGTCCATATTCTTTAAAGGAAGAAGATCAGTAAAACAGTATAACCCTATGAAGCACATCAAACGGGATTACAAGCCATGGGCTGTAGCAGACAAGAAGGGGTACACTTTGTTGTCCAAGGTTCATCAAGTACATGTAATAAAGATGATGATGAATGTTGCGACTTCAATTTGGGCGAGCGTGTTGTTTTGCAGCTGATGAAATATATTGAGAGAAAGGGTAGAATTATATTTTTTGACAATTTCTCCTCTACATGTTATAAATCTCATATTATGTTCCGTATTGAAATGTACTTAAAATCAAATAATAATATTAGATTAAAAATTTCACCTGTTCAATACATAAGTGTTTCTTATTTAAATTTAAGATATAGTTCTTAAGATATTACATACAGGGACATATTTCACCCATGTTGAGGGCATCATCAGCCTAAAAATCTCAAACGTAAAAGAAAGATAGACCAGGATCCTGATTGTTTTTATACTTAAGTACGAGGTACAATTTGTATAGATTTTGCGAATGTCTTGTTTTGATGATGATGATGATGCTTGTTGTTTTAAGGGGCCTAACATCAAAGGTCATCGGCCCCTAATGGTACGAAATGAAAGAACAAAAATTGCAAAGGAATCCACTGACCAAAATAAAAATAAAATATGGCATGAAGAATGAATGGATGGACAGGAACTCAACAAAACACAAAACAAACAAACAAAAACCTGTGGATCGGATTCAATACAGATCGAAAATAACATTATTGCCGACCAAGGAACCACTTATAAAGCACAATGATGCTTGGTGTCTAAAGGGGGTGCAAAATCCACGTCTAAGGCCCCACAGAATGGTACATGTCGCGAGTAAAATAGAACCATGGTATGTGTCATGTTGGGATATTAATCAGAAGTAGCGAAGACTCACGGTGTTCCACAAAAGATGGTACTACTCACAAGTATTGCAATACGTACAAGTAACGCAGACCTATGGTGTGTCTCACACAATGGCCCAACTCAAGAGTCAACGCAAACCGAGAAGGTTCCCCACCTAGGTGTACTAAACACGGGCGCCGGTATTCCCGTGGTGTTCCTCACATAGTGGGTACTAATCACAGGCAACGCAGACCCACGGTGCTGCTCATATAGTGGTACAACTCACAGGCTACGCCCAGACCCGCGGTGTTGCACACATGGGTACGACGCACGGGTACTGGAATCCACCAGGCCAGGCTTTTACTGCTACTAATCACAAACCTATTTCGTACCGAATTTAGTGGTACTACTAGCAAGTACAGGCAACCTATGGTGTTCCCCGCGTGATGGTACGATTCAAAATTAGTTTCATGGTTCTAATTCAGTCAGCCCTTGGTCGCCCCTTTTAGTCGCCTCTTACGACAGGCAGGGGATACCGCGGGTGTATTCTACATGTGCGTCCCCCACCCGCAGGGGGTAGTGTGTTTGGTCCGCGAGAGGTATTTTATTTCCCTCAAGTCTCCCGGCAAGCCGGTTAGGACCCCCTTATCAACCACCTGGGACGCGCCACGTGGGAGTATCACCTCTCCCCCTGCTACGCCTGCGTAGCAGGTTCGTGGAATGTCTTGTTTTTTTAAAATGTGGTAACAAGTGGTTAGAAGTTTAAAAATAGCTTATAATAGGTTAATAATTAAGGAATAAAAGTCACTCTTTGTGGTAGTAAGTTGTTCAAGTGCTTAGGAGCGATGACAGGTATTCGTCGGAAAACGTAGCTATATTTATAATTAAATTAGCTGGTAGATATGGTTGTAGCTTCTTGTTTGTTTCCTTTTGACTTTTAATACAATTTTACGTATTATTTTTAAACTTCTAACTAACCACTTGTTACCACATTAAAAAAACAAGACATTCGCTAAAATCTATACAAATTGTACCTCTTACTTAAGTATAAAAACAATCAGGATCCTGATCTATCTTTCTTTTAGGTTTGAGGTTTTTAGGCGGATGATGCACTCAACATGGGTGAAACATGTCCCTGTATATAATATCTTAAGAACTATATCTTAAATTTAAATAAAAAAAACACTTATGTATTGAACAGGTGGAATTTTTAATCTAATATTATTATTTGATTTTAATTTCTCCTCTTTCATAAATCTAATGAAAACAATGAAAACTGAGAAAACATTTGTTTGTGGAACGATTCGGCGAACTAGACGGGGTTTCCTTAACACTCTTACAGATGAAAAGAAGATGAACATTGGTGTTTATATGTTGAAAGAGAGAAAATCTCTGCACTTTATCTCTAATTAACGTGGAAGAAGAGGCTAGTGCTGATGAATAAATACCAATATATGATTTTAAAAGACAGTATCATGCCCACTAATTGTGTAAGACTACAACAAGCTCATTGTATCAGTGGATTTAGCCTGTGTGAAGGCATTATATTCCAGTTTGAAAGAGGTCCCAAAAATGATGGCAGAGTCTGTTTTGGGGCATACTCGACATTACTTCTGTCCATGTCTTTGTGCTCTATAATGAATTGAGTGATAAAGTGACTATGCTAGAGTTTATATTTCTGTTGTTCAGATGCTACCGACAAAGGAGGATGTATCTCATGGACGAAAGAGAATTTCTGGATCGCCTCTACAGCAACGCAAACAGAAAAAGTAGACATTACCTGTTCCACGTGATGTACGCACCGGTAACAGATGAATACACTGTCCAAAACGTGTGTGTATCAGATGATGGTGTGAACTGTAATTCCCGCATTATTAAGTCAAGACCCCGTTCTAAATGTTCTCATGTGTTTTCCTCTGTTTGAATGAAATGCTTTTTGTTGATTCTGATGGAGTATGAAACTAAAATCAGCAGCTGCATTCTTGAGTTGAAATTGTAGGATTGTGTAATTTGATAATTTGATTATTACCAAGATAATTGTGTACATGTTCAAACAAACACATTTTTTAGTGTTTTTTAGTAAAAGATGTACGTAATTAATGTATATAAAGAATTCATTTTCATTCATTAATACATAACTAGAGTTAACAAGTAACTGAGTTCTCTTTATAAAAGCTGTAAACAGATTCCCGACGTGGTTTATAAGTCCCGTATTCCAAAACAATTATATTTTGAAGAATGGGAAAGAACTCAGTTGGCCCAATTTTAAAACCTATTTTATCATGATGTATCAAATGTTTGAATTTTAATATGTTTAAGATAGGAAGGGATAAAATATTCCCTATTCACGTCTCTTTCAACTTTTCAAGTTACCATCCGATTTATAATACATATTTTTTCCAAAACTAGGACAGGGCGTGATAGCCAAGTGGAATTTTCTCAGCTTCTCAACAAGCTGGATGCAGCCCAAAACCTGGTCATATAAGTTATATCTCTATGGTTGGGATTCCTTGTTAAACTCGAGCTCCAGTGGCAATTATCACGATATCATCCATCACGAAAAACAACAAGCTTGACTGCTTTATTTCTAAAATAGATTTGGTATACCATTTCTAGTAAAAGAGTAGTGTACTTTTCCAATCAGAAGTATAACGTTATAATGGACTAAAATAGAGTATAAGTAATTTCGTGAATAATGAGGAAGAAACTTGTTAAATGGTTTGGGTATGAAAGTCAAGTACAAAATTCTAAATTAAAATTTTAGTTCATATGCAGCCTCACATGGGTCTGCCATGAGTACTACTCCCCAGCAAGATAATAATAATAATAATAATAATAATAATAATAATAATAATAATAATAATAATAATAATAATAATAATAATAATAATTGTACCGGCAGCTACACCTATATGCCGCACATTTAAATCTTGCGCCAATTAGAACTCCTCTACAGGAGAAATATTGAACTTGGAACTAGACCTACTTAAACGTTTCCTCAGAAGATGTCACTACCGTAATTTTGTGATTATGAAGTTGCCATTACTGTGTGAATTTCAACTTGTTTTGTTTTCCTTTGATCAAGAAGTGTGGATATTCTCTCATAGATGTCACTGCTAAAAGCTATGATCATGCACCCTGGTGCTAAGTGAAAGAATCTTTCTGAATAAATTTTGTATTCATAAGTTTTTTCTTTCGTTCATTCATTTTTGGGTTGGTAATATTTATCTTTTCTTTCCGCCTGTTTTGAATCCAGCCAATCAAGAATTTCTGTAATTAATTTCCCACCAATCCCGTGTTTCTTCTTCGATATTGAGTGTAACTTTGGATTTTATACAATAAACGCTGTGGGTGTGCATTATTCATGAAAGGTCTCGAACTTTCCCCGAGGGATTATAAACTGCAGATTTTCAAGTCTCTTGGCCATTTGATCAACATCTAACTAAGAGTGTGTGTGTGTGTGTGTGTGTGTGTGTGTGTGTGTGTGTGTGTGTGTGTGTGTGTGTGTGTGAAGCAGGAGGCGGGAGGTGCCTCCTTCATTAGGCAGCAGTTCTTGAGCAAGATAATGGCCGTTTAACATCTTTATTTCTTGCTAGCTCCGCAGTTTAAATCGAGGGATAGGTCCGAAACTTTAATATGTAACCTACTTCTCTAAAATGTAAGTTCTGCCGGTTAATGTGAAAATTTCATAAAATCTGTAACTGTAATTCAGAGATAGAGAGTGATTTACCCTCTCGAGCTCCCCTTCATATTACGTTGAGGTGACCACGTTTTGTAACTGGTTTTCTTCCTTTCCGTAATGTCTTAAATTATTCTTATACGAGTTACCTCCATAGTTTGGGAATAGCCCCTGTTTCATCGGCCTAGTGCCTTTTAGGTTTTAAGAATGCATATTTAGGAGTGTAAGTACACGCTTCAATTCAATTTGGTGTTTAGGGCCATTTGCTTAACCTGTTCTTTTTCTGCTAAGGTCCAGTAGGTTGGGTGCAAGATACCCCCGTTTCATTTTTTTGAGTTGTACCTTGATGGCAAGTAATTGTAAAGTCTGATATTGCCCTGAATAGGTTGAAAAACTGAAAGCGTGTCAGCTCTTTTCAAGTGTGGTAACTGTGGCTCTGGGAGGCTTGATATTTGAAGTTGGAGCAAGTGCTCCAGGGACTAGGGGTTTTCTGCCCTTGTGTAAAATAGTAATCTTTTGTAAGGTCGAGCTGAGAGCTCAGGAAATGTAAAGCGAGGGGCTGGAAGCCCGGATTTCTAAACTGTCACTAAATTTTGGATGTACTTGCCTTCTATAAACTTTGTCATGGTACCTGGTATGTTATTGCTATCTCACCTAGTGAAAAGTTGTTAAAGTTTTGTTGTTGTTGATTGTTGAAATTCAGAAAAATATAACCTTTGTCAAAGTTTTAAATTAACTTTGATTTTGTAGTTAGACCCATTCACCCCGGCACCTTCTTTCACCTCTGATGGTCCATGGGTAACCACGTAATAATAATAATAATAATAATAATAATAATAATAATAATAATAATAATAATAATGTTGTTGATGATGATGATGATGATGATGATAGTCATAATGGTTCTTAACGCTAATAAAGTAGAACCATGGTATTTCTCAAGAAGCGGAACTAATCATGAGTAACGTAGACTCACGGTGTTCCACACATTGTGGTACTACACACAGGGATCCGTACTATCCCGTGGTGTTTCTCAAATAGTGGATACTACTCACAGACCTACGGCGCCGCTCATGAAGTGGTACTAACCACAGGCAAAGCCCAGACCCGTGGTGCTCCTCGAAACGCAGACCCTTGATGTCCACAACCAGATGTTGAAACACCCCAGCGATTATAGCATCTTTTTAACCGCTTGGGGTGTTCCAAACGAACCTGGACAGAGGGGAACCTCCGTCATAGTGGCGGATGATACTATGCACGGGTACTGTAAACTGCTAGTGATCCACCCACAAATTCATCGTATTCCTCACATATTGGTACTAATCGGAAGAAAAGTCGACTCATGGTGTTCCTCACGTGATGGCACTGATCACAGCATCCCCTAGTCGCCCCTTTTAGTCACCTATTACGATAGGCAGGGGATATCGTATTCTATTTCCGCACCCCCCACCCTCAGTTGTGTATTTGGTCCGCGAGAGCTCTTTTTTTTTTTTTTTTTTTTTTTTTTCTCTCAAGTCCGCCGGCAAGCTGGTTAGGACCCCCCTTATCCTCCACATAGGACTCGCCACGTGGGAGTTTCACCTCTCCCCCTGCTACGACAACGTTGTAGATTCGTGGCTAGCGAGATGTCCTGCGAATATTTGAGCGTCACCTCCCCAACGTGATAGATTCTTCACCTTGTTGCTTGGATATCATGATGAAAACGTTTCCCTCTCAGACCGAAGAGCTCCGCGGGTGACTTCAAAAGCTTAATTTAAGCTCGGTAGGAACTCTTAGATTAGGATTAATATACTTAAATATCAGATATAGAACCTATAATGGTGGAGTAAGGGGTAGAGATGATATCCCAACAGTACCAGACTGATATAAGCACTAATATAACTCTGAATATCATTAAGGTTACCGGTTTGTGAAGACCATAGTGAATAGTTTGCCATCAAAATTTGGACAAATATACTTATTCTAGGACTGCATGGCTCAGGCGGCAGCGCGGCGGGCTCTCACCGCTGGGTTCCGTAGTTCAAATCCCAGTCACTCCATGTAAGATTTGTGCTGGACAAAGTGGAGGCGGCACGGGTTTTTCTCCGGCTAGTCCGGTTTTCTCTGTCATCTTTTATTCCATCAACACTATCTAACATCATTTCATTTCATTTCATCTGTCAATCATTGACCATTGCCCTAGGGGAGTGCGACAGCATAATTCCTATCCTCGCCACTGAATGGCGGCTAAATTCATTCCATTCCTGGGCCGGTCGAATGTCTGAGAACAGGCCGTGGATAATTAAATGCTTATTCTAGGTGGGCAAAATTATCATGTGCAAATAATTAACATTATCAATTGCTATTAACTTGTTATTTACTGGTTACACTCGATGTATATTTGTTTACAGTTCAATGGAAAAATGATTAACATGCTGGCCTTTTGTCCAAAGGGTCCTGAGTTTGAATCCAGTTCGAGTCGGAGTTTTAACTTTAATTCCTAAGGCTCGTGGCTGGGTGTTTAAATGCCGTGCAAGCTTTAGAATTCATCATAGTAAGGGCCCCGTCTTCACAGATGCGCAGGTTACCTAAACGGCGTCAGCTGAAAGACCTGCACCATCCTCTCCGGAGGCAACACGCCCCTTTTTAAATCGTTGTGTGATATGACGATGTTTCTGAAGACTGCAAATTCACTTTAAGTTATCGGAAGGGTAAACTCCCTAACTACTCAAGTGACATGCATGATATTCTTACAGCTACTTCCCAAAGTATACAGCTACAAAGTAGACTGATACAGTAAAAGTCGCTTATAACGACATCCAAGGGACGTGAAGAATTGTCGCTATAACCGAGTGCCGTAGTAGCCGAGATTCGTACTATTAGTCTAATGAAGTGGACAATGAAAAATACAGTAATAAAAACTTAATTAGACTACATCCACGTCGCTCCCTTCAGGTTTTCGTAGCCGCTTAATTTTCGGACCATTCTGATCAAAGGTAGCAACAATTTCATCTTTGCTCTTCCAAATAATTTGGACTGTGGAATTAACGAAGCCAAACTCACGACACACGTGAGATTTTTTAATTCCATTCTCAATTTGTTGAATCAATTCTACATTTTCTTCCAGCGTTAAAATGATTTTTTTTCTTTTTTTAGTCATGCTACGTATAAATGCGTGCACTTAGAGGAAACTTCGAGTCGAAACTGACCGCACGCAGGTACTGTTTATGACGCAAGAATTCGGGGTGGGGAATCTGTCTGCATTCCAGAGTTCAACGACAAAAGGGAACTGGAAATAATTTGCCAGGTTTCCAGATTTCAACCAAATTTTTAATCAAGAAATCTTATTCCAAACTGAGATTCAAAATGACGTTATATGCGAACAAGACGCATGTACTTTTTTCGTGTTAAGCAAGGCTGAAACACACATTTCTTATGAGGAATATGTCCGCACCAGAGAAAACATGTCGTTATAGACGAGTTTTCGCTTAAACCGATGAATTATAACAAATTTTGAAGTGTGTTTGGTAAAATTGTTCGTTCGTTCAAATATTGTTATTCAAATTTCCACACATTTTGTCGAATATATTATGGCCTATTATTTAGAAATAAAGGGCTACATTCATGATTGTTTTAGTGTGTAGTTAAAAGTAAACAACAATGTGCCATATTCTAATTTTGGATTACTCGCCTGTAAGATGGCATTTTTAGAACATTTATTTTACTATCTCTGCTCCCAGACAAGACCGCGGGTTCAAACTTTGTAGACGTTTCCCGATTTATGATGAGTGGAGGAAAATCCGTTTGGAACCCCATGCTGTACGATGTTGTTATAAAGAAATTCTAGCTGATGTACCCGTGCTTCGCTACGGAATTCTACATTATATACAGAATTCTAGGTTAGGTAGTGTACACATTGTGAGCAAGAATGTATTAAATTGCATAGCTCTTAACGTTACCCTAGAAACGCGACGGCGAAGTCACAAAACGTCTTTTCTCATATGAAGACTGGGTTACGGAATTTTCACTGTAATGGTCACAATCAGGTTGGGAAATTTTCATTATAGTGGCAGACACTCACTCTCCACCTGCCTTTTTACATCCTCAGAAAGAATCTGTTCGAGATTTTCCCAACTGAAATCACCATATGTCATTACAATGACGGCAGTAGGAATGGCGCGATTAAAAGCAATGCTTTGATATGAAATACTCGATAAAATGAAAAACCACACATTTTCTCACTTTTAACGAACAATACTACGCTGCCGATCTAATAGACCAAAGTTCCGGACCAGGCCGGAGACAGCCATGATCCATGAACAATCTTCGTATTTTATCGTCGGGGTGAGAGTGAGGGTCGAATAGTGCAGAGTCCCGGGGCAAAATCTATGCTCGTTTACTAATCTGTTTCTTAGGAGTACCCGATGACTCGGAAAATCTCAATTCACTACACTGTTCGGGGGGGGGGGGGGGACTATCTTTCTTGGAGCCAAATTTTCCCCCTAGCCAGTTGAGGAACTTCCTCTTCGCCGCTAATTTGGAGTAAAATGAATGTAGATTTATTAAAAGTGAAGAAGAAGAAGAAGCTTTCCTTAAGAAATTGCTCTTTTCCGGGTTTAATTTTGAGTTATTTAGTGAATTGTCGTGCTATAATTTGGACTAGGCCTAAACTGAATTCTTTTTTTTTCTTATTTACTATTTGCTTTACGTCGTACCGACGCAGATAATATGTCCTATGACAACGATGGGATAGGTAAGGCCTAGGAATTGGAAGGAAGCGGCCGTGGCCTTAATTAAGGTACAGTTCCGGCATTTTTCTTTGTGAAAATGGGAAACCGCGGAAAACCATCTTCAGGGCTGCCGACAGTGAGGCTCGAACCAACTATCTCCCGATTACTGGATACTGGCCGCACTTAAGCGACTGCAGCTATCGAGCTCGGTAAACTGCAATTCTAGACCAGGTCATACTACTACTACTAATACTAAGTAAGCCTCTGCGTTAAGTGTGCACACACGTCATTCAAAACAGCGCGTCAGAGTAGGGATCGAATAGCTAGAATACTATGATGAACCAGTGTGTCACGTACCAGCAATATCAGAAAATGTATGAACCAGAAGAATGGCATGTTATAGAAGAAAGTTATCTAACTCCCCATCTATTTCCCGCCGGTATTCAGTCATGCTGTTGTGGCAGAATAAGAGAAAAAGAACATCACAACAAACAATGATCTATGTAATGTTACTGTTGATCAATGTTATGCGCTTTCGATATTGTAGACCGTTCCATTTAATTTTCTTCCGACTCTAAAATACCACTCTTATCATAGTCGGTACGGTAAAACCGAATAAGACATAAATTATTATAAATAGTATTCCCTTTAACTTTTGTTATGTAGTACTTTTCGATAGGACCAATAACATAGGTATTTAAAACTTAAATTTTAGGCCCCTTCCCCTAAAATACCATTTAATCCAAGGCGAATAAATTTGTTTATAGCTTAGACTGTAGTTTCTTATTCCCCGACTCTATATACCGATTTTCATTAAATTCTGTTCTCCCATTTTCTCGTGGCTTGGCGGTGATTTGGACTTAGCAACAAAAATACAAATTCATGAATATCTGTGTTATAGCCAGTACGGTAAAAATGTCTGAAGCATAAATGAACGAAAATTTAATTGTATATAACTTAAGTTATGTAGTATTTATCGATAGGACCACTAATATTATAAATATTTGAGAATTAAATTTCAGGCCGTCCTCTAAACTACCATTTTACTCAGCGTGAATAAAATTATTTATAGCTTATATTGTAGTGACTCATCCTCCGACTTTACATACCGATTTTAATTAAATTCTCTTCTGCCATTTTCTCGTGATGCACGTATATACATACATACATATAGACAGACAGACAGACAGACAGACAGACAGACAGACAGACAGACAGACAGACAGACAGACAGACAGACAGACAGACAGACAGACAGACAGACAGACAGACAGACAGACAGACAGACAGACAGAAATTCTGGAAAAGTAAAAAAGTATTTCCTTGTTACTGTGGAAATGAAAGATACAGACATACAAATTCTGAGCAATGTAAACACCAAACTTTTATTTTATATATTTGGGTACACGTCTCGTGCTCAGCTGCCAAAATGTATTAAAAACTCAGTCATGATGATGATGATGCTTCTTGTTTAGAGGGGCCTAACATCGAGCTCATCGGCCCCTATTGTACGAAATGAGATGAAATGCGATTACAATTTAAAAATAATACAAAAATGCATCCACTGACCAGAATTCAAAACGTGATGATTAGGAATGAACTCATGAATATGTATTTAAAACTATCAGTGGCTAAGAGGCGCAATGCCTCACATTCCCAGAAACAATATTACTGACCATGAGACTGCTTCCAAAACCCAATCCTGAATCGATGATGCTTGTTTAAATGGGCCAGTATTTATGTAAACGATCCCGCATAATGGCACTTATCGCTAGTAAAGTAGAATCATGGTATTTCTCAAGTTGCGGTAGTAATCAAAGGTAGCGTAAACTCACGTGTTCCAAACATTATGGTACCACTCACAAGTATTATACCTCATACAGGTAACGCAGACCTATGATGTTTCTCACACAAAGGCGCCACTCACAGCCAACGCAAACCGACGAGGCTGCTCACCTAGGTGTACTAATCACGGGCGCCGGTATTCCCGTAATGTTCCTCACATAGTGGGTATCAATCACAGCCAACGCGCAGACCCACGGTGCCGCTTATATAGCAGTACAACTCACAGGCTACGCTCAGACCCGTGGTGTTGCTCACATGGGTACGACGCACGGGTACTGGAAACCCACAGTCCACACACACTGCTGCTACGAATCACAAACCTATTGTGTACCTAATATAATGGCACTACTCGCAAGTAAAGGTGGCCCATGGTGTTCCCCGCATGATGGTACTAATCAAAAGTAGTTTCATGGTTCTAATTCAATCATCCCTTGGTCGCCACATTTAGTCGCCTCCCACGACAGGCAGGGGATACGTGGGTGTATTTTCGTCGGCGTCCCCAACCCACAGTTGTAGAGAGAGAGAAAAAAGAAGAAGAAAGGAGGGATCTGTTACTTCGAAAAATGAAGTAACGGACGAAGAAAGGCAAGGGCCATGAAGGGCGTGAAAATAAAAGACTCCCTAGGCCTCGAATGCTCTAATACCGTCGGGGTCAGAAAAGAACAACGGTTGACCAAGGGAGGTCGGACAGCATATACGAAAGTGAGGAGCCTGGCACAAGTAAGTGGAAGCAATGCCAAGACTCAGCTAAGGGCCCCGTGGTCGCCAATCCACACTCCCAATTTGAGAGCCCCTTGGGCCGATTTTAGTCGCCTCTTACGACCGGCAGGGGATACCGCGGGTTATATTCTACATGTACGTCCCCCACCCGCAGGGGGTAGTGTGTTTGGTCCTCGAGAGGTATTTTATTTCTCTCAAGTCCGCCGGCAAGCCGGTTAGGACCCCCCAATCCACCACCTGGGGACGCGCCACGTGGAAGTATCACCTCTCCCCCTGCTCCGCCAGCGTAGTAGGTTCGTGGAACTCAGTCATGGATCACCTAGCACAGAGCTATTGAACCTTCATCTGGTGGCATAAAACGAAGGCATGGTGTGAAAACAAAATATCCACATACAGTGACCCTGGCCGCATAATTATCTCTATACGATAAAGCCGCATGGCAGACTCACTGGCATTAATGTTCACCCACTTAAAGATGGGATAGAACTTGATTTTTGCATAACATATAACTTCTAGCCCGTAACTTAGAGAAAAGTTCCAATAACTCAAACGTTTAATAATTATTTATCAATATATTTTTGATCCGTCTACCCTTTAGGGTTGTTTTTTCTCACGGACTCAGGGAGGGCTTTCACCTCTACCGCCTCAAGGGCAGTGTCCTGGAGCGTGAGATATTTGTTTAAGGATAAAACTAGAGAGGAGGACCAGTAACTCGATCCGGCAGCCTCGCCTGCTCTGCTGAACAGGGACCTTGTGGGGGATGGGAAGATTGGAAGGGATAGGTAAGGAAGCGGGAAATAACGGCCGTGGCCTTAAATTACGTACCATCAACACAGTTGCCTGGAGAAGAATTACGAAACCACGGAAAATCACTTCGAGGATGGTTGAGGTGAGAATCGAAACCCCTCTACTCAGTTGACCTCCAGAGGCTGAGTGAAACCGGCTCCAGTCTTCGGTCAACGTCTAAAATTTTGTGGTAGAGCCGGGAAACGATTCGGGCCTCCGGAGATGGCAGATAATCGCAATAACCACTACACCACACAGGCAGTCGTATAATATTTTACCCATAAAAGCCAAAATGGTGGACTCAAACTATCAGAAGAGCTAGAAACTTCTTATGGTTAACTCCTTACCCCTCCACTCCCCGCTAAAAAGTCAAAATATCGGAAGTAATCTTTCAGGTGAGCTAAATACTTGAAATTTTGCAATCTTATAGGAATTTGATATAACTGGTGGAAGAATTCTAAAACGTTCGAACGCTAAAGATTTTACCCCCGAAAAATCAAGGTGACGGACGCTACATTAAAGTCGGTGCAGACGTCCTTTGGAAGTTTACTGTGGCCAAAGGGTAAGACGTATCAAAAACTGATTACACAATCAGTAAAGGAATTCGAGAGATCTACAAGTTCTTCCTCTGACTTTTTATCGTATCTCCATCGGTTATACTTTAGATGGAGCTACATGTTTTGAATTGAAATAACTTTTATAAATTTTCCACATATTATCTAGTTTCTTGACACACTACCGGGACAGATACAATCATCAAATTTGTCGGTCATACTGGCCTATCTACTGCTAAATTTGATGATTCTGGCTGCTCTATAGGCTAAGTATAGAAAACTTTAAAGTATTTATGAACAATTTATTACGAGCAAAATTATGCAAAATCTAAGTTACTAGCTCAGTCTAAGGCAGCTAGCGCCAACTCACGGCATAACATCTTCGGAGCCAGTTTGCTGATGAGGAACGGCAGCAGCTGGGCGAGCATCCTGGGGAAGTGCACGACGTAATATGTACTGAAGGCCAGTGAGCCTCACACCACACGTCGGTCGAGCCCATATTTTCTTTCACTAAATGCACGTATCCCAAAACTTTACGTAATCGTGAATATTTATTTATACAGGACATATAGCACACAACTGTATTTTACCTTTCTCGGTGAATGATTTTTTGCCCTAATATACTCTATAATCTCTGTCCTGTTCGTTGCTCACGATCCTTAATCCAAATTATTATTATTATTATTATTATTATTATTATTATTATTATTATTATTATTATTATTATTATTATTATTATTATTATTATTCATACTGTAACATTATCTTCGTATGGTTACTGCTAGTACCTCCAAGGTATGCAACCCGCCTGTCTGCTGCTCTCTTATCACGTGGCAGTCAGCTGTCCCGAACGGAGCAAGTAGTGCCTGCTCCATAGAGCAACTGTTTGATGATGTCTGGTCTAAGGTACACCCAATGGAGGAGGAAAACATTATAGACCAGAAGTGAAGATTTTTTATTATTTTCAATGGGTTCGCCAAGTGTGAAGACTGTAGTTGCCCAATATCCACAATAATTTACGAAAATGGAAAAAAAAGTAAAATCGTCGCTGCAATGATGTTAGTTTAAACTCACTTACAGAGAAGTGTCACCGGGCATTTGGGGACAGTATCCGCAATGGGCAAGAGATAGACAAGAACAAAATCAACTTCCAAAGAAGTTTCAGTCTCATGTGTTATTTGTACAGTTGGAATTTGCTAAATTATATAGTAAGTGGTGCTGAGTAATGGCATGCGGAGCACAAGTAATGTTGTGGTAGGTGCTAGTCATTAAGCCAGTGTGCTGCGATAGCACTTTCTGACCTAGTGAGGAAAGTAATGGCCAACCACCTCATTCTTCATAGTGTCTTGCATGCCTCATTATACGCATTACCTACAATCTCATAAGGTTTTTGCGACACTGTGCGAGGATAAAGACTTAACAAAAAATCAAACAACAATTATTAATACCAGTACATGACCACTTTCAAGGGACCGTATTAATCATTGCAGAGGTCCCAGAACTCTGAACCAATATTAGGTGTAGCCTTCTTTAACAAAAATGTAGGTTTAAGGACCTGAGTGGAGGGAATTGTAGAGGTGACGAATGTCATCCGTATGAATGAAGTTCCATACACGTTCACTTTTTAGCTCGGTGGGTACGGACTGTCACTGACGTCGAAGAGTTCGCAAGACAATGTCCACCTCAATCACGGGCAGTTTCAAAAAATAAGAGATATGATAAAAGAGTATTGCTTTTCACGATCGGTGTTGAGGTGAGCATTGTGCTGTTGGAACAACACACTTCCCCTACGCAAGAGAACAGGGTCGAACGATGTTCTGGTTGAACGATGCACGGTAAGATCTTCCCTTTAAAAACACCAGAGGCGAATGGGCATTGTAGATCCTATATGATGATTCAAGGGGTTGATCCTGTACATAGCTGTTATATACACTGTTTATGTTTCCATTCATATGTTCGACGACGCACAAAGCACCGAACAATGACCTGCTCTGTTCTAGTGCTGAAGGCAATGCTTCGACATTTGTTACTCGAGGCGCTCCTTCCTCAACATCACTGGATACGGGTTATACTGTGATCGGACGTCCACTTAGCTGAACATTTAATCATTTCAAACGAACGGTTATATATGCTTTTAGCCGATAACCCCGGCGCGGTACTACCTCTAAAATATTCTGCGGTCGTTATGTGATCCGCTAGGGCTGCTAGTACCATGTCACGGTCTTGATGTAGAGTTGCAGTTTATCGCGGCTCGGAGTTAGGCGTACGAACAATATTCTGATGATGATGCTTGTTGTTTAAAGGGGCCTAACATCGAGGTCATCGGCCCCTAATGGTACGAAATGAAATAAAAACAAAAAAATTGAAAAGCATCCACTGACCAAAAAATTAAAAAAAATTAAAAATTAAAAAAATTAAAAAATATCGTGAAGAATGAAGGATGGACATGAACACAACAAAAACAAAACAACAAACAAACAAAACAGTGGATCAGACTCAAAAAAGAGTGTAAATAATAGTATTAGTGACCAAGGGACCACTTATAAAGCGCAATGATGCTTGTTACGGAGATATCCGTGGTAGTTAGAGGTGAAAGAAGGTGCGGGCTGGAATAGGTCTCAACTACAAAATTAAAGTTAATTTAAAACTTTAACAAAGGTTATATTCTCTATTCAAAATTAACAAATAACAGAGTATTAACAGGTACCAAGTAGCAGATCAACAAAGCAATTACAAATTACAGTTCACTATAAGATTTGGGCTTCGAGCCCCGTTTTACATTCCTCGAGCTGCAAGCTCAACTTTGCCAGGTTACAGATCAGATCCCAGGAGCAGAAAGCACCTTCATACAAGGAGCTCTTGCTCCCAACTATTACCCTCAAGCCTCTCCAAGGCACCTTTACCACAACACCATAAAGGGCTGACCCGCTCTCGATCTTTCAAGCCTATAAAGGCAATAACAGACTCTTATCCAAACTGCCATCAAGGCATACAAAGAAACAGGGGTATTTAATACCCAACCTACAGGGCCTTCGCATGAGGAAAACAAAACATCAGGTTAAGTTAATGGCCCAAAGTACAGAAAGGACTGGAGGCGTGAACTTGCACCCCTAAATATACAATATTAAAACCTAAGTGGCTCTAGGCCGATATACAGGGGCTAATCCCAAGCTAGGGAGGTGACTCGTATGAAAAAACTTTAATACATTAAGGAATAGACGAAACGGTTATGAAAACGTAGTCACCTGGATTTCAAAATGAAAGGGAGCTCGAGAGGGTGAAGCACTCTCTATCCCTGCTTTATGGAAAGGGAATTTGAAGTTTTTACATATACTGAAAAGTAATTTACATTTTAAAGGAATTTGTTACATATTAAAGGTTTCGAACCCTCCCCGAGAGTTAAACTGCAGAGCTAGCAAGAAATACAAATGTTAAAAGGCCATTACATTGTTGGAGATCTGTTGCCCGAAGAAAGAGGCGCTTCCCGCCCCCTGCTACATATACACACACTAAGAAAAATGTTACTGAAGTTGCCAGGAGACAAGAAAATCAGCAGTTTTTATACCCTCGTGGAAAGTTCGAGACCTTTCATGAATTATAACAACCCGCCCACAAACTTTTATTGGATAACAGCAAAAACTAATACACAAGACGAGGAAGAAACACATTATTGGTGGAAAATTAATTACAGAAATTCCTGATTGGCTACATTCAAAACAAGCGGAAGGAAGGGATTTATATAGCCCACCCACAAATGACAGAACAAAATTTAGTAAAGACAAAATTTATGAATACAAAATTTCTTCAAGAAAGTTCATTCAATTGCACCAGAGTGTATTACCATGGATTTTGTAGAGACATCTGGTAGAAAACGTCCACACTTCCTGATCAATGACAAACAAAAACACATCAAAATTTACACAGAGCCATCTTCGGAGAAACAGTGAGTTGATACAGTTTTTTAAAGTTCAGACTTTCTCCTGTAGAGGATTTTCAATTGGCGCAATATTTGAACTAGCTGCGTGGAGGTGTACCGCCCGGTACAATGCTAATGGCACTTATCGGTAGGAAAGGAGAACCATGATATTTCTCAAGCTGCGGTACTAATCAAAGGTAGCGTAAACTCACGGTGTTGCAACCATTAAGGTACTACTCACAAGTATTGTACGTTGTAAAGGTAACGCAGACCTATGGTATTTCTCACACAATGGCACCACTCATAGCCAACGCAAACCGATGAGGTTCCTCACCTAGGTGTACTAATCACGGGCGCCGGTATTCCCGTGGTGTTCCTACAGAGTGGGTACTAATCACTGGCAACGCAGTCCTACGGTGTCGATCGTATAGTGGTACAACTCACAGGCTACGCCCAGACCCGTGGTGTCGCTCACATGGGTACAACTCACAGGCAACACCCAGACCCGCGGTGTTGCACACATGGGCACGATTCACGGGGACTGGAACCCCACTCGTGTGCTACGAATCACAGAACTATGGAGTACCTAACAGAGTGGTACTACTCGCAAGTAAAAGCGACCGATGGTGTTCCGCGCATGATGGTACTAATCAAAAGTAGTTTCATGGTTCTAATACAATCATTCCTTGGTCGCCCCTTTTAGTCGCCTCTCGTGACTAAAAGGGGATACCGTCGGTGTATTATTCGTCAGCCTCCCCCACCCACAGGGGGTGTGTGTTTGGTCCGCGAGAGGTATTTTATTTCCCTCAAGTCCGCCGGCAACCCGGTTAGGAACCCCTATCCGCCACCTGGGACACGCCACGTGGGAGTATCACCTCTCCCCCTTCTACGCCTGCGTAGCAGGTTCGTGGAACAATATTCTGTTCACATTCTCGCCTCCAACTAAGTCCATACTTCTCCATTTAACTATCGGATCGGACTGAAATCTATTATAAGACGACATTTAAATTACGTTGCACGTGAGGCCCTCTAACCAACACGGCACCGTATTCCATCTGAAGGTGCACAGCTGGTGAAACACCTGCGATATTCGACAATATCGATTTATGATTAAGTGTGGTGCTATCTAGTTCTTCCACCTTAAAATAAATACACGGTGATCGTAAACAACACGAACGGTGTATATGAGCGTGAGAGGGTTGATCATACTGATAAATAATTTGAAAAAAAAGAACAATTAGATATCTTACATCGTTGTCATTCTATCAATTGCAGAATTTAGGCAAACAGATCACTTCGCGGACGAATTCAGGTTAGCTTGAGAGCACCAATCGAAGAAGGCTTGCGTTGCAATGTGGAGATTCAATCAATCAATCAATCAATCAATCAATCAATCAATCAATCAATCAATCAATCAATCAATCAATCAATCAATCAATCAATCAATCAATCAATCGATACTGATCTGCATTTACGGCAGTCACCCAGGTGGCAGATTCACTATCTGTTGCTTTCCTAGCCTTTTCTTAAATTATTTCAAAGAAATTGAAAATTTATTGAACATCTCCCTTGGTAAGTTATTCCAATCCCTAACTCCCCTTCCTATAAATGTATATTTGCCCCAATTTGTCCTCTTTGAATTTCAAGATAATCTTCATATTGTGATCCTACTTTTGAAGACCCCACTGAAATTTATTCGTCTACTAATGTCGCATGCCACGTTGCTGTTTAAAACAACCATTTCGGTAAATGGCCGATCATCTGAGATCCCCGTGCTTAAATCTCTCCCCTGGCGAAGTGTTTGGTTTCAAGCCAATCTTATGACACGGGAAGATTTAGCAACGCTTCCTCGCAAAGGCCATTTGAATTCGCCCGCGGACCGATTTGATGGGCTAAATTTTGCAGCTAATAAAATGAAAACGTCGCGAGATATCTAATCACTTTTTTCAAATTATTCATCACCCCCGTGATCACTCCTGTATGCTCATGATGTCCTACTGGCTGCTGTGGAGCGTCAACATTTTCAAGAGCAGGTTAAGAAGTGGAACGAAAAACTAAGATCACATGGACTTCGACTCATTACCAAGAAAACTGAGTACATGGAGCGCGATCCGCAGACAAATGGAACCATTCAGATAGATGACCAAGATCTCAATAAAGTAGAACAGTTCAAGTACCGTGTAGAGATAAGAATGCAAGAATGAGGAATGTGGCCTGCCAGCACGAACTTCCTGTTCTGCCCAGACAGATCGGCTCTTATCTGCTACACGTAATCATTGACTCCCAATTTGCAGTTTTCTGGATTACAATTGACAAGAGCGAAGAGCTGCCAGTAGAAGATAATAAAAGTCGCCTGGGTAGTAACGAAGTCGCTATGGTAACCATTGCGTCACCGGCTCTGCTGGCGAAAACCCCTTCGCCCTGTGCCCCACCGGGCTTGTGCATTCTCCTGATCTACCAACAATACCTTGGTTCTTTGAAAAACTCTGATTCAGACGCTTGTGCACGAGTAAATGCGACCTGGATGAAGTGGCAGCAAACTACTGATGCTCTCTGCGATCATTAGATACCATTCCACCTGACGTCCAAGGTTTACAGGACTGTTGTTCGCCGAGTCTCTCTGTGTGGCTCTGAAAGCTGGACAGCAACAGTGAAGCACGAGGAAGCACTTCATGTCATGGAGATGCGCATGCTTCGCTGGTCACTTAAACTGACCTGGATAGATCATGTCACCAACCTAGAAATCCGATCGTAGACAAGATGCGTAAGACCCGACTTCGGTGGTATGGCCACGTAATGCGTAGAGAAATTTCACCTGTTGTACAGACGGCACTTCGCATCACGCCATCAGGTGGTAGGCCCAAGAAACGCTTTCTTCTTCACTTTGAAGATGTCACCTTGTTCCAAATGATGCCCGTAATCGAACCATAGGGAAAATGGCTTGCAAATATGCGGGCCCTGCTCCACTGTGAGACAAACACTAAGAAGATGATAATGATTTATCAGTATGACAAACCTTTTAACGCTCATACACCCGGTTCACATTGTATCAGGCTACCCACTACGATATTTTCCATCGACCTACTTCCAGATGTCTTCCGACCTTCCACTCATTTGTCCTATTGTTTTGCGCTATCACTTCGAGTTCCGTACGAAGCTCATAAGGTTCATCATCATCATCATCATCCGTTTACCCTCCAGGTTCGGTTTTTCCCTCGGACTTAGCGAGGGATCCCACCTCTACCGCCTCAAGGGCAGTGTCCTGGAGTTTCAGACTCTTGGTCGTGGGATACAACTGGGGAGTATGACCAGTACCTCGCCCAGGCGGCCTCACCTGCTATGCTGAACAGGGGCCTTGTGGAGGGATCGGAAGATTGGAAGGGATAGGCAAGGAAGAGGGAAGGAAGCGGCCGTGGCCTTAAGTTAGGTACCATCCCGGCATTCGCCTGGAGGAAAAGTGGGAAACCACGGAAAACCACTTCCAGGATGGCTGAGGTGGGAATCGAACCCACCTCTACTCAGTTGACCTCCCGAGGCTGAGTGGACCCCGTTCCAGCCCTCGTACCACATTTCAAATTTCGTGGCAGAGCCGGGAATCGAACCCGGACCTCTGGGGGTGGCAGCTAATCACGCTAACCACTACACCACAGAGGCGGACAGCTCATAAGGTTACCGGAGAATATTCTATTTCTGGAACTTCGCGTACCCATATGGGATCACCTCACTGTTCCAGTTTAGAGTGCTGTGCTGTTTACGACATTTGCTGCGACTATTCTGTCATGTAGTTAACAAAGACTGTAGTGCATATTTCATTATTTACGTCGTATGAAGAGGAATCCCATATGAGTACGATAATAACGTCGTTTTAGCGGACAAAGAAAGCTTACTTTTCATGCGGTTCGCTCGTGACATTGAGATGTGAAGTTAATTTCGTTACGTGACATCGCTTGATGAACTGCGAGAGAGGAATACATCTAGAGGAAAGAGAATATAAACTGCATAATTCACACTATTAAAACTCCACAGCCCTTCAAGCAAGTAACTCAGTGTTGAAAACATCCTAGGGATATGAGCAATGAATTTTATGTAAATAAAATATAATAAATATGGGAACATATTCTTTATTCATTCCTAAGAATTAGAATCCTTTTCTTAATCATCGAGTGTAAAGTACTGTAGATAACCGTTACATTTTCGTCTGATTGCGGACTGGAACACGGTTCATCACCGAATCTTATTGTTGGTGCATTTGTAATTAATTTTCGTTGTTTCTCCACTTTTTCAAACGCAAAGGACACAGTAAACGTTTCTTAAGATGTGCCGGCATGATTCCTTATCCAGTCGATTAGATTAGAAGTTTGCCTTTCCTACAGCTACGAGCGCTAGTGCGAGTCAATAATGATGATGACATGCGGTAAACTGATTATTGTTCACTGGTAACTCAACCATATCCAGTCAATTAGATTAACAGTTTGATTTTTTCTACCACTACGAGCGCTAATGGGAGTCAATGCATTGTTTCACTTAAGCCCTTTTAACTACCGTACATTAATTGTGGGCATTTTTCCAAAAACCAAAAACGCCTGAGGGTATTGAACCAAAGAACACATTACAGAAATAATTATGTAAATAAGGGAACTGAATTTAGGCCGGAAGTGATTTTTGAAATTTATTTTTTATTGTATTTATTTTGATAGAGTTATCCAAAACTCACCATTTGAAACATTTTTGGGCCCTATAGCCCTTCAACTTTCGACACAATTGAGAAAATTGCTTAATCTTACGTTTTTCGTGGTAGGGAGCCCCTATAATGTCTACTAAGAAACGATTTCAGCATCAACAAACAAGTAGAGCCTCCGTGGCTAAGGCGGCAGCGCGCCGGCCTCTGAGTGCTGGAGTCCCTGGTTCAAATCTCGGTCACTCCATGTGAGATTTTGGTGGATAAAGCGGAGGCGGGACAGGTTTTCCTCCGGGTACTCTGGTTTTCCCTGTCATATTTCATTCCAGCAACACTATCCACTATCATTTCATTTCATCTGACTCTCATCAATCATTGCCCAAGGGGAGTGTGAAAGGATTCGGCAGCCAGCACAATTCCTATCCTCGTCGCTAGATGGGAGCTTCATCCCATTCCCGAACCGGTCGAATGACTGGAAACAGGCTGTGGATTTTCATTTTCATGTAGTTCTACGTGACTCTTCATATCGTGATAGTAGCCACGGCGCCTCTAGTTTAGCGTAAAATCGTAACAGCAGCGACATGGCTTTTCATTTGAAAATTCCCACTTGCATTGCCCGGGATTCGAACGGTAGACACCTTGTTGGGAAGCCAGTGACGGATTCTCTCAACTATCATGCCCATCCTAAACAACAAAAGTGGTGATTTTAGCAATTTTAAGCGAGGGACAAAACGTAATACCTGAGACTAAGTAACGTTTCTGAAAGTTTGGAAAGTGATTCTGAGGGTGGAAGTGAGTTTATTATTTCGTGTGGCTATTGCTAGTCTAGTTCAGCCTTTACAAAAGATTCTGCAATGAGGGTGGGCAGTGTCTGCAGTGTATGGGCAACGCGTACTAGCTTTGAGTACTGAGTGTATGATTGGAAGCAGTGTATCGATTCATTCAAGTGTCCGAGTGAATCGATTCGCATGAACGGCGAGCTCACGGAACAGGATTCAGCTGACTCGCAGCAGACAGTGATGAGTGGCGCAATCACGGATCAGTGAGACACAACACACACACGGCTCATTGTTGGTACACAGGACATTGGCGGTGAGCTGAACTTCTGCTACAGCGAGACATACAGAGTCATGGCACACTGAAAGAATCGTACACTATAATGGACTCCCGTTCACAGCTCATTTGAAAATAACACCCACTTGAAATTACTGTCCTCTTCTTACAGGGAGGTTTAGATAATAGATGGATTTATTTGCAATATTATAAAGGTAGTCAAAACATAATTCCAAAAGTACCTAGCTAATGAATAGGTAGACTTAGGTTATTCTACTTATTAGTTTAATGAGTCAGTATTATAACTTAGTTGGCTTTCGACACTTAATTCAACTCAACACTCTAGCCTACACTACGGCTATGAGTTATGTTCATGACCACTCAAAATTGTCTGTTTTATACTGGGCAGAACCGCTCATGATTTTCACAGATCGTATGTCGCATCATTGCACAAGAATTCAATAATTGAAACAGTAAGTGAGCCGACTAAGGCAATAGCTTAAATAAAAATATGTTGAATCTGAAATCAAGAGGGGTACTGAACATCTCGGTAGCCTATACAAAATATGACGATTTAAAAAATCTTCTACTGATAGAAAAAGACATATCTTTAAAGATGACCGAGCGAGTTGGCAAAGCGGTTTGGGTAGCGTAGGTATGACGTTATGTTCGGGGGATGTTGGGTTCGAATCTTACAGTCGGCATCCGTTAAAATGGTTATCTGTGGTTTCCCATTTTCACACCAGACAAATGCTGGCGATGTACCTTAATTGAGGCCACGACCGCTTCCTTTCCTCTCCTAGCTCTTTCCTATCCCAACGTCGCCAAAAGACCTATCTGTGTGATTTACATTTAATATGTAGGCTACTTATTGTGAATAGAGGTATTTTTTACATCTTACTTACTTAATCTGTTTACCCCCCAGGGTTGGCTTTTCCCTCGGACTCAGCGAGGGATACCATCTCTACCTCCTCAAGGACAGTGTCCTGGAACGTGAGAGATTTCCTTTCCAGAATTACATTGAAACGAGGAAACCTATTAAAGCATTACGAATTTCCTGGAGTAATGAAAGACTGCCAAGTCTTTGCATGGAGGGTAACTTGCCATGGAATGATAGATAGACCTTGGGGGCAGCATTTAAAAGAGCGTAACAGCATCACTGTGCAGTGGGAGAGTGGGAGATCGCAGACAGCTGTGGTACTTAAGCTTTAATGGATTTGAAATATTGATCACTTGTTTTCACCTAGAAACGTTCAAAGCTGGGCTTGGTGGTAACCTGCTTATCTATTTACTGACAGAGAGAGATGCAAAATGAGGCTTACAACTGGCAGTTTTCAGGACAATCAGCTTTCAACCGAATATAGGAAAAATGACGCTGAACAAGGCGGAGGAAATAATACTCAGTTACATACTTATTACTAAAACTGAGTTGCAATTCAAGATACATTTCTCATACATCAACGTACACAATTGACATTCAGGTATAATGGAAACCTGTGCATTGTGCTGATGATGATGATGATGCTTGTTGTTTAAAGGGGCCTAACATCGAAGGTCATCGGCCCCTAATGGAATGTGATAAACGACATGAGAGATGATAAAATTTTAAAAAACATATCCACTGACTAGAGTTTAAAAAATGATGGAGAAAAATGAGGGTGAGATTAAAACAATCAGTGGATCTAATACGCAATGCCTTATTTTCTAATAAAATAAGAGAAATTACAGGAAAACAAAAGAATAAGGCATTGCCTGGTAGTACATAATTTACGAGAGACGTTAAAATAACACATTAAAATACGCAAAACAAACTAAAATTAAGTCAATAGGATAAAAGCGAAAGTGACACAAAACACACTAGGACAAAGGACAGCATTACACACGAGAAAACAGTCCACTATCCCTCATAAAGCGGATGACGAGGTCTGCTGACTGCTCGTCATCACGCAAGATAAGGGAGATAGTACTCGGAAGGTTAAGACTACGGCGCAGATCGCCCAGGTCCACACACTCCGTAAGGATGTGCACCACGGTAAGGTGGTCGCCGCAGGTACACACCGGAGGGGGTTCTCCTTTCAAAAGATGCGAGTGAGTCAAGATACCGTGGCCGATCCGAAGACGACATAATACCACGGCTTCCCTCCGCGAAGCCCGAAGGGAAGTCCTCCATACCTTCGTTGTTCCTTTTATCGCTCTCAGCTTATTGGGAAGTGGAATGGCCTGCCACTCCATCTCCCAATGGGACATAACAAGATGTCTCAGCTGGGAGCGAATATCACTTACTGGAACCTGGAAAGGCAACGTGGGCAGTGTAACTGCCTCCTTGGCAGCCTGATCTACTAACTCGTTTCCCTCTATGCCCATGTGGCTTGGGAGCCACAGAAATGTGATTCTGGTGCCAGCATCCCAACACCCGGCCAGCAGGTCCTGGATTAGCTGCACCAGAGGGTGCCGAGGGAAACAGGAATCTATAGACTGGAGCGAACTCAAGGAGTCGGTACACAGAAGAAAGAGTCGGCGCTCATTGTACAGTGCGTACCGCAGAGCCTCATAGATAGCATAGAGCTCTGCTGTGTACACACTACAGGTTGCCGGAAGAGCAAAAAGGAACCTATCATTGTTAACAACGAACGCACAGCCCACCTTCGTATCTGACCTTGAACCATCCGTGTAGACGACGACTGAACCTGGATAGCGGCCAACAACGGACAGGAAGAGCCTCCGATAAATCGAAGGGTCCGTGTTTTCCTTTGGACCAGTGTGCAGATCCAGGATTACTTCAGGTCGTCGTACGACCCACGGAGGTACCCCACTTGGTTGCCTGACAAGGCAAGGAACCGAAGGTACGTCAACCAATTCGGAAATGTTATCCAAGCGTATCCCAACCGGCCGCGTCGCTCGAGGACGAGCAGCGTACAGCAAACGGTTGCCATTGTTGAACACGCAAGGATAGCTGGGATGAAGTGGCATCTGTCGCAAATTTGCAGCATATGTAAGTAGAAGTTGCTGGCGCCTCAGGTGTAAAGGCGGCACACCAGACTCAGCGAGCAGGCTAGCGATGGGGCTTGTACGAAAAGCTCCCGTCGCCAACCTAACCCCGCTGTGGTGGATACTGTTCAGCTTCGCAAGAACGCTTGGTCTTGCGGAGCCATATGCTGCACTGCCGTAGTCTAACCGGGATAAAATGTGTGCCCGATAGAATCGCAGGAGCACCGCGCGGTCAGCCCCCCAAGAAGTGCTGCTAAGAAACTTAAGGATATTAAGCTTCCTAGTGCATTGCACTTTTAACTGCCGCACGTGTGGCTCCCACGATAATTTACTGTCAAAAAGGAGCCCAAGAAATCGGTAGGTGTCAACAACTGGAAGAACGACATTACCTAGATAAAGCTCAGGATGAGGGTGAAGTGTACGTTGACGACAAAAGTGGACAACGGAGGTCTTTGCGGCAGAAAACCGAAAGCCATGTTCTAAGGTCCACTTCTCCACCCTCCTAATAGCTTGCTGTAACTGTCGCTCTGCGACTGCCATACTGCACGAGCTATAGTGCAGAGCAAAATCATCCACATATAGGGACGGTATGACGGCTGGACCAGCAGCCGCGACAATACCGTTTATGGCAATCGCGAACAGAGTGACACTAAGAACCGATCCCTGTGGTACTCCATTTTCTTGAACGTGGTATTGCGAATATGTCCTCCCTACTCGGACACGGAATAGACGGAGGGACAAAAAATTCGCAATAAATACCGGCAAGTTACCTCGGAATCTCCATTGATGCAGGACTGAAAGGATGCCATATCGCCAGGTGGTGTCGTAGGCCTTCTCCAAGTCAAAGAAGACAGCTACCAAATGCTGTTTGCGGAGAAACGCATCCTGGATAGAGCTCTCCAGGCGTACCAAGTGGTCTGTGGTGGATCGAGCGGCTCGAAATCCACATTGGTACTCGGACAAGAGTCCTTGTTTCTCCAGACACCACACGAGTCTGCGATTTACCATCCTCTCAAAGAGCTTACACAGGCAATTTGTAAGACAAATCGGTCTGTAACTTCCTGCATACTTAGGATCTTTGTCAGGCTTGAGGACAGGGATGACTATGCCCTCTCGCCACTGAGACGGAAAATCACCCTCTGTCCAGATTCGGTTGAACACACGAAGGAGATATAGTAAACTATCATCACTAAGGTGTTTCAACATCTGGTTATGGATGTTGTCCGGTCCAGGAGACGTGTCCTTGCAAAGCGCTAATGCGCTGCGGAGCCAGAGACATCCGCGAAATGACTAGCGAGATGATTAGCAATCGCAAGGGGATCAGTGGCGACACTGCCTGCAATGGAAATTCCCGGTACAGCAGATGATCCTTGAATACCCGAAAGTCGTCGAAGTTTCGTCCACACTTGAGATGATGGAGTATGCGACGTCATGGACGACACATATCTCTCCCATGAAGCCTTCTTACTTTGTCGAATAAGAACTCGCGCCTTAGCGCGGAGTTTCTTAAATGTTACCAAGTTGGCCACAGTAGGCTGTCGACGGTAACGTTTATGAGCGCGACGGCGTTCTTTGATGGCTGCTGCTATTTCATCGTTCCACCAAGGAACGAGTTTTCGGCGAGGAGCCCCCGAGAAAAACGGAATGGACTCCTCAGCAGCAGCAAGAATAACTTGGGTGACGTAAGTTATTTCCTCGCCGACGGTCCGCCTGACATCATCGTGAAAGACAGCTAGTGATGTGTACTTTGGCCAATCAGCATGTTTAAGAATCCATCGAGGGGGAGCCTCGACGGGTTTATGTTTCAACAAAGTAAGAATAATGGGAAAATGGTCACTGTCACAGAGATCATCGTGTGCATTCCACCGAAACAGTGGAACTAACGTTCGGCTGCATAGACTTACGTCTATGCGAGAGTATGTGCCGTAACGTACACTAAAGTGAGTTGGTTCCCCTGTGTTCAAAATACATAAATCCAGATCTGTTATAAGTGTTTCCAACTCTCTTCCTCGGGGACAAGGCGTCTCAGAGCCCCATATGGGGTGATGGGCGTTAAAATCGCCCAATAAGAGGAAGGGTGGTGGAAGCTGATCTATAAGATCAGCGACATCATTGATGTTCAGATGCTGGCCGGGTGGAAGATAAACATTACACACTGTTGCTATGACAGGCAGCGAGACGCGAACAGCTACAGCCTCTAGAGGGGTTCGTAATGGAACCTCTTCGCTGTAGCTATCAGAACGTACAAAAATGCCAACGCCTCCGGAAGCCCGGTGAGCATAGTATCGTTCTGTCGAGTATAGTTTGAAATTCCTCAAGACCGTATGATGACCAGGTCTGAAATTGGTCTCCTGAATACAGACTATACTCGCTGCGTACTCACTAATAAGCTGACGTAACTCAGCAAGATGCCTGTCATAACCATTACAATTCCACTGTAACAGTGTCATAGTGTGGACTGTAAAAGGAGTGTTAGGTTATGAGCGAAAAATGCTCGTTAGCCTAAACACTATCTAATTCTACATCCGTAGATGTAGAGGACAGCGCGACATCCATCCCGTCATCAAAAGATGGCAGGGGTGCCGCCCAGAATTTCGACAAATTTCGGGCGCGAGGGGGTCCCCTACGAGGAGAGCGCGCAGGTTTGGGAGCAGGAGTGCCTCCTGGCGCAGACTCATACCCTCCAGATGGGGGGCATGACTTCTCCTTCGCAGGGGGAGGCCGAGAGCGCTCAGAACGGGCGCTCTTCTTCCCCTTCTTTTTTCAGGTTTAGACGGGCTGGGAGATGGTTTCCCAGCCCTGGTCAACGAAGCCGCCTCCGCCGGCTGGGGCACGACTTTCGTCGACCCCCTCCCAGCCGGCACAGACTTCTGGTTGGTCGAAGGTGGGGTGGTCCCCCCCTTCGAGCTTTGACTATTTGCGACGTTGCTGGGAGCAGCAACAGTCGCCTTGGGCGCAGCGGTCTGGACAGGTGTCTTGGTCGTAAATGACGAAACTGGAAGACTCTGAGCTATCAAGCTATAGTCGAGTGTACGGGCAGGTGTATTCATAGAATGAAACTTACGGCGCGCTTCCTGGTAGGAAAGACCATCCAGGGTCTTGATCTCCTGGATCTTCTTCTCACTCAGGTATGTCGGACAATTCCGATCCCGAGGAGAATGAAAACCGGAGCAGTTAGTGCACTTGTATGGAGTTGTGCACTCCTCCGCGCCGTGAGCTACTCGTCCACATGTACCACATACAGCCTGATTCGAACAGCGAGATACCATATGTCCGAATCGCTGGCATTGATAGCATCGCATAGGAGGCGGGATGTACGGCCTCACATCGCAACGATAAGTGGTTACCTTGACTTTCTCTGGTAACACTGACAACTTGAAAGAGACAATGAAGGCACCAGTGGCAACGTCTTCACCGTTGACCTTGCGCGTAATGCGCCGGACGTGTGTCACGCCACGGTTCTTCATGTCTTCCATCAACTCGTCGTCAGTGTTCAAAATAAGGTCGCGGTGAAAGATGACTCCGCGAACCAGGTTCAAGGACTTATGCTCCTCCACTTTGACGGGGATTTCGCCAAAGTGCTCGCACTTAAGCAACTGATCAACTTGCAGTGCTGTACGAGTCTTGAGAAGCAAACTACCGTTGCGCATTTTCTTGAGTTCCTCCAGTTCGCCATAGACGCCTTCGATGTGCCGACTAAAAAGGACCGACTTCACAAGCTTAAAATCGTTCCCATCGGTTCTGGTAGCGACCAGAAACCTAGGGAAGCTGGATCCCATTCCTTCACGCTGCGCATGTTCCCAGGGAGTTGAACCTCTCAGGGAAGCAAAAGTTAAAGACTTAGGTGGGCGACCACCTTGAGAGAGCAGACTTCGTTTGGAAGCCATGCCCGATAGCATCCTCCCCGAATGCCACCCACTCCGATCAGGGGTCTCTGTAGCCGAACCAAGCAGCCAAGGCAATACCCACCTGGTCATAGCAGGTACTGCCCGGGGTCCGATGTTGGACGATGCCTAATACGGCATGACTGAGGCAATGAGCACTAAGACTCCCTTCCTCCAGCCACCCGCAATAGCATGTACCCCATAGCGTTTACAGAGCACTAAATATAGAGAAAAAATAAAAATAATTAATAATAATATGTCCTTCTGGCATTCGGCTGTGCGGGGACCTGCGTTGTCAGGCGGATACCACTGCCCGGGTACATGATACTCCCACCCGCCGCGTCCTGGGTGGTTGCTGGCACGGGCTTTCGAGCGTAGTCGCACACATAGGAGCTCCATCGCCGGGTAGCACGCACATCAAATTTTGAATGGTCTACATCTGACCCTCGGAAAAATAATAAAAAAATAAAGAGGGGACCATGGCCACATGACCCTTTAAGTCGCCTTCTACGACAGGCAGGGATTACCTATGGATGTATTCAGCCTCTCCCATCCACAGGAGGTCCATAACATTATACCAAACCGCAATCCATGTCCGCGCCAAGGTCGCCCCTTTTTGTCGCCTCTTACGACAGGCAGGGGATACCGCGGGTGTATTCTGCATGTGTGTCCCCCACCCGCAGGGGGTAGTGTGTTTGGTCCGCGAGAGGTATTTTATTTCCCTCAAGTCCGCCGGCAAGCCGGTTAGGACCTCCCTATCCGCCACCTGGGACGCGCCACGTGGGAGTATCACCTCTCCCCCTGCTACGCCATCGTAGTAGGTTCGTGGCCTGTGCATTGTTTTCGCAATATTTAATATTTTACTTTATTTTTATATATGGCTTTACGTCGCGCCGACAAAGATAGGTCTTCTGGCAACGATGAGAGAGGAAAGGGCTAGGAGTAGGAAGGAATCGGCCGTGGCCTTAATTAAAGTACAGCCACAGCATTTGCCTGCTGTAAAAATAGCAAACCACGAGAAACCCTCTTCAGGGCTACCGACAGTGGGGTACGAACCCACTATCTCCCGAATTCAGGCTCACAGTTGCACACCCCTCACCGCATAGCCCACTCGTTCGGTAATATTTGATAATGCCCCGAGGTGCCGGAATATTGTCAGCAGGAACTCTTTTACCTGGTAGTAAGTCTACCAACCCTGGGCTGACGTATATGGGCACCTTCAAATACCACCAAACTGAGCCAGAATCGAACCTGCCAACTAGGCCTCAGAAAGGCAGCGCCTAAACAGTCTGAGACACTCAGGCCGGCCAATATTTAATAATTAAGATGAGTTGTTGCCCAAATAATAGGCAAGTTATAAAATGATTTATAATTTCCTTAAGAATCAGACCTGCTTCGTGGTTGAATGGAGAGCGTAGTGGCCAACACTTCATTGGAACCCGGGTTCGATTCCAGGACAATCCGGGCATTTAAGCTGAGTTTGGTTAATTACTCTAGCTCGGGGACTGTATCATTGTGATCGTCTTAGTACATAATTTGCACATTGTACATCATACTACCAACCACCACGGAAAGACGCAGAAGTGAACACATCCCTCCAAATAGGGCTGGCGTCAGATAAAACATCTGGCCATAAAGCTAGGCTTAATCCACATTAGTGATGTGGATAATTTGGTAAAATATCAAGAAGGAAAAAGAAGATTTGGTAAAGCTTCAGCCGTATTCACGCAATAAGGAGGTGATGCAGAATAAAGCAAGCAAAACTTACGTGGAATTCCTTTTAGAGAAGAGATATGTCCATTGCCATGGCCAGAGAACCACCAAGCCACCCCAAGAAGTACATTTACTTGTATAACCTAACGAAGAGTAGCGCACGCCATGTTCCATTGCTGGAATGGCTATGCGCATTTCTATTGGCAGTCGTAGAAAGCGTTGTTTTGTTACGTCATTACCATTAGTGATTAGAAGCATATAGCGTTGCCAACGGAGCACAGGGAAATATAACCCGAAAGTGAAGCAATGTATAACACAGAAGAAGACTGTTTGTAAATTATGGATTCGCTGGCGTAGTAAGGTGGGGGAAAAAAGGTGATTTGGTCCAGGGATCACTACCCTTACCAATTCAGACCAATGGTCTTGTCCAGTCCCTAACCTAATCAGTGCAGACCAATGGGCTGGCCTAAGGCCACTTCGAGGCTCTGATGATGATGATGATGATAATGCTTGTTGTTTAAAGGGGCCTAACATCCAGGTCATCGGCCCCTAATCGTAAGAAACGAAATAACAAAAAGTTCAAATTCATCCACTGACCAAAATAAAATAAAAAATGTCATGAAGAATGAATGGATGGACATGAACCTAACAAAATACAAAAAACAACAAAGCAAACAGAAAACAGTGGATCAGACTCAAAAAACATCGTAAATAATAGTATTACTGACCAAAGGACACCTTACAAAGCACAATGATGCTTGATGTCGAAAGGGGTGCAAAATCCATGTCTAAGGCCCCGTAGAATGGTACATGTCGCGAGTAAAGTAGAACCATGGTATTTGTCATGTTGGGGTACTAATCAAAAGTAGCGAAGACTCACGGTGCTCCACACAAGATGGTACTACTCGCAAGTATTGTACTTCGTACAGGGAACGCAGACCCGTGGTGTTTCCCACACAATGGCGCCATTCACAGCCAACGCAAACCGACGAGGCTCCTCACCTAGGTGTACTAATCACGGGCGCCGGTATTCCCGTGGTGTTCTTCACCACATAGTGGGTACTAATCACAGGCAATGCAGACCGACGGTGTCGCTCATATAGTGTACAACTCACAGGCTACGCCCAGATCCGCGGTGTTGCTCACATGTGCACGACACACGGGTAATGGAAACCCCCAGGCCTGCCTCTTTACTGCTACTAATCACAAACCTATTTCGTACCTAATTTAGTGGTACTACTCGCAAGTACAGGCAACCCATGGTGTTCCCCGCATGATGGCACGAATCAAAAGTAGTTTCATGGTTCTAATTCAATCATCCCTTGGTCACCCCTTTTAGTCACCTCTCACGACAGGCAGGGGATACCGCGGGTGTATTCTACATGTGCGTCCCCCACCCGCAGGGGGTAGTGTGTTCGGTCCGCAAGTCTGCCGGCAAGCCGGTTAGGACCCCCCTATCCGCCACCAGGGACGCGTCACGTGGGAGTATCACCTCTCCCCCCTGCTACGCCAGCGTAGTAGGTTCGTGGCTTCGAGGCTCTAACCTGTCGGATTACGCCCCCAGACTCCCTTTGCTTGTCCTCATATCACTGGTCCACGGCTCTTAACTGGGGTCTTACGCGCCCGACCCCCTTTCATCACTGATGGTCTAGTTCCCAAGCAGAGTGGTTGGCAGCGTTGTACTTGGCTCGATCACGTCGTCAGCGAGTCATCTGCGAGAAATAAACATAGGACAGTCCAACCAAGCGTAGATATTGCCGATGCAAGTGGTAACGATGGTACTAATGTTGCGTGAACACGACTGAAGTTTTAATGAAGATTGCTCAGTAACTCAATTTAGAAACATCACTATGGAAATTACGGTGTGATAGTTCAACGTTCTTAGAGAGGGTCTCTCAACTTGGGAACGTAGGATGGCAACCACGGTTCTTCTACCTGAGTCACACATTGCATCCACTCAATTGTGCCAGGCTCCACACTTTCATATTTCCTTTGTGGTCTCCCTTGGTTGACACTTGTTCTCTTACGACGCTGGCTGTATTAGGTTTGCGAGGCCTGGGGAATCTTTCAATATCATAACAATGCTACCGTTTTTACGTCCCGAAAACTACTTTTGTTCGGTTTTCGGAGGCGCCGAGGTGCCTGAATTTTGTCCCGCAGGTGTCTTTTACGAGCCAGTAAATCTACCAACAGAAGGCTGACGTATTTGAGCACCTACGTGGCCCTTCCCTTACTTATGCGGATACCTTTATTCTTAGACATGCCCGATACTTTAAATTTATTTATTTATTTATTTATTTATTTATTTATTTATTTATTTATTTATTTATTTATTTTTGCTTGTGGTTTAGCGCCGCACTATTACATCGAAGGTCTAGGATTCGGAAGGTAGCGGCCATAGCCTTTATTAAAGTAAATCGCCAGAACTTATCTGGTGAAAATGAGAAACCACGGAAAACTATAAATAGGGCTGGTGACGATGGGATTCGAACCCCGCTACAAGTTCACAGTTGTACGACACCAGCCGAATGGCCAATTCGCTCAGTCTACTCCATTTTCCCTACTGATGAACGATGATAGAAGATTAGTTGCTCACTTGTACTTTCTCTTAAATCATCACCACCACCATAAAAATTCTTTTACTGAAACCAGGATTGCCAATTAGCAATTTCATAGCCTCTCGGTATTTTCCAGCGGGTACTTTTCGGTGATTTGAAGAAATATAAAAATAATTCTCAATGTTCATGCGACAACTGCTTCTGCAAGAATGTGATTCGAAACATACTCACTGACGCAGATTGGTTTCATATGTTATCATTAGTGCTACCTACAAATAGACGTTCACGTGATCGGCAATGATCAGTCATAAATCTGTTGGACAGTGCGGCTGCTATGATGGGAAGTGCTAATTGTAACATATCGCGTGCTTTGTGATTATTGTGGTTACGGTCCTTGACTTCTTTCAACACTCTTGACCAAGCTTGAAGCATCTGTCTCGAGTGTATATAAATATCAGGTATCCAAGAATTAAATGAACATAGTATAATTTAACAACTGTCATCCATCTCCTTTTAGTTCTCATTTCTCAAGCCTCTTTCGTACGGGTGCTCAGTGCTCTCGAAAACTGTAAAACAACTTACAGAAACAAGCTGTAAACGGAACCTCTATTAGCACTTTTAGCCAGTGGTTTAGTTGGACCGGAACGGGCCGGAACGCCGTTCCGGGAAACATTTTCCCGCTTTAGAATGACGTAACATCTTTACATTCAGTAAGAAAATCTTATAATCCATACATAGTGCTGAAACGTCATGAGTGTACTCTAGCGGACTAATATTGAACCTTACAGTTTTATGTTCATAATTAACAGTGATTCAAAGGTACTATACAAAAATAATTGGCCCTCCACTTCTACTTTGGATATCTGCTATGGTGATGAGAGTGTTAGCAACCTTTGTACTTTTTCCACATGTCAGACAAGAGGAGGTACATTAATGCTTTTAGAAAGTATTGTGACCGTGAGGCCACAAATGAAAGAACAGGTGTTGGTGCGGCTTGTGTCTGCTTGTCGGCGAGATGGGGTGCGCGCGACCTTGGACAGGGGCGAGAACGAGTTTTTTTGTGCAGAGAGCGGCCGACTGGCTAACGGAATAAAAATAAAAAAATGAAGGTTGGTGACTGGAAGAAGGAGGCCAGCGCGTGTCACCTATAATTGCGAGGAATGACATGAATGAAATATTTGTAATATCTTTGGTGGCGACGTGCATAATTACGGAAGGCTCAAGGACTAAAGTAAAATAAACTGGATAAAAGAATAGCACATTTGGAGGATATAAATTAAAAACTGAAATTTTGGAATAATTTGCACGACCTTGTGGCTAAGATGGTGATGAAGTTGTAGATTCGTACAGGAGAAGAATTTAGCCCCTCAATTGACTTTACTTCCGTGTATGTGCACCAGACATGACATTTAAGTCATGTGATACGAATACTCGTTCTCACACACCCTCTGGCGTGTCTTGAACTATCACCTTCAGTCGCTTAGCGTGGAACGTCGCTTCACTCCTGTGCTCTACACGTCTGAAAATTGGATATAATTTAGAACAGTGCTGTGATCAGACGTCGAATGTGCAGACAATAATCCCTTAAGTACGTGTCATTTCTAAAATACTGTTACGTGTGTGCTTGGAGCCTACTCTAAAACATCTTGTGTAAGTTTCAGCTTTCTTACGAGTGGACTCGGAAGACGTGGACGTGAATAAATTCCAGAAGAGGACGGAATCTCACATCATGGATTATCAGTGCTTCACCATGAGGTTCTAAACCTTTGACCATCGTTGGCGGCGCCGGGATGCAGATTCTTTCTTCCTGGCATGGCTGATTGAGAACCCAGACTTCCAGACATGAAGATTCATCTATAAGTTAAGTCGATTACGTCTCATTTATATCTGTTCTATGTAGTTATGTTCTATCCTTTCTTTTTCTTAGTAAGCTATTTTGATACTTTTTATGGCAGTTTATTTGCTCGAATACGTCATAAAACTGACACATGTGATTATTTAATGACCATGTGGCCATGAATTTGACAGTGAGGGTTCTGATAGAGTTATCCATGTGTTATCGACACCATCTCTGCTTATTGAGTAAATTTCGTCACGAATATGAATTAGTTTATGTTTGATGGATTTAATGGTAGGATATTTCGTCCGTATTTTCTATATTTTCCTTGTATTTGAACTTCTACTTGTACCTCGTGTCTGAGACAACGTGTCATCGGGATATTGAGTCCGAATTCTATGTGCGAATTTAATGTGGACATGTGCATTGGAAGCATGTGATAATTAATTGGATGTAATTAATCATCGAGACACTTTTAAGTGGATATTATGTATTTGTAGGACGATGGTAGGTCCTGATATTTCACGGCTACATATTTGAGATTAAGATGCGACAAGTTACAGTCGTCATTGTGGTATATTGTACGTATAGAGTATATGGAATAATTAGCATGAATCTTCGCGAAACTGAGTTTTTCACATGTTTATGGATTATTCGCGATAAATGCAGTGTAGCCTAATATTAGTGTCTTCAGATGAAGAAAATGAAAGTCCATGTTTATCGATGTACTTTTAATTCGTGGGAATATCCCAAATTTTCTCAAGTAATCCAGTAATTTCAATCTCAAGGTACAGATGAATGTTCGAGAAGGCCTTAGGTCTAAAGAACAAGTCTTCGACGAAATATCTAAATAATGTCTGATTCGTGATTATACCAGCTCATTCGTTGATGTAATTTTACTCTCATGTGATAACTCAATCTTGCTATAACTCAATAAATTTGTTAATAGGAGAGTAAAACGGTTGATCGACACTCGTCGACATGTACATAATGTAGATATTTTCTTCTTAGTACTCACAGTCTTCTTACCAATTTCTGTAGTTAGCTGTAGAAGTAGTGATTTATTAGTATTTAGAGGGTTATTTTCTTTTATGTGTTCTATTCTGAAACATGTGACACTGATATTATCGATTGATAGTGGACAGGATCTCCACATGAATGGTATTATCCCCACTTACTTACGTTTGCAAGCCCGAGAGGCGTTTTATTTAGTTTAATCATTGGTCAAATACTTAACGTTCAATATAAATTCTCACGAAAGGAGATGTGAGATGACGTGAACAGGTATATCCGACGTCTCGGATTAACTTAGAGAAACCAAGGCAAATTCAACTTTTCATTTTATCGTTAAGATAACGACTGTAAATTTTATTATTTTGTCATAAGTGTTAACTTTTTGAATCTTGGTTATTTCTTTACTAAATTCGTTCTTACAATTACTGCATTTTTTCCAGATTATCGATGAAGGCTTGGCCCAGACCTCATTTTTCTGAATGAAAATTTTTAATTCAACTTTAAACAAATAACTTAATAACTTTGAAGACGAAAAAAAAAAGTTTTTACAATGTAAATACTCTGTTAGAATGTCAGGGAAACAACTGCCGTGTACCATCCCATTTGTGTGTGCCTAGGTTTGTTACATCAAGAGCCAGATTAAATTCCTTAACGTAACGATCATAATCATAATCATAGATTTCAGGATGGCCAATACTGCATTCAATTGAATAAAAGTGTCATATTTGTTTTCTACTTGGAACGCACTCATTTGATGAACCCTATGATAATCCTACCACATTCATTTATTTTATAAGCCTACAGCCACCGAACTGAGCACCCCTGGGGTGTCTCGTGTTCGATGACTGACTAGGACGGGCACATCTTAGTGGCTTTTCCCATCCGTGGGGCTCGATTTGTGGCTTAAAAATGTGGCTTAATCCATCGTGGAACTTGATTAATTGCTTCTCCACGTGGTTTAAATTGACTTGCTCAAATTATGAATTATTCACGGTTCGGCAGGTTCATTTCAGATTTAATGCCATCCCAGTTAGGTAGAATTCTAACAGAGTACGCGGAATTTTCAGAGTATTTTACTTAAGATTATGTGTTTTACATGGAAAAATGAGGGTTAGGAATTTTCTTCGTGAAACTTGAATTTGCCTTATCACAATCAACATGTCTGGGGGGAAAGTTTCTGCATTTCGGCGTTTGCTGACACAGGTCACTTTATGAATAATAGAATGGATCTCGAGGAGATTAGGAAGTTATTAGAGACTATGGCAGTAGAGAGTAGGAGAGCACAGGAGGAGAATAAAGAGGAATTCAGAAAAATGCAGGAAGAGAGTAAAGAGGAATTCAGAAAAATGCAGGAAGAGAGTAGGAGAGCACAGGAAGAGAGTAGGAGAGCACAAGACGAGAATAAGGAGGAATTCAGAAAAATACAGGAAGAGAATAGGAAAATACAGGAAGAATATACAGAGGAATTTAGGAAAATTCAGGAAGATAGTAATGAACGATTGAGTCAGAAAATGAACATTATGGGTGCTGCAATACAGGAAGAGGCAAAAAAAGGTCGTGACGAACTATATGCAAAACTGGAGGAAACTAGTTGTCGGATTGACAATATCGTGTTAGAGTGCAGGGAAAATCAGAAAAAAACCCTGGAACAAGTTGTTACTTTGACGAGCCAGATTAAAGAGGATAATAAGGTTATCACCGGGAAGGTCACCGCTCTTCAGAGTGACGTAGTCCTAGTCAGAAATAACATTGAATCCGTGAGGAAGGAGATAGATGTTATAAAGGTAGAGATTTCTACGGCACAAGAAGAGATGTCAGAACAAGTGAAAAATCTTAGAGGAGAGGTCACAGAAGACTTGAAGAAAATAAAAGAGAAGGTCGACGATGATCTCCGTTCCGTAAAGGACTGTATCTCAGTCAACCAAATGGAGATACAAGATATTTCACTCCAGTTCGATGATATCAAGAGCATGATTGACAAAGACAAGTCGGAAATACTCGAGCAAATTATTAATCTTGCCGGAGATGTCAAGTCCGGGAAACAGAAGATGGAGGAAAATATGGACGCCCTCCAAAAATTAGAAAAAGAAGTAGGATTCTTGAAGTTGCAGGATAGGAGCACTAGGGTCTTAGTGACATCATTAATGGACCGACAGAGTAATGTCGAAGAGGTCGTACAGGCTAAATCTACTGTAACAGAAGGAATATCGCCCATAGCTGAATCGTCTCAGAATATTACCCACATTGAACAACCCACAGTAAATCCCAGTACTACACCGGCACAAAGCGTACCTCAAATCATTAATTTTATCCGAATGAGCGAGGACAGGCCTAGAAAATTCAACAACTTAAACGGGGTCACGCCTAAAAATTTCATTAGGGACCTTGATGAATATATTCGTGAACAGAAGATCCCTACTGAAAAACATCTGCGAACAGCGGAGAAATTTTTAGAGGGAGACGTGCTCAACTGGTACCATGCTTTCCGTTATACGTTTGAAGACTATGAAGGTTTCAAGCGCTTATTCCTACAGAGATACTGGGGAGCGGATCTGCAACAAGCACTACGGTTGGATTTGTATTCACGAAAATATTCCACAGATGGGCAAACGCAGTACGCTAATTACTTCTGTAATCAAGTACGACGAATGAAAGACCTCGACACTCCACCATCTGAAAATGAGTTGGTCCAGGCGATAACAAAGCAGTTTCCTGTGGAAGTACAGCGCTTACTCATTGCTGCTAATGTTCAGACCGCCGTGCAGGCTGAGACTATTCTCAGACAGCTCGACCACACCATGAATGTCTCAACAGTACCGAAAACTCAAAGGAGCAATACTTATCAGGTCAACGTAATAGACATTCCGAAAAACCGGAATTTGCCTCCAATGCCTGAAAACGGAAATCAGAGTGGACCTAAAGAGTACAAAAACTATCCCAGAGCGTACGATCGTCGATGGGAAGAGAGAAGAATGAGACCCAGAGAGGACAGGATGGAAGATCCGAAGAATGTCCGAAGAAGGGGAAATTACAGGACACGGGATCGACCACAGGACTATAGACGGAATAGGCCTTATGATAGACCTAGATATTATTCAGATCGTAACTACCGGAATTTCAGAGATGAAATGGAGAACCGTCATCGAGAAAGCATGAGGTACATTGAAGAATTACGGAAGGAAACTGAAAAAGGCTCAAAATGGAAGGACGCCATTCATAATCAAGACACCGATCCAGATGTGATGGGAGCCGAGAGCCCACAGTTCCAGCGACACCGGAATTCACCTCATGACGATAGATTAAATCCTTCGGCACCACAATATCAACCTGAAAATCAGGGCGCCAGAAGAAAGACTCCAATGTGAAGATATCAAACCATTACTCTCCTATAAACAGTTATATTCAATGCCTCGAACCTAAGACTCTACCGTAAAGCAGAAGAGTGAGGAAAGAAAAAAAGAAAAGACCCAGGTCGGCTATCGAAGAAATACCATGGAAAATTAAACAGTGGAGTAGGCAGCATACGGACCACATTTTAAGGAATGAACACGATTTTAAAAATTTTTAATCTTGCTTAAAAATTTTTGTCCCAGTAAGAGGTGGATGTGACCGTGAGGCCACAAATGAAAGAACAGGTGTTGGTGCGGCTTGTGTCTGCTTGTCGGCGAGATGGGGTGCGCGCGACCTTGGACAGGGGCGAGAACGAGTTTTTTTGTGCAGAGAGCGGCCGACTGGCTAACGGAATAAAAATAAAAAAATGAAGGTTGGTGACTGGAAGAAGGAGGCCAGCGCGTGTCACCTATAATTGCGAGGAATGACATGAATGAAATATTTGTAATATCTTTGGTGGCGACGTGCATAATTACGGAAGGCTCAAGGACTAAAGTAAAATAAACTGGATAAAAGAATAGCACATTTGGAGGATATAAATTAAAAACTGAAATTTTGGAATAATTTGCACGACCTTGTGGCTAAGATGGTGATGAAGTTGTAGATTCGTACAGGAGAAGAATTTAGCCCCTCAATTGACTTTACTTCCGTGTATGTGCACCAGACATGACATTTAAGTCATGTGATACGAATACTCGTTCTCACACACCCTCTGGCGTGTCTTGAACTATCACCTTCAGTCGCTTAGCGTGGAACGTCGCTTCACTCCTGTGCTCTACACGTCTGAAAATTGGATATAATTTAGAACAGTGCTGTGATCAGACGTCGAATGTGCAGACAATAATCCCTTAAGTACGTGTCATTTCTAAAATACTGTTACGTGTGTGCTTGGAGCCTACTCTAAAACATCTTGTGTAAGTTTCAGCTTTCTTACGAGTGGACTCGGAAGACGTGGACGTGAATAAATTCCAGAAGAGGACGGAATCTCACATCATGGATTATCAGTGCTTCACCATGAGGTTCTAAACCTTTGACCATCGTTGGCGGCGCCGGGATGCAGATTCTTTCTTCCTGGCATGGCTGATTGAGAACCCAGACTTCCAGACATGAAGATTCATCTATAAGTTAAGTCGATTACGTCTCATTTATATCTGTTCTATGTAGTTATGTTCTATCCTTTCTTTTTCTTAGTAAGCTATTTTGATACTTTTTATGGCAGTTTATTTGCTCGAATACGTCATAAAACTGACACATGTGATTATTTAATGACCATGTGGCCATGAATTTGACAGTGAGGGTTCTGATAGAGTTATCCATGTGTTATCGACACCATCTCTGCTTATTGAGTAAATTTCGTCACGAATATGAATTAGTTTATGTTTGATGGATTTAATGGTAGGATATTTCGTCCGTATTTTCTATATTTTCCTTGTATTTGAACTTCTACTTGTACCTCGTGTCTGAGACAACGTGTCATCGGGATATTGAGTCCGAATTCTATGTGCGAATTTAATGTGGACATGTGCATTGGAAGCATGTGATAATTAATTGGATGTAATTAATCATCGAGACACTTTTAAGTGGATATTATGTATTTGTAGGACGATGGTAGGTCCTGATATTTCACGGCTACATATTTGAGATTAAGATGCGACAAGTTACAGTCGTCATTGTGGTATATTGTACGTATAGAGTATATGGAATAATTAGCATGAATCTTCGCGAAACTGAGTTTTTCACATGTTTATGGATTATTCGCGATAAATGCAGTGTAGCCTAATATTAGTGTCTTCAGATGAAGAAAATGAAAGTCCATGTTTATCGATGTACTTTTAATTCGTGGGAATATCCCAAATTTTCTCAAGTAATCCAGTAATTTCAATCTCAAGGTACAGATGAATGTTCGAGAAGGCCTTAGGTCTAAAGAACAAGTCTTCGACGAAATATCTAAATAATGTCTGATTCGTGATTATACCAGCTCATTCGTTGATGTAATTTTACTCTCATGTGATAACTCAATCTTGCTATAACTCAATAAATTTGTTAATAGGAGAGTAAAACGGTTGATCGACACTCGTCGACATGTACATAATGTAGATATTTTCTTCTTAGTACTCACAGTCTTCTTACCAATTTCTGTAGTTAGCTGTAGAAGTAGTGATTTATTAGTATTTAGAGGGTTATTTTCTTTTATGTGTTCTATTCTGAAACATGTGACACTGATATTATCGATTGATAGTGGACAGGATCTCCACATGAATGGTATTATCCCCACTTACTTACGTTTGCAAGCCCGAGAGGCGTTTTATTTAGTTTAATCATTGGTCAAATACTTAACGTTCAATATAAATTCTCACGAAAGGAGATGTGAGATGACGTGAACAGGTATATCCGACGTCTCGGATTAACTTAGAGAAACCAAGGCAAATTCAACTTTTCATTTTATCGTTAAGATAACGACTGTAAATTTTATTATTTTGTCATAAGTGTTAACTTTTTGAATCTTGGTTATTTCTTTACTAAATTCGTTCTTACAATTACTGCATTTTTTCCAGATTATCGATGAAGGCTTGGCCCAGACCTCATTTTTCTGAATGAAAATTTTTAATTCAACTTTAAACAAATAACTTAATAACTTTGAAGACGAAAAAAAAAAGTTTTTACAATGTAAATACTCTGTTAGAATGTCAGGGAAACAACTGCCGTGTACCATCCCATTTGTGTGTGCCTAGGTTTGTTACATCAAGAGCCAGATTAAATTCCTTAACGTAACGATCATAATCATAATCATAGATTTCAGGATGGCCAATACTGCATTCAATTGAATAAAAGTGTCATATTTGTTTTCTACTTGGAACGCACTCATTTGATGAACCCTATGATAATCCTACCACATTCATTTATTTTATAAGCCTACAGCCACCGAACTGAGCACCCCTGGGGTGTCTCGTGTTCGATGACTGACTAGGACGGGCACAGTATGTCGAGACCAAGGAAATTCCAGTAGATCTGATGCCTTTAATCAAGAATGTACAGACTATTCCCACCTTTTCAGCAGAAGCTGAAAGAGCTTTCAGTACCATGAATGAGATCCTCACCGAAAAGAGAAATAGGCTGTTGGTTGCAAGATCAAGCGGACTTATTTTCATAAGCAGCGTTTGACCTCCTGTGCATATATTTAACCCACAACCATATGTCAAGTCATGGCTACGAAAGGGGAGACGTTCATCTGATAAAACGACTTGTCAGAAACATGAGGCCGCTGATTTTGACACCCAATACGAGTCCGTCTGGAAATTGCTGAATTAATAAGGTGAGTTCCTGTAAATATTTTCTTCCAACTAAATCACTGCTTTTAGCTGAAAAGAAGGGAATTTTAAAAACTAACGAGTGGAATATTTTGGGCCCCCTACTCATACCTGCGTGGAGGCAGTTGTATAACATCCACGGTAAACACAGCCTGTCGTAAGAGATGACTAAAAGAGAGATCAGGGGCTATCAACTTGGAAGTGTGGATTGATGACCACGGTTCACCTTGCTGAGTCTAGCTTCGCTTATACTAACTTGCGTAGGGCTCCTCGTCTTCATTTTTCATGTCCGACTTCCCTCAGTTAACTGTGCTCTTTTCCAACCTCGACGGTACTAGGTTTCCGAGTCCTAGGAAGTCCTTTATTTCCACGCCCTTCGTGGCCTTTGCCTTTCTTTTTGCCGATATCTTCATTTTTGAAATATTTGACTTTTTCCATTTTCATTCCTATTGTTGTTAATAGAGGGTAGTTGAAGCCGACGACTCCCTTGACAGACCAAAAATACGTATTTCAACTTATTTTTTCATTTATAATTGAACTTTTTATAACAGTGCAAAACGTTTGTAAATATCTCCAATACTTTCGGAGTTATGACCAGAAACGTGAAACTCTGTTTGTTGCTCGTTTCCGCAACTTTTGTTTTTCAGAACCGTTTCCCTGATAACTCTAAACATTTTTATGAAATTGAGATGAAATTTTGTAGGCATGCATATTTCGTAGAGAAGAAGATATACTACAGTTATTGAACTACCTTCATTGGTTAAGTTTTAAAAAAATCTTCAAATGAATATTAATGAAAACAGTGACTACTATAAAACAATTTCATGAAAAATATATTCAAACTTGATGGAATTCACTGATTCTAGATATGTTGTATCTATAACATTACTCATCATAATGAAAACAATCATATAATAATATTCATGTGTTGTCCGACCCCGCGGTGTTGGGGGCAACGCGTCCGCCTGTCATCCGCTGGCCCCGAGTTCGATTCCCGGCCGGGTCAGGGGGTTTTAAATTGTAAATGATTAATATCCCTGGCCTGGGGACTGGTGTTTGTGTCGTCCTTAACGTTCCTTTCCTCACATTCAACACTCTACACTTCTGCAATTCAAATTAGACGCAGGTTCATGTCATATGTTGCAAGTAGGGGGCAAAAGATCTTTATAGGTCGACGCTCCGAACAAATAGCATTTAAAACAATATAGTCTTGTGTTTGGAAATTATCAGGGAAATGGCAAAATAGTGACCATGATACACCGCTATTTTGAATAATTAATTATATGTCATGGCATAGATATATACGATTTCCAAACATACAGGAATATTATTAAGGAATGATGTGTATGTCATACTAAGTTTCCTTTTAGTATTCATTTCGATTGCTGCGGAAAGTTTTATCACGCCCCATTTTTTCTATGTTCAATAATACAACAATCAACCTCAAGGAGAAGGGATAAGCTACTATTGAAATGGCTCAATTTCTCTACGCGCTAATATACCTTACCCATTTTCAAATAAAGTTCTCTACTGGGTGAAAAGAATTTCTTACGCTTGTGTACATGGTCTGTTCTGGTTGTGAGCCCCATCTCTGGTTCCTCGGTGAACATACGAATTTTTCTTTTTTTCACGAGTTCTTCAGGGTATAAGGTCCTCTATGACGTAGTTTTACGTTTCTAGAGAGCTTGGATGTAAGACGTGCTTCACACACTCCTCGGCATGTTGGATTGCAGAACATGGCAGGCGCATACTTCGTAATTTGTCGAGTTGTTCTCATCTGTAAGGTGCATTCACATTGAAAGAAAAATCGCAATATTATTGAATATTGTTGCACGTTTCATTGGGAGAAGGGACGTCTGATTAGCGCAGTGTTTAAACTGCCGGCTTTGTGCCTAGAAAGCTGAGGTTCGAATTCCGGTTGATCATAGTTCGTATGATATCAAAATTCCCACCTAAAACCAACATGAGCTCTGGGTTGCCTGAGTCGTAGCGGCACTTAGAAGCTCAGAGCCCCCCCGCAATCATTAAAAATGGGCCCCTCGTTTCCTGATAAGGAATGTTACAAGTTAATTCCGTAGTATGAGGTTGTATATTATTACAATGGACAGCATCGATAATAATAATAGAGCCCGCTGCTATGATGCGAAATGCTAATTGTAAAATATCGTGTGTTTTGTGATTTGTTGTGGTTACGGTTGTGGACTTCTTTCAACACTGAGCCCTTGGCCGAACGCAAAACTTTTACAACAAAAGATGACCTTTAATCTTCACCAAAATTCGACATTACAACACTGTGATCAAACCTGAAATACTATACGCGAGTGAAACACTGGACCTCCACAGAAAAACAGTACTCGAAGACATCCTGAAAGAGGAATGTAAAATCATTAGAAAAATTATCTGCGCAAAACTGACTACAATCTCGTACAAAAACCTAGGAGCTCTCGAACCTTTCGGCCGACATCAAAGAAAGACGCCTGAAATTTTATGGCACATCAAACGCCTTCCAGAAAACAGACTGACAAGAATCTTACTTGAGGCAACAGAAAACATCAAAACAAAGAGGTAGACAACGGAAATCCGCCAAGACCTGGAAAAATCAGGAATCAAAGTGGCAGACATCGCGGACCGAACCTGCTACAGAATGAAAATCAGCAAGTGGGAAGTAGAGTCAAAGAGAAATCACAAGAAGACAGGAGCTAAGTGGACAGAAGGACGAAGAACCACGATGAGAGGAAAATTGAAGGCTGCCTGGCAAAGAAAGAAATGCACAACTTCTAAGTGAGCTTTGCGTTTCTGGTCTTTTTCGCATCTAATAATAATAATAATAATAATAATAATAATAATAATAATAATAATAATAATAATAATAAAACAATTTTGTTTTCAAATCCGAAGAAATTAAAATAATACACTTATATGGTACGAATAAAAACACACACACACACACACACTCACACACAAAAGAGATGCATATTCGAATTATAGTAACCAAAAGACGCTAACCGTCACTATATTAATAAATAATCTCGTTCCTAGGACCAAATAATTTACTACTATTTACAAATCAACCGTCAATCGTTGGCATACCTACCTACACTGACTGCCGAGAGTTATAAACAGGCTCGAATCTTCAGTATTTCGTGATGATGATGATGCTTGTTGTTTTAAAGGGCCTAACATCGAAGGTCACCGGCCCTTATGGTACGAAATGAGACAAAATGCGGTGACAATTACAAAGAATAAAAAAAAATCATCCACTGACCAGAATTCAAAACATGATGATGAGGAATGAACTGATGAATATGAATTTAAAACAATCAGTGGATACGACGCGCAGTGCCTCACATTCTCAGAAACAATATTATTGACCAAGGGACTGCTTACAAAGCCCAATCCTGAATCGATGATGCTTGTCTAAATGGGCCAATATCTATGTCAACTATCTCGTATAATGGCACTCATCGCTAGTAAAGGAGAACCATGATATTTCTCAAGTTGCGGTACTAATCAAAGGTAGCGTAAACTCACGTTGTTCCAAACATTAAGGTACTACTCACAAGTATTGTACGTCGTAAAGGTAACGCAGACCTATGGTGTTTCTCACACAATGGCGTCACTCGCAGCCGACGCCAACCGATGAGGCTCCTCACCTAGGTGTACTGATCACGGGCGCCGGCATTCCCGTGGTGTTCCTCACATAGTGGGTACCAATCATAGGCAACGCAGACCCACGGTGACGCTTATATAGTGGTACAACTTACAGGCTACGCCCAGACCCGTGGTGTTGCTCACATGGGTACGACTCACGGGTACTGGAAACCTACAGTGAACCCCGCTTGAATGCTACGAATCACAAAACTATTGAGTACCTAACGGAATGGTACTACTAGCACGTAAAAGCGACCCATGGTGTTCGCGCGTGATGGTACAAATCAAAAGTAGTTTCATGGTTCGAATACAATCATCTCTTGGTCGCTCCTTTTAGTCGCCTCTCACGACATGCAGGGGATACCGTGGGTGTATTCTTCATTTTGCGTACCCCACCCACAGGGGGTAGTGTGTTTGGTCCGCGAGAGGTATTTTATTTCCCTCAAGTCCGCCGGCAAGCCGGTTAGGACCCCCCTTTCCGCCACCTGGGACGCAACACATGGGAGTATCACCTCTCCCCCTACCACGCCTACGTAGCAGGTTCGTGGCTTCAGTATTTCAAGTTTAGTTAAGGAGGATGTCTCTTATCGCATCTTCGCAGACTGCTGGGTTCTCAGAACTGGTTAATTACTTCAAAATCCTTGTTAATTGTGTTGTGAGTGGCAGCAAGGGATGGTTATTATTAGAAAAGGTTGGGAAACCCACATTCTTTCAGTAATAACTACCGTACTCCTATTGACAAAAGAAGCTCTGCACTACGACGGCCTATGTTTCGTATAACTCTCTGTAATGCAAATAATACTGTGTTGTGTTCTGTAGCTTTATCAATAGGTAAAATCAGTCTTCAGCTACTGAAACAAGAAACAGTCATGGGCCCCTCACAAGCCATGGCCCCCGCCCCGCGGAGTCTGCGAGGTCCTTATCGCCTTATCCCCGTATGCAGAAAATGTTGCACACATTCAACCGCTTCATTAGCCCAAGAAATAAGTCCAAGGTGGTTAAATTGAACGAACTTGATTGCGTAAACTGGTAAAGAAAAACAAAATGAGACACTTCATATGCAAATTTTCGACAGTTAAGTAACAGCCTAAATTATGCCCGGGAGTTCACTACGCACTTTATCAGAGATCCACTCGCAGAAAACTTCTCGACGGGAATAACCATTCGATTCCGGGTGCAGAGTTGTGTGCGGTTTGAATGACGGGGGATATTTACTAACTCCATGTCCTTTAACATGATATACCCCGTAGGTAGTGTGCCTGCCTCTCAACTGGAAGCCCCAGGTTCGATTACCGCCACTTCAGGGACTTTTCTTCTTCCTTCTTGCTAGGGGCTTTACGTCGCACCGACACAGATAGGTCTTATGGCGACGATGGGATAGGAAAGGCCTAGGAGTTGGAAGGAAGCGGCCGTGGCCTTAATTAAGTACAGCCCCAGCATTTGCCTGGTGTGAAAATGGGAAACCACGGAAAACCATTTTCAGGGCTGCCGATAGTGGGATTCGAACCTACTATCTCCCAGATGCAAGCTCACAGCCGCGCGCCTCTACACGCACGGCCAACTCGCCCGGTCAGGGACTTTTACCTGGATTTCAGTGCTGATTCAAGGTCAACCTAACCTACTTGAACACAGTAATGAGGAGCAATCTGACAGTGAAAGAGCCTCCGTGGCTCAGGCGGCAGCTCGCCGGCCTCTCACCACTGGGTTCCGTGGTTCAAATTCCGGTCACTCCATATTACATTTGTGTGGAAAAAGCTGACAGGTATTTCTACGGCTACTCCGGTTTTACCCATCATCTTTCATTCCAGCAACACTCTCCAATATCATTTCCTCCGTCAGTCATTAATCATTGTCCCAGAGGAGTGCGACAGGCCTTGACAGCCGGCAAAATTCTTATCATCACCGCTAGATGGGGCTTCATTCATTCCATTTCTGACCTGGTCGAATGTCTTTCATGTACCTGTGCCTTTTTGATTCTGAACCCCACGTTTGAGGGACCCGAACTCAAAACTCTCGAGGAGTTTCGAGAAATTTTGACTTTTCTAGGGATTGTAGAGCTGTCAAGTTCCCTGGCATTTAGTTTCAAATTCTAGGATATCCCAATGTGCCTCATTATTTTATATGTATTATGTGTTTTATCTCCGTTATTGTTTAACATCTATTCAGATGCCATATTTAAGGCAGCATCAGCCGATTTGGAAGAGGGAATTAAAGTATGTAAATGAAGTACTAATACGTAATTTCCGATATGCAGATGACACAGTAATTCTTGATAATAGTGTTGAAAGCTTCTAACTATTCCTGAACAAAATTAATATAGTTGGGGGAGAGACGGTTCTAAACATCAACATAGAAAATGATGATGATGATGATTGTTGTTTAAAGGGGCCTAACATCGAGGTCATCGGCCCCTAATGGTACAAAATGAGACGAAATGGAATGACAAATTAAAAGCCTAAAATTCTCCACTGACCAGAATTCAAAGCGTGAGAACGGGAATGAATGGATGGACTTGAATTTAAAGCAATCAGTGGATGCGACCCGCAATGCTTTACATTCACACAAACTGACGTAAAAGAATAGGATTACTGACCAAAGGACTGCTGCTATAGCATAACACTGAAACGATGATGCTTGCAGTCTAAAGGGGGTCCAAAATCCAAGTTATCGATCCCTCATAATGGTACTGATCGCTAGGAAAGTAGAACCATGGTATTTGTCCTCATGCGGTACTAATCAAAAGTAGCAGAGACATGCGGGATTCCACACATTATTGTACTACTCAGAGGTTATGAAATTCGACATATAATACAGACCTATGTTTTTCTCAATTTGCGGCGCCATTGACAGGCAACGCAAACCTATGGTGTTCATCACATAAGAGTACTAACCACAGGGACCTTACACTATCCCGTGGTGTTCATCATATAGTGGGTACTAATCATAGGCAAGGCAGAACCATGGTACCTATCATCCCATGGTCCTGCTCATGTGGTGGTACTAATCACAAGTACTGCAAAAGCCGATCGCACGGTGCTCCTGTGTGCTACTAATCACAAACCTATTTGGTACCTAATATAGTGGTACTACGCGCAAGTAAAAGCGACCCATGATGTTCTCCGCGTGGTGGTACTAATCACAAGTAGTTTCATGGTTCCAAGACAATCATCCCTTGGTTGCCCCTTTTAGTCGCCTCTTACGACAGGCAGGGGATACCGTGGGTGTATTCTTCGTCGGCGTCCCCCACCCACAGTGGGTTGCGTGTTTGGTCCGCGAGAGGTATTTTATTTCCCTCAAGTCCGCCGGCAAGCCGGTTAGGACCCCACTATCCGCCACCTGGGACGCGCCATGTGGGAGTATCACCTCTCCCCCTGCTACGCCAGCGTAGCAGGTTCGAGGAACATAAAAAAACTAATGGTTTTCAGCAGAGGAAGAAATAATGCTATTCTGAAACTTAAAGACCAAAAAATTCAACAATAAAATAAACTTAAATGTCTTGGTTGTTGGATAACGGATGATTTGAACCCAGACGTAGAAATTAAGAGCCGAATAGACATTGCAAGATCAACATTCAGGAAGATGAAGTCATTGTTGTGTGATGATGCATGAAATTTAAAACTTCGGCAGCGTATGGTAAAAAATTATATTTGGCCTTGGGATTGAATCTTGAACGTTAAAAGAGGCCACTATCAAAAAATTGGATGCCTTAGAATTTTGGCTTCATAGACGAATGCTCAGAGCGTCGTGGATTGACCATGCCACCAATGAATATGTATTATAGAGAGCAAAATGCAAAAAAGAACTGGTAACCACCATCAAATGCAGAAATATTGCATACCTAGGGCATGTTTTGATTGGTGAAAAATACGCAGTTTTACATCTAATTTTGAAAAGCAAAATTGATGGGCGCTGAGGAGTAGGCAGAAGGAGAATAACATGCTTTAAAAATATTAAAGACTGGACAGGCATAAAAAGCACTGAAGAACTGTACCATGTTGCTGAAGACAGAAAAGCATTCTACACTCTCCACTCTTCCGGGAGACTGGGCAGGGCACATAGAGGAAGAGGAAGAAGAAGATACTATGATTAATATTTATTAGTATAGACAAATAATATTTCATTTCTTTGCTATAGGCCTACAAAGATCTCATAAGAGTTACTGTCAAGTACAGAGAGTTGCATGCTCTTTCTTCTTTGTAGGTGAAATGGGGAGTCTGGCACAGGCTGTTCCTGATTATGAACTAGTCCGGTCACCGCGCGCATAATTTATCAAACAGCAGTAATTAGTTGGGAGTGATGCATAGAGCGGGCAGCCACACATAAACACAAGCCGACCATCGCCCAGGCGGCACATGCCTCTGATACAGTCTTCAGAGATGCCAACACACATGTTCAGCACAGCGATAGCTCACCAACCCATAAACTATGTTACGTTGCTCCGTATCACTTCTTTGGCTTTCAATTGCATTATATGTATTTTTTTTCTGTAATTTATGACATTTTCCTTCAACACAGATCACCTTACGTAATAATAATAATCAAAATAATATTAGAAATAACAGAAAGTCGATATCCAAGTATCATTCCTAAGACAGACTGCATTATTTACAAAAAACACACCGGGCGAGTTGGCCGTGCGCGTAGAGGCGCGCGGCTGTGAGCTTGCATCCGGAAGATAGTAGGTTCGAATCCCACTATCGGCAGCCCTGAAGATGGTTTTCCGTGGTTTCCCATTTTCACACCAGGCAAATGCTGGGGCTGTACTTTAATTAAGGCCACGGCAGCTTCCTTCCAACTCCTAGGCCTTTCCTATCCCATCGTCGCCATAAGACCTATCTGTGTCGGCGCGACGTAAAGCCCCTAGCAAAAAAAAATTAGAAGAAACAAGCTCCAAAATAAATAAAAAATGTAAAATCAAACGAGTCCCACTATTTAATTTCCTCAGGAAAACTGATCGAAGTAAAATTCAGTGAAATTGTACTTTTAAAGTGTTGGTGATCATGATAGCTGTTGTTTAATGGGGCCTAATAGCTAGGTCACCGGGCGAGTTGGCCGTGCGCGTAGAGGTGCGCGGCTGTGAGCTTGCATCCGGGAGATAGTAGGTTCGAATCCCACAATCGGCAGCCCTGAAAATGGTTTTCCGTGGTTTCCAATTTTCGCAACAGGCAATTGCTGGGGCTGTACCTTTATTACGGCCACGGCCGCTTCCTTCCAACTCCTAGGCCTTTCCTGTCCCATCGTCGCCATAAGACCTATCTGTGTCGGTGCGACGTAATGCCCCTAGCAAAAAATAGCTAGGTCATCGGGTCCTAATGGTACCAAGTGTAACGAAATTCAAATTAAAACTTCAAAATGTATGCACTGTCTAGAATCTAAAACGAATGCCGATGAGAAAATTATCGTGAAACAAAAACAATTCATTGGATGCAATTTACATTATCTCTATCATTGGGATGATGCTTATTTTCTCAAGGGGTCCAGGTCACTAGCCCCTCACAATGGCACCAGTCAGCAGTAAAGTAGAACCATGGTGTTCCTCCAACATTGGTACTAATCACACGTGTTTCTCGCATAGTGGTACTATTCACAGGTAATGTAAACCAATTGTATGTCACGCACAATGGCACCACTCGTAGATAGCACAAAACCATGACGTTTCGCAGCAACGCAGACCCATGGTGCTCCTCACGTAGGTGTACTAATCACGGATGCCGATATTTCCGTGGTGTTTCTCACTTGGTGGAACTAATCACAGGTCACGCATACTCATAGCGTCGCTCACATAGTGCTACTAATCATAGGTAATGCAGACCCACGGTGCATCACATATTATGGTAAGGCCCACAGGCAGCACAATCCCATGGTGTTTCTCACAAAATAATACTACTCTCTGGCAACGCAGACCAGTGGTTTTCTTCAATGAGTCTTACTAATCACTGGAGTCAGCCAATCCCGTGGTGTTTCTCACATAGTAGTAAGAACCGCAGGCAGCGTGGACCCATGGTGCTGCACATAAAGTGGTACTACTCACAGGAAACATAGACGATACTAAACACAGTGGAACGGACCAGTGGAATACACATGACGGCCTCTTTCACAAGCAACACTCAGACCCATAATGTTCCACAAAGAATGGTTCTGTTCCTATATAACGTAGACCCTCGCAACGTGGTTACTAGTCGCAAGCAACGTCCACCCATGGTGTTCCGCTCGTAGTGGTACTAATTACAAGTAATCTCATGGTTCTAATCCCTTGGTCGCCAATTTTGGTCGTCTCTTACGACAGGCAGTGGATACCGTGAGTGTAGTCTACGTCTGCGCCACCCCTCCCCCGCCCCCACGGGGTAGAGAGAGAAAAAAAGGAAAAAAGAAGGGAGCCAATGCTTCGAAAAATGAAGTACCAGACAAAGAAAGACAAGGACCACGAAGGGCGTGAAAATGAGAGACTCCCTAGGCCTCGAATGCTCTATTACCATCAGGGTGGGAAAAGAACAAGGCTTGACTAAGGGAGGTCGGACAGGATAAATGAAAGTCAGTGTTGCTTCTGGCACAAGTAAGTGGAAGCAATGCGAGGACTCAGCTAAGGGGCCCGCTGTTGCCAACCCACGCTCCCAAGTTTTTTTTTGCTAGTTGTTTTAGGTCGCACCGACACAGATAGGTCTTACGGCGACGATGGGACAGGGAAGGGCTAGGAGTGGGAAGGAAGCTGATGTGAAAATGGGAAACCACGGAAAACTATTTTCAGGGCTTCGAACCTACTATCTCCCGAATACTGGATACTGGCCGCACTTAAGCTACTGCAGCTATCGAGCTCGGTGCTCCCAAGTTGAGAGCCCCTTGAACCCCTTTTAGTCTCCTGTTAGGGCAGGCACGGGATACCGTGGGTGCATTCTTCATCTGTGTCCCCCACCCAGAGGAGTTTATACTTTTAAAAGTCTACTACAAGAATGTATATCCAAACCTGATTTAATCAAAATATGTCTGCACGGACATCGGAAACATTTGAGTACAAAATCGTAACGACATCTCAATACTCAAAACTTGTAGGGAAACAATACGGATTCAGAAACTAACCGGAAATCAAAGAATATACGCATATAAAAATTTACATTCACGTCACAAGAATTAACTTTGACAGATTCATAAAACAAACAGTCGAGTTAAGTGAGGACAGGAGTAAAATAAAAGAAAATACAAATTGGAGAGGAATGAAATTCGGATGCAATACAAAAGACACATCTAGTACAAGGAGATAATTAGATTAGAAATAACTGGCCACTTGTCTGAGGGTCAGACCAGATTACCTCATTACCTCAAGGACAAAACACATTATTCTACACTGTGGATATGATGATGATGATGCTTGTTGTTTAAAGGGGCCTAACATCGAGGTCATCGGCCCCTAATGGTACGAAATGAAACGACAAAGTAAAAGTTCAAAATTATCCACTGACCAAAATAAAAAATGTCATGAAGAATGAATGAACGAATGAATGAATGAATGAACATGAATTTAAAACAATCAGTGGATCCGACGCAAAAAACTATCATAGTTAATAGTATTACTGACCAAGGGACCACTTCCAAAGCAAATCGAGGATGCTTGATGTCTAAATGGGTCCAAAATACAAGTCAAAGGCCCCTCAGAATGATACTTATCGCTAGTAATGTAGAACCATGGTATCTGTCCTGTTGCGGTACTAATCAATGGTAGCAGAGACTTGCGGTATTCCACACATTATTGTACTACTCAAAGCTTATGACATTCGACATTAATACAGACCTATGATTGTCTCACTCTGCGGCGCCATTCACAGGCAACGCAAACCTATGATGTTCATCACATAAGAGTACTAACCACAGGGACCTCTCCCTATCCCGTGGTGTTCCTCATATAGTGGGTACTAATCATAGGCAAGGCAGAACCATGGTAGCTATCATCCCATGGTCCCGCTCATATGGTGATACTAATCACAGGTACTGCAAAAGCCGACCGCGCGGTGCTCCTGTTTGCTACTAATCACAAACCTATTTCGTACCCAATATAGTGGTACTACGCACAAGTAAAAGCGACCCTTGGTGTTCCCCGCGTGGTGGTACTAATCACATGTAGTTGCATGGTTCGAATACAATCATCCCTTGGTCGCCCCTTTTAGTCGGCTCTCACGACAGGCAGGGGATACCGTGGGTGTATTATACGTCTGCCTCCCCCACCCACAGGGGCTGTGTGTTTGGTCCGCGAGAGGTATTTTATTTCCCTCAAGTCCGCCGGCAAGCCGGTTAGGACCCCCCTATCCGCCACCTGGGACGCGCCACGTGGGAGTATCACCTCTCCCCCTGCTGCGCCTGCGTAGCAGGTTCGTGGACACTGTGGATAATTGGTCACACTGTCCATATTATAACGAATACTGATGGACAACTGGAAAGGGGCTTTACAGTGCATACCTGACGAGAACTGCTGCTGATGATGATGCTTGTTGTTTAAAGGGGCCTAACATAGAGGTCATCGGCCCCTAATGGTACGAAATGAAATGACAACATAAAGTTAAAAAATCCACTGACCAAAGTAAATAAAAATGTCATGAAAAATGAATGGATGAACATGAACCCAAAAATACAAAAACAAACGAGAAACAAGCAAAAAAACAGTGGATCCGACTCAAAAACGGTCATAAATAATAGTATTACTTACCAAGGGGCCACTAATATAGCACAGTCCTGAATCGATTATGCTTGATGTCTAAAGGGATCCAAAAACCAGGTCTAAGGCCCCTCAGTATGGTACATGTCGCGAGTAAAGTAGAACCATGATATTTCTCAAGCTGCGGTAATAATCAAAGGTAGCGTAAACTCACAGTGTTCCAAACATTAAGGTACTACTCACAAGTATTGTATGTCGTAAAGGCAACGCAGACCTATGGTGTTTCTCACACAATAGCCCCACTCATAGCCAACGCAAACCGATGAGGTTCGTCACCTAAGTGTACTAATCACGGGCGCCGGCATTGCCGTGGTGTTCCTCACATAGGGGCTACTAATCACTGGCAACGCAGACCCACGGTGCCGCTCATATAGTGGTACAACTCACAGGAACGCCCAGACCCGTGGTGTTGCTCACATGGGTACGACGCGCGGGTACTGGAAACCCCTAGGCCAAGCTCATGACTGCTACTAATCACAAACCCATTTCGTACCGAGTATAGTGGTACAACTCGCAAGTACAGGCAACCCATAGTGTTCCCCGCGTGATGGTACGAATCAAAAGTAGTTTCATGGTTCTAATTCAATCATCCCTTTGTCGCCCCTTTTAGTCGCCTCTCACGACAGGCAGGGGATACCGTGGGTGTATTATTCGTCAGCCTCCCCCACCCACAGGCGGTGTATGTTTGGTCCGCGAGAGGTATTTTATTTCCAAGTCCGCCAGCAAGCCGGCTAGGACCCCCCTATCCGCCACCTGGGACGCGCCACGTGGGAGTATCACGTCTCCCCCTACTACGCCTGCGTAGCAGGTTCGTGGCCTGACGAGAACACGATGGATGTTTGTTGCTCACCGAGTGGTCATTATCTAAGTGCTTTGTGATAAGTATTACTTTGTTGTTGGTGTTTTGATTTGGTTTTGGTACAAGAGTTGAGAAAGTGCAACACGAAAAGTCCTTGTCTATAATACTCTGAGAAACAAGTGTGTACTACTTCGTAGATATTTCTAACATTTGAATGCAAATCGATAATAAGTAAACAGTAAGTAGCATAGAAAAGATAATCCAGTCCGGACTGAAATTACAATATTTTATATAACATTTAAAAAAACGTCTTCTTCTTCTTCTTCTTTTCGTACCGCTTTTGCAACATCTGTGGGGTCGCGGGTGCAAACTGCGTCCACATTTGGATTTGGCCCTGTTTTACGGTCGGATGCCTTCCTGACCCCAATCATATATGGAGAGATGTAAGCACTATTGCGTGTTTCTGTGGTGGTTAGTAATGTGGTATGTTGTCTGAATATGATGAGGAGAGTGTTGGGACGGACACATACATCCAGTCCCCGAGACAGAAGAATTAATCAGAAGCGATTAAAATCCCCGACCCGACCGGTAATCGAACCCGGGACCCACTGAACCGAAGGCTAGTACACTGATCATTCAGCCAACGAGTCGTACAATATAAAAAATGTAATTGGTCATATTAGATACATAAATATGTTTAAGAAATCTACATATGGCAAATTGACAAAGAAGGCATAACACTTACTAAAAAAGCGACCGGAATAAATTGTACAAGAGAAGAAAAAATCACACAGCAAAATTATAAATGAAGTATAACCATAGACTAGCCATCCCCGTGGTGTAGAGGTGGTTTGCCTGCCTCTTACCTTAAGGCTCCGGGTTCGATTCCCAGCCAGGTCAGGGATTTTTACCTGTTCCTGAGGGCTGGTTCGAGGTCCACTCAGCCTACGTGATTACAATTGAGGAGCTATCTGACGGTGAGATGGCGGCCCTGGTCTAGAAAGCCAAGAATAACGGCCGAGAGGATTCGTCGTGCTGACCACACGACACCTCGTAATCTGCAGATCTTCAGGTTGAGCAGCGGTCGCTTAGTAGGCCATGGCCCTTCGGGGCTGTTGCGCCATGGGGTTGGTTTTGGTTTTTATGGCCATAGCCTGAGGCAAAGAATCACCTATAATTTATATATATAGTTCTAAGTGGGCCTATTCACAAATAATAATAATAATAATAATAATAATAATAATAATAATAATAATAATAATAATAATAATAATAATAATAATAATAATTATAATAATAACGTGCATCTTTATTACAGACTGTTATAACATTCAACTTTCAATTTGCGAACGAATTTTCTCTGAACCCCTGTACTTGCTATTAGGATTGTGGCTTCGTTTCGTTTCACAACACTTATCCTTAAATCAGATTCTAAATGCCGTCGTCAGGGTCCCTACTTCTTCTATTATCCTCCATGATTGAACGCATTTTCTGCAGCTCTTCATGTGAGGCATATCCCCTTCTCCCCACTACTGCAGCTTGCTCATACCGCACAGATTGATCAATCGAGTTGGGTTCTAACTTCATTCTCTGTTCTTTGCATATATCCTCATTGCATTGTTTCCATTGCACCCGTTATCATTCATGAAAAATAAAAATATAATTGAAAATTAATGTGATAGGACACGTTTTGAGACATCAAGGACTTGTTCAATTAGTTTTTAAGGGATGTATAAGAGGTAAGAATAGTGGAGGTAACCAAAGCATCAATATGACTCCACAAACCAGAGAAGATGTAGGGTAGAGGAGTTGTATAGGAATGCAAAGTTTAGCACAGCAGAGGAGGGAATGGTTATCTTCACGAAACCAGTCTATGTAGTGATGCCCCAATCAAGAGCAACAATCTATCATTATCTTTTTCGGTTCCATGGCTACGTGGTTAGCGTGCTTGCCTGTGGTCATAGGGGTCCCGCGTTCGATTCCCGGCAGGGTCGGGAAGTTTAACCATCATTGGGTGATTTACCTGGCACGAGGCCTGGGTGTATGTGTTATCTTCATCATTTCATCCACATAAGGACGCGCAGGTCGCCTAAGGGCACCAAATCGAAAGACCTGCATCCGGCAAGCCGAACATATCTCGGACAATCCAGACAGTAATGTCATACGCAATTTCATTATCATTATCATTATCATTATCATTATCATCAATGTTCATGATTTGTTATCAACCTTTTGTAGTTTGAACATGAGTCCGGGATTCATTCAAGTGCCCTCTACCGAAGACCAAGACGTTTTCTTGAAATTATGGCCTGTTCTTTCTCTAAATTTATCGGAACCCAGATTAGAATAGAAAATTCTAGAGTACAGTGAATAATAATTTTAAATGTGTGTTTAAGGCAAGTGATGTGGTTTGCTTCCTTGCATGTTTATATCGTACGTGACTCACACCGCCGAGATACATGACATGAGGAGTTCACTAACTTATTCACCATTTTTACGGCTGCTCCCCTGAGCAATGGTGTGCTTCCAACCGGTACAACTGCATGGGATAAATAAATGGTGAACTGGAAGTCACCCGCCAGCAATATAACGTCAGTTCCACAAGATTGTAATCGCTCGACTGCAATTTACATAGCTTTGAGATTGCATGGCGGAAGTAAAAGGAATTGTCTTCGTTTGGGATCCATTGCTGGAAGGCAGTGTATAGCTCTCAGAGAAATACCATTAATTTGAAGGAAATATACCCGAAAGAGCGATAATACAGTGAATAATTATTACTTTCCATGTAAGTGCTTATAAGTAACTCAAACGAATGAGATGTGATGTTCAACAATTAGCCATCAAGCAAATACACTCAACAAAACAATTTAAGTGTATATTAAATTCCGTTACATTAAGGTGGGGCTGATATCACATTATTTGATATGAAACTCAAAATAGTAAATACAACGGAATCGTACACTTCTCGGTCACTTTGGATCCAATATGAGAGGAAAAATACTCAGTATGAGACTACACAAGACAACCTGAAGAAAATTTTCAATGCAGTCACATGAGTCAATAACATGATGGTCCTCCACGAACCCTGCGGTACTCTTGTCTGCGACGAATCATGCTCAGTCCCAAATCATTGAGCATTTATTGCGGAAAACGGTCCCATTCCTTCATGGGAGCATCTTTTAGTGCCTGAATTGTTAGTGGTGGATGATGACGGTTGTAAACTGCTTTTAAAAATTTTCCACGCATGCTCTATGCAGTTAATGCCTGGGAAAGGCGCTAATCAGTCCATTGTGCGGATCCCAGGTCCTTCCACGTACGTAGTCTTTCACAGCTATTGCACGAAGTGGCCGCGCGAATTCCCATCTTCTGCAGACTGTGCAAAATCGCTTAGTATGGCTCGCAGAATGTTCTTTCCGTACAGTGCGGCCGTCATGTCATGTTTGCGTTAATGTGAACTAGTGGTATATGGCTGCTGAACATGGAACATGCCCAGAACAGAGCTGAACCTGCAAGCTGTTAGAGACGTTCTACTGAGAATGGTTGCAAGTAACGTTCCTCTGTTGATGTGCATAGAGTTGTCATCAGGGTGAAAACCAATTCACACATCATTGAACAACGATCTGGACCATTGATCTCGTGATCAAGTGATGTAATCCAGCTCACCGAATACGAGCCACCCTGTGATGTTGTGGAAGTGGAAGAGTAGTGAAAGGTCTTCCCGAATACAGTCCCCCATCATGGAGTATATTGCGCACAGTAAATCTTGTTGCGTCTTGAAGTTCGTGGACAGAGTAGTAGCTCTGTATGTAGGATGTCTGCGTCCAAATATACATAAATACCTTTCTTGAGTTGCTGTTGTTTCTCATGGACGGCCCACGCAATTTATTTCTGCTACAGAATGAGAGTTTTGGAAGTTGTTACACAACCTGGAGGCAACATTTTGCTTCAAGTGAATAACTGTCTCATGCCCTTTTGTATAGAAGTGTTAATTTTGGTTCTATCAGCCATATACGGCATATGATGAAGCACTTTAGTGCACGGTTAATAGAAACGAGGCACACTGACAAGATTTCTTGGACGTCACTTTAGCTCTAGTGTAGCGGATTTGTTTACCAGTCGTGAGTCCTGAAGACCTTACGTACTGTATACCTCACAACGCCTGAACATGGTCATAAAGGGACAACTCAGGAATTTGAAACTGAAATAACGAAAGATCGTTAGAAGAATCATGGTCCCCAGAGGGAGGTGAATACAGAATCAGGCATAACAACGAGCTTTGCCAACATTTAGAGAGAATAACATCAGCTATGAGAAAGAGGAGACATCTTCTATGGTCACATAGTCAGAATGGACAACAAGAGACTGACCTCAAGAATCTTCAACATACTTTCTAGCGGGAAGGGGACAAATGCTTAATGGACGAAATTGCTTCCAAAAGGCCTAAACATTTTAAAAAATAATCCCAAGGATATATTCAACAGGGATAAACTTAGAATGCTCATCAGGACATCCTACATTCTCAAGTCACTGACAGCTAAAACATTGCGTCCTGGAGTGCGAGTGAAGTGGACGCAGGAAAGGAAAGCAACGCGCAGTGCAATAATGAAGGAATACTGGGCTAAGAAGAAAGCTCACATGAGTTAAGAGCCACGTGGTCCAAGGGGTTTCCAGGAAACAAGAATAAAAAAGATAAATAAATAAATAAATGCAGTGCAAACATTATTTTTAATGAGTTAAGTAAGTAAGTAAGTAAGTAAGTCAGTCGGTAATTAAGTAAATAATGAGAAATTTTGTGCATTATTAGCATGGCAGTGCACAATATATGGACTGAATTATTATTATTATTATTATTATTATTATTATTATTATTATTATTATTATTATTATTATTATTAGCTGTAGTAGTAGTAGAAGTAATAATTCATTAATCGTTACTGTCACCTACAGGGCACATTTACACAAGCTCCCTGTCCTTCTATCACTTAGAGTTACAAATAATAATAATAATAATAATAATAATAATAATAATAATAATAATAATAATAATAATAATAATAATAATAATAATAATAATAATAATAATAATAATAATAATAATGTTATTTGCTTTACGTCCCACTAACTACACTTTTACGGTTTTCGGAGACGAGGAGGTGCCGGAATTTAGTCCCACAGGAGTTCTTTTACGTGCCAGTAAATCTACCGACGCGATCCTGACGTCTTTGAGCACCTTAAAATACCACCGGACTGAGCCACGATCGAACCTGCCAAGCTGGAGTCAAAAGGCCAGGGCCTCAACCGTCTGAGCCACTCAGCCCGGCATTTAGAGCTACGCCTTTTGTCTTTGTACTCTTGCAAAGTTCATATGTCTTTCCGTTCTCCTTTCTTGCTCTTCCACCCAAATGTTTCATGGCTTGGCAAATTGCTTCTCGGATGTATCTTTCATTCCTCGAGGCATTTTCCTAAAGACTGATCATAGCGCACTTCCTATATCTACAACACACATTCTAATAAGCAATTACGAACCTTCCTCAGCCACAGAATTTGGCTTTTGTAATTTTCTTGTATGGTGAGCCAGCCTCTCCTGTTTAGTTGTCTGTCTTCCTAATTATCACCTCACACCCAGGCGTGCAGGTCGTCCATGGGAGCCAATTTGAAAACCTGCACCAGGCGAGCCAAACGTATCCTCGGACACTTCCAGCACTAAAAGCATACGCTAACTAATTAATTGACAAATGAAATAAATAAATAAATCAACGAGAATCGACAAACAAAGAAAATCTTTATGTCATCAGATTAAAAGCAACTACTAAGTGGGTAGAAGAAACAAGAAGGGATATGGAGGAATTTTGCGTCAATCCAAAATAAATCTTTAATAGAGATAAGTTTTGAGCTAAAATTGATTAATTCAAGGGGTTCCAGGAAAAGCAAAATGAAAAGTCCAAAAACATATGGTCAGAGGAGACTAAGAGGAACCATAGCAAAATGATGAAGTTCTGGGACAAGGAAAGAGGATTAACCGGTCAGTTGCTTACCGTGGTCCAAAGTAGGCCAAAATCGAAGAAGGAAAAAGAAAAAGACGAAATTAAACCACTGAAATTGATAGAGGTTACTGTGTTAATGCTAAGGTCACGCGATACTATACCGTCCTTCTTCGTGCAGTTCTGGGAACGATTCAGCTTACCGCAGAAGAGAAACTCAGACGTCTTGATAGACTTCATACGTGGATCAGTGGGGACAGTAAGAGCCCACCTACACTCCCAGTGAGCATCGCGTACATATCGATCTAATGATTATATTCTGAAGCCTGATCAGACCGTTGTTGTGAAATTTATGAAATCTATTGCTAACATTTTTAGTTATGCTACTGGTTTCAATATTTCTTTGAAATTTTTTTGTTTGCCTGCTTTTTCCATTATTAGCAACCCGTACATCCGAGAAGCTAATACAGTGGAGTCTGGTTAATCCCACATTGGATAATTCGAATAAAAGTGTATTCCCCCATCCCTAAACCGTCAATCTTGGAATAAAGAAACGAATGCAGAAATTGTTCCAGAAGAACTAGAAATGCAAATCCGAACACATAAAAGTCACTAACTGTTTTAAGTGAAGGGTGGAATTAGTGTATTGTTATATGTGCTAAATGGTGTGTTAATGCTGTTGTTTTACCACATTTTATACAGTACATTTTCGCGTGGAAACGTTCACCTAATGTAGAGGACAACATGGCAGCTGTTCAGGTACGGTAGAATGTATAATACTATAATAATTATTGATTATAATGAATTTAATTAGTTTTATATATTTATACAGTAGGCCTACTATAATAATATATTTTTATTAAAATAGCCATTCTTGGTTAATTAGAATTTTGAATAATTTGACTTTTTTTATGAAGACCTGAGTCTACTGTATATTATTTCTAATAAATAATTTCTCTCTCTCGCTCTCTGTCTCTCTGTCTCTCACACACACACACACACACACACATTCTCCCTCTCATTGGGATGAGTAGCTAAGGAGGTAGAGCCCTGGCTTTCTGAGATTAGGTTGGCGGGTTTGATCCCGGCTGAGTCCGGTGGTATTCGGAGCTGTTGAAAGGAAAATATTACATGTGCTACATAAGAAAATGTCACTATTAATGTTGAAATTATTAACATTATTATGATGTTATTAACATTATTACCAAAAGGAAAATTTTAAAAATTTTAACGCATTTTATGAAATGGGCAGCAAGGATGTACAAATCGTGAACTGTGCAGTTACACTACCTACGGTGCCGAACCGGGCTGAGTAGCTAAGGGGGTTGAACCCTGGCTTTCTGAGATCAAATTGTCAGTTTTGATCCCGGCTGAGTCCTGCGGTATTCGGAGCTGCTCAAATACGCCCAGCCTCGTATCGATAGATTTACCGTCACGTAAAAGAATTCCTGCGAGACAAAATTCTGGCACCTCGGCTTCTCCCAAAACCGTAATAGTAGTCAGTGGGACATGAATCAAATATTATTATTACTACCTGTGCATAACATATAAAACAAGGTTAAGGAAATTACAGCATTGAAAACCTAGCCATAAATCAGATCCATTTTACTGCCAACATAAATATATTTGAAGAGAACAAGGTACTATTTTGTTCAATCAGCTGGGCGTGTATTGTTCACGTGTGAATTCTGCTGCCACCTGCACCTATTGAAAATTAATCAGAGCTCTTAAATTACCTGCCGCTAACAAGGTCCTAACCAGAGGACGTACTCACATGGCCAAAAAACAACCATTAACATGCATCAATCATTCACGGAGTGGTGTAGTATCGGTAACTCACTGGAGACTGGTGATATATTAGTCGTTGTAAAGCGAAATTTATAATAACTGTATAATTTTAAATATAAATGGGAGGGTTATATGAAGTTTCAGCGGTATCCGCACGCTTATTTGCACGTACAAATCACGATGAGGTTTAAGAAATAAATCTATGATAATTGCATATTACTATGAAACCTGTCGCGGTCTTCAGATTAAAGAGTAAGATTACATAGAGTTAAGTATATGATTTATTTTATTTCTATAGATTTGTTGAACATTCGTAATATTTTAAGAGTCAGTATACATGTTTTGTCCCTAAGCGCATGGCCTTCAATTTACCTCAACCGGGCGAGCTGGCCGTGCGGTTAAGAGCGCGGAGCTGTGATTTCGCATCCGGGAGATAGTGGGTTCGAACCCTACTCTTGGCAGCCCTGAAGATGGTTTTCCGTGGTTTCCCATTTTCACGCCAGGCAAATGGTACCTTAATTACGGCCACGGCCGCTTTCTTCCCATTCCTAGGCCTTTACTGACCCATCGTCGCCATAAGACCTATCTGTGTTGGCGCGACTTAAAGCAACTAGCAAAAAAAAAAAAAAAAAAATATACCTCATAGCTTTAGAAAACGTTTCCCTCTGGGTGACACCTGAATCGCAATTTCCAAATATCCAGCTCGGTTCTCTGGAAGTATGTTGAAAGTGTTCTGTTTTTCAAGGCATCTTCAAGTTCTTGGTTTCTCTGCTACAACGTTCAGAGAGGCCGGGTTCCATTCCCAGAGAGACCGGGGATTTTAACTGCCTATGGTTAATTCCTTTGTCTGAGGGACTAGGTGTTTGTGTGTGCTGTAATACTCTTCGTTTACAATCAACACACTATCCTATCAACTACCTGAGAAACACGCAACAGTGAATAAATCCCTCCAGAAATGATTAACATCAGGAAGGGTATTAGGTCGTAAAACTGGGACAAGTCCACAACCCGTGCCGACCAGAATTAACTTGGAAAATGGCACAAAGAAGAAGAAAATAACGAAGAAAATAAATGTTTGAAGAGTGTGTTGTTTGGTTCCTGGAATTCGTCGTAATATAACTTTATGAACATGAATATGCTGTCCGACTCATTGGCTGAATCGTCTGCGTTGAGGCCTTTGATTAAGAGGGTCCCGGGTTCGATTCCCGGCTAGGTCGTGGATTTTAATTGCCTGTGATTAATTCTTCTGGCTCGGGGACTGGGTGTTTGTGTTTGTTCCAACACTTTCCTCTTCGTACACACTACACTACCAACACTCCAACTATACTACCAACCACCACAGAACCACGCAATAGTGATTACATCCGTCCATATAGGATCGACGTCAGGAAGGGAATCCGGCCGTAAAACAGGGCCAAATCCACATGTGCGATACAGTTCACACCCGCTACACCACGGGTGTAGAAAATGCGGCAGAAGGAAAGAAGAACGTGAAAATGCTGATGCTGCAGCTGAACTCTTCCACTGAATCACCCAGAATAGTTCACAGTAGTTCTCGGCTCATTCTTCATTCTATACAAACATTGATAAAGGACCTGTTTGCATCATCCAGATACGTAGCAAATATAAGGCCAGCGCGGTGACATTAGGAGTGAAGGGATTTCGCAAAACCCCTTTGGCTATATTTGGAACGGCTTTCCCCGCTTGTTAGTTTAACATTGTCCGGCTCAATGGCTAAATTGTTAGTGTGCTGGCCTTTGGTCCAGAGGGTCTCACAACACACAAACAACAAACAATTTCCTCCCGTTTTTCGTTCATACCTCCCCAATCGAACCTGAAAATGAAAAATCTGGCTTCGAGGTGCATATGGACCCCGTTCCACCCAGCTATATTAAAACCTAGCAAATGTATCCGTGCTTCGCTATGGTATTCGGCCTTGTTAAACGGATTTTTACCTAAGTTACTGTACACGCAGTGAGTAAGATTATTGCATGCCTCTTAGCGCTATCCGAGAAAGAAAACAGGAAGGACGCCATACGTTGTTTCGTATGGAAGCCACGAACCTGCTACGCAGGCGCAGCAGGGGGAGAGGTGATACTCCCACGTGGCGCGTCCCAGGTGGCGGATAGGGGGGTCATAACCGGCTTGCCGGCGGACTTGAGGGAAATAAAATACCTCTCGCGGACCAAACACACACCCCCTGTGGGTGGGGGAGGCAGACGAATAATACACCCACGGTATCCCCTGCCTGTCGTGAGAGCCGACTAAAAGGGGCGACCAAGGGGTGGTTGTATTCGAACCATGCAACTATATGTGATTAGTACCACCACGCGGAGAACACCAAGGGTCGCTTTTACTTGTGCGTAGTACCACTATATTAGGTACGAAATAGGTTTGTGATTAGTAGCACACAGGAGCACCGCGCGGTCGGCTTTTGCAGTACCTGTGATTAGTACCACCATATGAGCGGGACCATGGGATGATAGCTACCATGGACCTGCCTTACCTGTGATTAGTACCCACTATATGAGGAACACCACGGGATAGGGAGAGGTCCCTGTGGTTAGTACTCTTATGTGATGAACATCATAGGTTTGCGTTGCCTGTGAATGGCGCCGCAGAGTGAGAAAAACATAGGTCTGTATTAATGTCGAATTTCATAAGCTTTGAGTAGTACAATAATGTGTGGAATACCTCAAGTCTCTGCTACCATTGATTAGTACCGCAACAGGACAGATACCATGGTTCTACATTACTAGCGATAAGTATCATTCTGAGGGGCCTTTGACTTGTATTTTGGACCCATTTAGACACCAAGCATCCTCGATTTGCTTTGGAAGTGGTCCCTTGGTCAGTAATACTATTAACTATGATAGTTTTTTGAGTCGGATCCACTGATTGTTTTAAATTCATGTTCATTCATTCCTTCATTCATTCATTCTTCATGACATTTTTTATTTTGGTCAGTGGATAATTTTGAACTTTTACTTTGTCGTTTCATTTCGTACCATTAGGGGCCGATGACCTCGATGTTAGGCCCCTTTAAACAACAAGCATCATCATCATCATTTCGTATGGAAGGTGCACGTTGGGGAAGGTTTGATGATAACGGAAGCCACATCTCCTACTGCCATTCAAAATGGAGATGGAGAGTTTTCATTACAATTACACGCCCCTTTTCCTAATGCCAGTCACAATCGAGTTGGAGAGATTTGATTACAATCGACACATGCAGTGCTATCTAACTTATAAAGAATCGAGATACGAAAATAAGTCATAGGACCAAAGTTGAAGATCTCTCAAAATTGAGCAGGGATTGTGTAATCTGGTTTGTGAAAGGAAAAACCGTTTAGAAAGCAGTTACCCCCGAACGAAGGTCTACAGCGTCACTGAAATTGCATCCTTATTTCGATATTTTCTGGGACCAAAACGTTATATATTTGAATAGCTTGAATTTTCCCTCAAAGGAAAGAGTGTTCAGTGACCAAGAGAAATTATGTACATAACATTTTTTTAAAAATATGAAGGGCCGTTTCACACATCGTCCACGGATTTTACAGAAAATCGGTAGTATAACAGAAAATGTAAGGAAACTGTTGTGATTTTCCTATAGAAAAAAACAGTCTGTTCAGTGATTGTTAAATCGTATGCCTATCTAAACCTTCCCCTGGATGAATATACTTTAAATATGAAGTTTTGTCGAGATATATCAAGCCCTTTTGCCGTGATGGTGGAACAGATAGACAAACAGGCACGAAAGCTAAAAGCCACTGATACCGTCTTGAGTTGATCTAAAACGGATAAATATCATACAAAAATTGGCAAAACTAGCGAAATTAGACAGCGGACCCCTACAACTTTATTTATATAGATTTCAGAACTATTCGTGCCGTAGACATGGCCGGGCATCGCGCTCACGCGTACACGCACAGAGAGAGATAACGAGAGGGAGGAACATTTCATTTAAAATTTAAAATAGTCTTTTAATATAACAGGGCCATTTATATTGTCTCATTATTATTTGTACCATCCACCAACCGAGTATCTTGAAGATTGAAAGTAACAATATAATAAAATTATGTAATTCGTACAATTTATGTAAAATGGATTTGTTTTATTAAATATAATGCTTCATTTGATTTTAAATAAATTGTTTAAAAACATGTAACGTTTGAATTAATAAACGCGGACGAAGCCGCGGGTACATGCTGGTACAAATAAAATGAACCCAACAGTCTTCTTCCTTTTCTTCTTGGCATTTACCTGATATAGGTGTGAGATCCGTTTTACTTCTGTCCAGTTGACACTTCTGCAGGTGAAGAGTGTTTATGGGGACAACTCGACGGCTTTTCATTTTCATTTTCAATTCTGAAGATACAATCTCCGTAGTCCACGGCATCCCTCGGGGATGAGACGTTCGTCAGTGGCTGGTACCGAATGATCATCCACGTTGTTATGAGGACGAAGGAGCCTTCTGAACTTACTATTTATGGCGTTTGTGCCGTTTGGGTGGAAGGTCCACTTCTGCCAGTCGGTGATCGATGCTGATTTTCATGTCACAATGCAGACGAGGAATTCTCCCTCAGTTATTTGGGTAGTCCACGAAGTCCATCAATGATGAGAGTTGTTGTTGTTGTTTGAGTCATCAGTCCATAGACTGGTTTGATGCAGCTCTCCATGCCACCCTATCCTGTGCTAACCTTTTCATTTCTACGTAGCTATTGCATCCTACATCTGCTCTAATCTGTTTGTCATATTCATACCTTGGTCTACCCCTACCGTTCTTGCCACCTACACTTCCTTCAAAAACCAACTGAACAAGTCCTGGGTGTCTTAAGATGTGTCCTATCATTCTATCTCTTCTTCTCGTCAAATTTAGCCAAATCGATCTCCTCTCACCAATTCGATTCAGTATCTCTTCATTCGTGATTCGATCTATCCATCTCACCTTCAGCATTCTTCTGTAACACCACATTTCAAAAGCTTCTATTCTCTTTCTTTCTGAGCTAGTTATCGTCCATGTTTCACTTCCATACAATGCCACGCTCCACACAAAAGTCTTCAAAAGCATCTTTCTAATTCCGATATCAATGTTTGAAGTGAGCAAATTTCTTTTCTTAAGAAAGCTCTTCCTTGCTTGTGCTAGTCTGCATTTTATGTCCTCCTTATGTTATGGTATCAAATACTCATCTCTGCACATGACAGTCCAACACGAGAATAGAGGAGACATCTGTACTTAAGAATCTAAGGCTACCACTCCCATAACTGCTCGGACATATTCATTGCTAACATGACCAAGGTGTAAGAGGTTCAGCGTTCCTCACAGCATGCGCATCTCTATGATAAAGATGGCCTCTTCGTGACATGATTGTTGGCCAACGTTGAGCTCTATAGATGAGGACTGAAAGTACAATAATCGAGTGTACTTTAGCCTTCATGTGAGTGAGCATCTGAAAGTGGCATAAGTGTCAAGTGACCTGTCTCGCCTTCATCCAGTCCACAATAGTTAAAGAAAGGAATTAGAGAATTTACGTAAGTGCACAGTGTTTATTCATACTATTGCTTTACGTCGCGCGGATTTGGACAGGTCTTATGGTGCTGATGGCATGAGACACGACTAGGACTGGGGAGGAATGACCGTGGCATTATTTGAGCCTCAGAGTATTTGTCTGTTATGACAGCGGGGTTAGAAACCATCATTCGCCGAAAGCTAGTGCGCCTTTCCCGCGTCCAGGTGCGACGCAAATAAAAATACTCCGAGCGTTCAATTAACTCTCAGGGTAATTCTTCATGTAAATAATTCGGCTTAACGTGAATTCAGAAGAGAAACTTGAACTCAACAGGATATAATTCAATACCGGTTGAACGTCTTCATCCTACCGCATAATCTTCCAACTCGTGTATCAACAGAAATCGAAAAAATTCACTTGATGATGATGCTTGTTGTTTAAAGGGGCCTAACATCGAGGTCATTGGCCCCTAATGGTACGAAATGAAATAACAAAATGTTCAAATTCATCCACTGACCAAAATAAAATAAAAGATGCCATGAAGAATGAATGGGTGGACGTGAACCCAACAAAAAAAAAACAAACAAACAAAACAGTGGATCAGACTTAAAAAATATCGTAAATAAAGGTAGTACTGACCAAGGGACCACTCAGAAAGCACAATGATGCTTGATGCCCAAAGGGGTGCAAAATCCATGTCCGAGGCCTCACAGAATGGTACATGTCGAGAGTTAAGTAGAACCATGGTATTTGTCATGTTGGTGTACTAATCAAAAGTAGCGAAGACTCACGGTGTTCCACACAGATGGTACTACTCACAAGTATTGTACTTCGTACAGGTAACTCAGACCTATGGTGTTTCTCACACAATGGTGAAACTCATAGCCAACGTAAACCGATGAGTTTCCTCACCTAGGTGTACTAGTCACGGGTGCCGGTCCCACGGGCCCCGTGGTGTTCCTCACATAGTGGGTACTAATCAGAGGCAACGCAGACCCACTGTGTCGCTCATATAGTGGTATAACTCACAGGCAACGCCTAGACCCGCGGTGTTGCTCACATGGGTACGACGCACGGGTACTGGAAAACCCCCAGGCCAGGCTCTATACTGCTACTAATCACAAACCTATTTCGTACCTAATATAGTGGTACTACTCGCAAGTACAGGCAACCTATGGTGTTCCCTGCGTGATGGTACGAATCAAAAGTAGTTTCATGGTTCTAATTCAATCAACCCTTGGTCGCCCCTTTTAGTCACCTCTCACGACAGGCAGAGGATACCGCGGGTGTATTCTACATGTGCGTACCCCACCAGCAGGGGGTAGTGTGTTTAGTCCGCTAGAGGTATTTTAGTTCCCTCAAGTCCGCCGGCAAGCCGGTTAGGACCCCCCTATCCGCCAACTGGGACGCGCCACGTGGGAGTATCACCTCTCCCTCTCCTAAGCCAGCGTAGTAGGTTCGTGGAAAAATTCACTTAAGGCTAAGTTATCCTATGATAATAGCCTAGAAATCAATTACTCACACATGTAAAAATCCAAAATAACAAGTTTGTTAATCTAATTTAATGTGAAGGAAAAGAGAAAGTAACTCATTAAAATATTTCTTCCATAACTCATAAAATAAATTAACATTATCCATGGATTTCATTTATATCAGCGCTGACTTAATATGTCTTACATCATCATTTGATATTTAAACATTTAATTAGTTCATCGCAATATCTAAATAATAATCAAATTAAAAATCAATCATATCACTGTTTAAACTGACACATAATTCATATTTAAATATTTTCTTTCAAGTTATGAAATCTAAATTGTTTATTCGATATTGCTTCATCTCTATTCATCTCCGTTGAATGACATGCTAAGGTTACTAACACCTATTACCACTTATAATCTTGGCACCTACCATCCTAGCCTTACTATATTTAAGCATTCGAAAATTATCACATATCTTTCTAAAATGATGATGATGCTTGTTGTTTTAAGGGACCTAACATCGAAGGTCATCGGCCACTGATGGTGAGAAATGAGACGAAATGCAATGACAGAATATAAATCCAAAATCCTCCACTGACGAGCATTCAAAGCGTGAGAACGAAAAAGGAACGGATGGATATGAAGTTAAAACAATCAGTGGAGACGACCCGCAATGCCTCAGTCTCAGAAATTAACGGAAAACAATAGTAATACTGACCAAGGGGCTGCTTCTATAGCTCAATACTGAATCGATGATGCTTGCATGCTAAAGGGGTCCAAAATATAGGTCATCGACCTCTCATAATGGTACTTATCGCTTGGAAAGTAGAACCATGGTATTTGACATGGTGCGGTACTAATCAAAAGTATCGTAGACTTGCGGAATTCCACACATTATGGTACTACTCACAGGTAATGAAATTCGCGCATGTAATACAGACCTGTGGTGTTTCACACATAGCGGCGCCATTGACAGGCAACGCAAAGCTATGGTTTTCATCACTCGTACTATCCCGTGGTGTTCCTTATATAGTCGGTACTAATCATAGGCAAGTCAGCACCCTGGTTTCGCTCATATAGTGCTACTAATCACAAACCTATTTGGTACCTAACATAGTGGTACTACACACAAGCAATAGCGACCCATGGTGTTCCCCGCGTGGTGGTACTAATCAAAAGTAGTTTCATGGTTCTAATCCAATCATCCCTTGGTCGCCCCTTTTAGTCGCCTCTCACGACAGGCAGGGGATACCGTGGGTGCATTTTTCGTCTGCGTCCCCCACCCACGGGGGGTAGAGAGAGAGAAGAAAGAAGAGGAAAGAAGGGATCCGTCACTTCGAAAAAGGAAGTAACGGACGAAGAAAGGCAAGGACCACGAAGGGCGTGAAAATGAAAGACTCCCGAGGCCTCGAATGCTCTAATACCGTCGGGGTCGGAAAAGAACAAGAGTGGACCAGGGAGGTCGGACAGGATAGACGAATGTGAGGAGCCTGGCACAAGTAAGTGGAAGCAACACCAAGACTCAGCTAAGGGCCCCGTGGTCGCCAATCTACACTCCCAAGTTGAGAGCCCCTTGGCCCCTTTTAATCGCCTCTTACGACAGGCAGGGGATACCGCGGGTGTATTCTACACGTGCGTCCCCCACCCGCAGGGGGTAGTGTGTTTGGTCCGCGAGAGGTATTTTATTTCCCTCAAGTCCGCTCGCAAGCCGGTTAGAATCCCCCTAACCGCCACCTGGGACGCACCACGTGGGAGTATCACCTCTCCACCTGCTACGCCAGCGTAGCAGGTTCGTGGTACTATGTATCAGCTGGAGTCCTCTCCTTCATCAGGTTGGTTGGCTGGGCGGTTACATATTCAACTCCAGGTCGGTCCAACACGAATTTAGCAAGTCATGACCATCTTCTCTCTTGCACTAGTGACAACATAAAATAATCCCAACAAGTATGAGTTCATTTGAACTTTTCTTGAAGACCAAATATCTCGTCAATAGTCTTACACTTGCTTATTGAGCTGATGATTCCCAAAATATTTAACACTGGGTTCAGTGTATTTCCAGTCTCATTTTCGCTTTAATTTTTGTATAGAATTTCGTATAATAATTTCGCTTTTTTAAGGTTTAATAATCTCTGGGTTCTGCTTTCTTGGTGATAATTCTTGGCTATTTTCCGTCTTCCGATCTCTATCCTTAAATAAGCTTCGACGTGTCGTTACGATCCTTGTCTGACCAGTTGATGAGTGTATTTAAATCAAATCTCCTTATTTTACGCCGCAATTCCTTTCCTCTGCGCTGAATACTTTGTATTACGCCATATCTTCCTCTCAAAACAAGTAATTTTTTAGTATTTCGCTTTAAAATGGATAATTACAGGATTTCTCTTCTCACGCAGCTGAAATATTCTGTGTCCGTCCAGTATCTCGGAAGATTAGTTAGTGTAATAATACATTAATATTTTCTTGTCTCTTTTCAAACATTCCACTTGATATTTTTATGTTTTCTACTCACAGCCTTTGAAATTGTGCGCTCTTTACTTGATCTTGGCCTCCTGTGAACTTTTAAAATTATAGTTCACGTTATATAATTCTGATTTTTGTGGGCTATACATCCACTCTGACGCCATTTTAGAACACGTCAGGAAATGCAATGGGCACACTAGTGAACAGCTACAGGATTCATTCCGGACAGCCAACATGTTGGGTGGAGTATAGAATAATGCAGGTGACTGGTCTCTCCTTTCCTACCTTTACTTCCCTAACGCACGTAGGATGTTCAAGTGATGTGAAAGGAGAAGTTAGTGCTCGTGATATAAATTAGGATACCCTTTGGTGACCGATGGTCGTCACTCCACACCCCCTAGGTGAGAGAAAATGAAATGGCGTATGGCTTTTAGTGCCGGGAGTGTCCGAGGACAAGTTCGGCTCGTCAGATGCAGATCTTTTTATCTGACACCCGTAGACGACCTTCGCGTCATGATGAGGATGAAATGTTGATGAAGACGACACATACACCCAGCCCTCGTGCCAGCGAAATTAATCGAACCCGGGATCCCTGTGACCAAAGGCCAGCTCGCTAATCATTTAGCCATGGAACCGGACACCCTAGTTGGGAGATTGATGTGAAAATGGGAACTATCCTCAGAGCTGCCAACAGGGTGCTTTGTACTCCTAAACGGTTAAATCCAACCTCCCTACTACACAATCTGTACCACTAAGGCAAACCGCTCGATGGCATTATTAATTTAGTGGCAAGTACTTCACATTTGACTAGAATCGTAGAAGAAAGGGGGAAGAAGTCCTGAAACTCGCAAGCTTAATATAGCGAGGCTCGTTAGAGGATACGAGCTGCCCACAGGAGATCAGGTAAGAAGGCAGAAAATCAGGCAGTACTGGTCAGATTTCTATCGCGATTGTTTGGTTTTGATTTCTTCTCTCATAAATAAATTTGTCTCAATATTCCTCACAGTGATCGTCATCGTCATCACTACTGTTATCTCTTGTGTAACTGAATTGTTAATTAATAATGTTACAAATTAAAGCATCTCTCTTTTTATTTTCCAAATGTAACTCGCTGACATTTGTTACATACATAAAACATACTCATGATTAAAATAGATTTGCTTATTTTTGTTATGTTTTTAGTTTAGTTACAGTCCACCTCTGTGGTGTAGTGGTTAGTGTGATTAGCTGCCAGCCCCGGAGCCCCCGACTCTGCCACGACATTTGAAACGTGGTAAGAGAGCTGAACGTGGTCCAGTCAGCCTCAGAAGATCAACTGAGTATAGTGGGTTCGATTCCCACCTCAGCCATACTCGAAGTGGTTTTCAGTGTTTTCCCACTTCTCCTCCAGACAAATACCAGGATGGTACCTAAAATAAGGCCACAGCCGCTTTCTTCCCTCTTCTTTGCCCAACCCTTCCGACCTTCCCATCCCCCCACCCCTTCAACTACAATTTGTTTTAGAATTAACGGAGGTACCAGCATATTTATGTTCGAATATGTTCATTAGCGGGCTAATATGGTTATATACATAAATCATTTCTCTTTAAGGACACCTAAAATACCAACCGTCTGAATCAGAATTCATTTTCATAAGCTGGAACACATGGGTCTATCATCTTTTTTTTTTTTTTTTGCTATTTTGTTTTAACGTCGCACCGACGCAGATATGTCTTATGGCTACGATGGGATAGGAAAGGTCTAGGAAGTGGACGGAAGCGGCCGTGGCCTTAATTAAGGTACAGCCCCGGCATTTGCCTGGTGTGAAAATGGGAAACCACGGAAAACCATCTTCAGGGATGCCGACAGTGGGGCTCGAACGCACTATCTCCCGATTACTGGATACTGGCCGCACTTAAGCGACTGCAGTATCATCATTTAATTCCTACATAGATTATGGCAGCCTCTGAGGCTCAGACGACCTCTCATCGCTGGGTTCCGTGGTTCAAATCCCGGTCAATCCACGTGAGATTTGTGCCGGACAAAGCGGAGGTGGGTCAGGTTTTTCTCCGTGTGCTCCGGCTTTCCCGGTCATCATTCATTCCAAGATAATTTCATTTGACCTGTCAGTCATTGCCCCAGAGGAGTGCGACAGGCTTCGGCAGCCGGCACAATTCCTATCCTCGACGCTCGATGACTGGAAACAGGCCGTGGATTTGTCAATGTAGACTTATGTTCCTCGACAAAGGGTACATGAAAAGAAAAATTTTAAGAACGCGTATATCGCCGCGATTTTGTTAATGTAGTCACTGGCAGATAAAAGGGGAGACTACCTGTTGCAATAAGAAATGAAAATGTTAATGTTAAACGTACTTTTCATGAAATAGCGCTTTAAATTAAGACAAATTTTGTGCTAAATATGTGACCTCGCACGCATACTCTGTTATAAGATGGTACAGTGTTGAATCGCGCGCTCCGTTGGAGGTTAGCTGTCGTTATGAATACATCGTGGTCAGTTGTACAGAATTACAAATATAATAATGGAAAAGAAAGAATTCATTAGAATTCAGAAAAAAAACGTGCAAAAGAAAGATTTGAAACGAGAAAAATGAATGATGAAAGGATAAGAAAAATGAAACGAAAAGGGTGTAATAGGCGTTACTATGAGAAATTGAAACAGTGAAAACAATTTACAATAAGTAACTACATTGAAGTAAATGAAGGTGCATCTACATCAAGTGATGCTTCTTGTTTAAAGGGGTGTAACATCTAGGTCATCAGCCACTAATGGTACGAAATGTAATGTCAATTTAAAAGTCCAAAATTCACCCACTGAGCAAAATTCAAAACGTAATGATGATGAATGTTTGGATGAAAATGAATTTAAAATAATCAGCGGATGCAACTCGCAATATCGAAAGTTAAAAATAATTCCAAATTAATTCTCTGACTATAATTCAGAAAAAGAGACGACGAACAATGATTATGAACTTTTTTAAATCAGTGATTCGACCCGCAATGCCCCAACTTCCCAGAAACTAACTTAAAACAATGGTATATACTTACCAAGGGGCTGGTTCCAAAGCACAATCCTGAATCGATGATGCTTGTCGTCTAAAGGGGTCCAAACTCCACGTCAACGACCCCTCATAATGGTACTTATTGCAAGGGAAGTAAGAACCATGGTATTTCTCATGTAGCGGTAATGATCATGAGTAACGTAGACTTACGGTGTTCCACACATTGTCGTACTACGCACAGGTAATGCAATACGTACATGTAACGCAGACCTATGGTGTTTCTCACATGACGGTGCCACTTAAAGGTAACGCAAACCTATGGTGTTCCTCACATACTGGGTACTAATCACAGGCAACGCAAACCCACGGTGTCGCTCATATAGTTTTACTGATCACAGGCAACGCCCAAACCAGTGGTGTTTCTCACAATGGTACCAATCACAGGCAACGTATGCCCGTGGTGATCCGCAAATAGTGGTACTAATCACGGGTACTGTAAAACCCATACTGAAGCACACTGTATTGCTGCTAATCACAAACCTATCGTGTACCTAACATAATGGTACTACTCTCAGGTAAAGCGACCCATGGAGTTCCTCGCGTGATGGTACTAATTAAAAGTAGTCTCATGGTTCTAATTCAATTATCATTTTGTCGCCCCTTTTAGTCACCTTTTGAGACAGTCAAGGGATACCGCGGATGTTCATCTTCGTCTGCGTCCCCCACTCACAGGGAGTTCTACACCAAGTACGACTTTGTCAAAAGACAAGAATTTTTCTAACTAGCAAATGTAGCCGTGCTGCTAAACGATACATCATACCGACAAACGGATTGTGTTGTACATTGTACACAGATATCGAAGTAAATGACTGTACATGCTGCGAACAAGATTTGTTTAATTGCATGTATCTTACCGTTATTCAGAAACTGCAGGGGGAGGTACCAATACGGTGTTTCCAATTTAAAGTGCAAGTTGCGAAGTTGTGATGATAACGGCTGGCTCACTTGCCTACAGCCATTCACAATCGCGTAGCGAAAGTTTCACTGTAATGGCAGGCCCCATTACCTACAGCGCGGCCACAATCAATTTGGGGAGTTTTCATTGCAATGGCAGGCTCCCTTTCCTACTTCCAGACAGATTACAGTTGAGGAGTTTTTAATCATAATAGCAGGCACCTTCCCTACTGCCAGTCAAAATTTAGTTGCGCTGTTACCATTATAATTACAGACCCCTCTTCTTAATGTCAGTAACATTTTAGATGGGTAAATTTGTTTACAATGGCGGGCACACTTGCCTACCCTAAACAAAATCGTCCAGGGGAGTTTTGAACAAAATTACATGCTACTTTGACTTCTGCTAGTCAAATCGAGACGGGAATTATTCATTTCAGTGGTAGTCCATCCTTACTAATGCCAGTTACACAGGAGTTAGATAAGGGGTCCATTCCTACTGCCAGTAAAAGTCGATGTGGTGAGTATTGATTACAATAGTACCGAGATCGATAGCTGCAGTCGCTTAAGTGCGGCCAGTATCCAGTGTTCGGGAGATAGTAGGTTCGAACCCCACTGTCGGCAACCCTAAAAATGGTTTTTCCGTGGTTTCCCATTTCACACCAGGCATATGCTGGGGCTGTACCTTAATTAAGGCCATGGCCGCTTCCTTCCCACTCCCAGCCCTTCCCTGTCCCATCGTCGCCACAAGACCTATCTGTGTCGGTGTGGCGTAAAGCAAGTAGCAAAAAAAATTACAAATAGCAGGCGCCCTCCTGCTGAGGGTCACTATCGATTTGTAAAAATATTACTTATAATGGCAGACACACCCTTTCTACATCGCTTAAAATCGACTTCAATCTATATATATAAAGTAACTTGTCCTGACTGACCGACTGACTGATTCATCATCGCCGAGCCAAAACTACTGGACATACAGAAATGAAATTTTGGGGATACATTCATATCAACATGTAGGTGCTCGCTAAGAGAGGATTTTTGGATATTCCGTCTCTAAGGGGGTGAAAAAGGGGGTGAAATTTTAAAATGAGTGTATCTATATCTCAAAACTTTAAAGGTTTACAGATGTAAAAATTGGTATTTAGAATCTTCTTTAAAAATAAGGGAATACGTATTTTTTTTGTTTTCGGAAAATTCCAATGGAAGGGGTGAAAAAGTGTCAAATAGTGGTTGAATGCCTTTAATGAGGATACTGGTACTTATATCTAAGAAAATGAACATATTACAGACCTGAAAATTTGTACTTTTGATCTCTTTTAAAAATAATGAAACACGAATATTTTTGTTTTTGGAAAATCCAATTAATGGGAGAGTGAAAAGGGGGTGAATTTTTAAAATGAATGTATCTATATCTCAAAACTTTGAAAGTTTACACATGTAAAAATTGGTATTTAGAATCTTCATTAAAAATAAAGGAACACATATTTTTTTGTTTTCGGAAAATCCCAATAGATGGGGTGAAAACGGGCGAAAAATTGGTTGAATGCCTTTATTGTGCATACTTATATCTCAGAAACTGAAGATTGGCGTTTGCGATCTTCTTTAAAAATAAAGAAACACGTATTTTTTTGCTTTTGGAAAATCAAATTAATGGGTGGGTGAAAAGGGGGGTGAATTTTAAAAATGAACATTTCTACAGTATAACTTAACATGTTACAGAAGTGAAAGATGGTATTTTTCATCTCTATCTTCTTAAAAAATGAAGAAACACATATTTTTTTTGGAAAATCCACGTATGCAATGGGGGGGGGGGGGTTGAAAAGAAGTGAAGAAAGAGTTGAATATGAAGATACTCATATATGAAATACTGAAGATGTTAGTGTCCGGCTCCATGGCTAACCGGTTAGCGTGCTGGCCTTTGGTCACAGGTGTCCCGGGTTCGATTCCCCGCAGGGTCGGGAAATTTAACCATCTTTAGTTAATTTTGCTGGCTCGGGGGCTGGGTGTGTGTGTTGTCTTCATCCTCATCACGACGCGCAGGTCGCCTACGGGGGTCAAATCGAAAGACTTGCACCTGGCGAGCCGAACATGTCCTCGGATACTCCCGGCAGTAAAGGTCATACGCCATTTATTTGAAGATGTTAGAGACGTGAAAATTGGTATTTGGAATGTCCTTTAAAAATAAAGAGACACGTATTCTTTTATTTACGGAAAATCTACTTGGTGTGAAAGAATTGAAAAATTAGTAGAATTCTTTGTATGATGATACTTATATCTCAAAAACTAAAGTTGTCACAGACGTGAAAATTGGTGTTTGGAATCTCAATCTCAAAAACTTAACATGTTACAGACATGAACATTGGTATTTGGAATCTTCTTTAAAAATAAACATCGGGCGAGTTGGCCGTGTGGTTAGGAGCGCGCAGCTGTGAACTTGCATCCGGGAGATAGTGGGTTCGAAACCCACTGTCCGCAGCCCTGAAGATGGTTTTCCGTGGTTTCCCATTTTCACACCAGGCAAATGCTGAGGTTGTACCTTAATTAAGGCCACGGCCGCTTTCTTCCCATTCCCAGGCCATTCCTATCCCATCGACGCCATAAGACCTATCTGTGTCGGTGCGACGTAAAACAAATTGAAGAAATAATAATAATAAAAATAAAGAAACATGTTTTTTTGTTTACGGAAAATCCACTTAAGGGGGATGAATTTTTAAAATGAGTGTATCTACATGCTACAGGCGTGAAAATTGGTAGTTGGAATCTCCTTTAAAAATAAACACGTATTTCTACGTTTTCCGAAAATCCACTGAGTGGAGGTAAAAAGAAGTGAAAAACTTCTACAATGTTTAATGACGATACCGATACGTATATCTCTAAAACCGAAGATGTTATTCTGTGGGTATCTCTTTCATACTGGATCTTCCGTTCTGAATTCATTCTTAAGGGAGGCCTGCTATAGTACCATTTCGTGTTTTCATACCTTAGAAAAATAGTAGCGTGCATTTTATTTAGATCCCCGAACATGGAGGAGTAAGACCCACCTCTTGCCAATCACGTGACCTGCTAGCGTTTGTAAGATTGTACGGAAGAGTTCCGTGGTGGAAGGTAGGGGTGGGAGAGTGTAGTGTTTGTTGCCTGACATGCGCATGAACTATGGAAATGACACCAACAGCACTTCGTTTCACTTCGTGTTGATTGCTCTGAGCTATCTGTCTTTGTTCGTACAATAGCGGAGTTGCAACACGGAATACGTAGAATTAAACGGTGTCATAAACACAATATTTTAAATTAATAAAATAAGTGTTTTACGTTTGTATATTTACTTATACACTTCAAGGGATATTTCTCTAGGGCGTTGGATCGTCCGGTGGGGACTGTGGCCTTGAGACACGACATCACAAGCGCAATTTCATAACTTTCTGGTTTAGCGTTCATTGTTTTCTGTACGCATTGTAAATCAGAATACAGTTGTGTATTCAATTGATAACATTTCAGGCATTCTAATACATTTAGTATGGCCGTTGAATATTTGAATATAAATGGCTCCATGATGCCCCATTCTATCGTTCCAATTATTGGTGACGGAGCTTGCCTGTTTAGGGCAATATCCTTTGTTTTGTATGACACTCAAGTCATGGCCCGAGAGGTTCGTGATGAGATAGTGGCTCACGTGGTGAGTCACTGGGAAGATTTTTGTATAATGTCACATGATAGAGATGGAAATAATTACAGCTGATCTGCCGACTACTTCACTGATATGTCGCAGTTTCATACTTATGGAGGTTTATGCGAGTTAGTGGCTGCCGCACAAATATATTTCACAATGTTCGAGGTCTATCTCAATGGAGAGCTGTATGAGAAATTTGGTGTAGAAGGGCACCCCGTAAAGAGACTGCGTTTTACTTCTATGCAAGACCTGTCTCATGGACATTTTGATGTGTATGTGCCTCATGAAGATGGGTCGACTACATCTATTTCTGAACGTGACAACTCTAATAGCATGCTCACCTTTAAGGAATATACTAGAAAACGTCGTGCTAGATTTACCGACGCCATTAGGAAAAAGACAGCTCTTACAATCTTCTACTAAATATCAACAAAAAAACCGAGAAATTCACAGAGCAGCTAAAGCTAATTACCAGCAGAATCATCCGGAGGTTCACAGAGCGGCTGCAGCTAATTACCAGCAGAATCATCCGGAGGTTCACAGAGCAGCTGCAGCTAATTACGAGCGGAATCATCCGGAGGTTCACAGAGCAGCAGCAGCTAATTACCAGCAAAAACATCCGGAGGTTCTCAGAGCAGTTGTTCGTAGACATGCGCAGAATAATCCAGGACGACGATTGGAAAGGCGATCTCTTCCATGGAAGACGAAAGCTTTTTCTGGGATGAAATATGACTCGGAGATAGCTTATGAAACCGATACAGCCGTATCCCTGGGCACTATGAGTCATAAATGCGTATACTGTAACGCCCTTAAGTTTAAAGAAGAGTCGCCTGGTATGTGCTGTAGCGCTCGTAAAGTAGAGCTTCCGGCTTTATTGCCCCTTCCTGAGCCGCTCTATAGTTTGATCATGGGTATGCATCCTGAGCACATACATTTCATGGACCGCATTAGAATATACAATGGCTGCTTTCAAATGACTTCTTTTGGAGCAAAAAAGTTATGGAAGATGGGTTTATGCCAACTTTCAAAGTGCAAGGTCAAGTGTATCGCTTAATTGGTAGTCTGCAACCTCTGCCTGAAAAAGACCCTCAGTTCCTACAGATTTATTTTGTTGGTGAGGATGAGAGGGAAGCGCGTTTAAGGTGCACCAACTTCCCCGATGTAAAGCAAGGCCTGGTAAAACAATTGCAGGCGATGTTTCACCATAATAACCCGTACATAAAGGACTTAAAAACTACTCTCGAGAAAGTACCTCAAAATTTTAAAGACTTTGAAGTTGTAATACACGCTGATAGAAAACCAGCCAATGCTCATAGAGGACAATTTAATGTACCGACAGCAAGCGAAGTAGCACTGGTCATAGTTGGACAACAGTTTGAAAAACGAGATATTGTATTACAAAGTCATGGTAACAAATTGCAACGCATCAGTGAAGTGCACCGTTCGTATGATGCGTTGCAGTATCCACTACTTTTCCCTCGTGGTGAAGATGGTTACTCCATTGACATCCCTCAGGTTGACCCGAAAACGAAATTACCCCTTCGAAAAACAGTTTCTGCGTTAAACTTTTATTCTTACCGTATAATGATCAGACATATGGAAACCAACTATTTATTGTACTGCCGATCTCTTTTTAGTCAATACTTAGTTGATATGTACGCGAAAATTGAGACAGAGCGACTAAATTTCATTAGAAGCAACCAGGAGCAAATCAGAGTTGAGAGATGCTATAGGTAGACAAGATACCGACGTCGCTCAGCTTGGTCAGATGATAGTACTTCCGTCATCTTTCACTGGGTCACCACGGTATATGCATGAAAAGACTCAGGACGCCATGACATACGTTGGCCATTACGGTCGTCCTGATCTATTCATTACATTTACATGTAATCCTCGATGGAAAGAAATTGTAAGTGCATTACTATCTGGACAACAGCCTCACGACCGTCATGATCTCACAGCTAGGGTATTTCACTTAAAAGTTAAGGTGTTTTTGGCATTGCTAACAAAGGGGAATTTGTTTGGGGAAGTGCGTTGTTTTATATATTCCGTTGAATGGCAAAAACGGGGTCTGCCTCATATACACATTTTGTTGTGGCTACAACAACGCATTTCTCCAGATATATTAGACAGTGTTATTTGTGCAGAGATACCAGACCCTGCAGAAGATCCTCTCCTTCATGAAATTATCAAGGCGAATATGATCCACGGGCCTTGTGGTCATTTAAATAACAGATCACCCTGTATGAAAGCAGGTAGCTGCAACAAGAAGTTTCCTCGACCTCTCATCCAAGAAACTCAAACGGCAGAAGACGGATACCCACAATATCGACGAAGGGCTCCAGGAGATGGTGGTTTCACAGTTGAAATTAATGGTATGACCCTTGATAACCGATGGGTAGTGCCATATAACCCTGTTCTTTCACGTACTTTCGGTGCTCATATTAATGTGGAATACTGTAACTCTGTGAAATCCATCAAATACATATGTAAATATGTTAATAAAGGGAGTGATCAGGCAACATTTAGTCTTGAAAATGAAAAGGATGAAGTTAAATTCTATGAGAATGGTCGATATATAAGCAGCTCCGAGGCTGTATGGAGAATTCTGGCTTTTCCCATTCATGAAAGGTTCCCGACTGTCTTCCATCTCGCTGTGCACTTAGAAAATGGACAGCGTGTCTATTTTAATCCAAATGACTCCAATAACTTGATAAATATGATCAATAATCCACCCAAAACTACACTTTTAGCATTTTTTGACTTATGCAAAACAGATGATTTTGCAAAAACACTTCTTTATGTTGAAGTTCCCTCTTATTATATATGGAAAAAGAATAGATTTGAGAGAAGAAAACGTGGAAATGACGTCAATGGCTGGCCGGGAATAAAGAAAGACCGGGCTTTAGGCAGGGTGTATACCATCCACCCTAATAATACAGAGTGTTATTATCTTCGCCTTTTACTTCATGAAGTCCGAGGCCCCACATCTTTCTTGGATTTGAAGACGGTTAATGGCACGATTCAACCTACATATCAGTCAGCATGTAAGGCTCGAGGCTTATTAGAAGACGAAAGGCACTGGGATGCAACTATGGAAGAAGCTGCGCTTTGTCGTCTTCCATTTAGATTACGTGAACTTTTTGCAGTAATGTTGATATTTTGTCAGATGTCAGATGCTTTAAATCTTTGGGAGAAATACAAGAATAGCCTTCCTGAAGACATACGGTATCGAATGGAGTCAGAATTAAAACATGGAGATGTTCACCTAATTTTGAATGAAGCATACAATAAATTCTTGGTTTGTCTTGAAGATGCAGTGCTATATTTGGGAGGTCAGTGCCTACAGCATTATGGTTTACCTCAGCCATCAAGATGTGAAGCAGTCTTACAAAACACAGACTACCTCCGGGAGATCAGCTACGATGCAAATATTTTAGCACAGTTTGTAAGTGCTAACGAAAATTCGTTAAACGATGAACAGTCCTATGTTTATGACCAAATTTTAGAAAGCATCGAAAGAGATATAGGTCAGACATTTTTCTTAGACGCTCCTGGGGGCACTGGTAAGACATTTGTCATAAATCTTTTATTGGCAAGAATACGAAAAGATCGTGGGATAGCCTTGGCTGTTGCCTCTTCAGGCATTGCTGCTACGCTGCTGGAAGGAGGTAAAACAGCTCACTCTGCTTTCAAACTGCCCTTGAACATGATGCGAGTAGAGACACCTATGTGTAATATTTCCAAACAGAGTAACATGGCGCAAGTTTTGAGAGAGTGTAAGCTAATAATTTGGGATGAATGCACAATGGCACACAAGGGCGGATTCGAGGCTCTCAGTAGAACATTACAAGATATAAGAGAAAACAATAGCTTGATGGGAGGGGTTACCGTGCTGTTAGCTGGAGATTTTCGCCAAACATTACCCGTCATACCTAGGGGTACACGGGCAGATGAAGTCAAATCGTGCCTAAAGGCTTCATATTTGTGGCAACATATCCGGAAACTTACACTTCATAGAAATATGAGGGTCCATTTAAGAGGTGATATATCTGCTGGGCTTTTCGCTGAGATGTTACTGAAAATAGGCGATGGAAATTACCCTTCAGTCGAAGGTAAAGTCACCATCCCCTCAGATTTGGGTACAGTGGTTAGCTCCCTTCCAGAGCTAATTTCTAGAGTATATCCTGATATAAGTAACATCAAGGAGAAGCCCATAGAATGGTTGTACGAGCGTGCCATCTTAACTCCGAAGAACGATAAAGCAGCCGCAATTAATGACTTCCTATTAAAGGTCATCAACGAACAAGACGTTGAATACAGGTCTTTTGACTCAGTGATCCAAACGGACCACGCCATCCATTACCCCGTAGAATTTCTTAATACTCTTAATCCTTCTGCTCTTCCATCACATAAACTCATTCTTAAAATCGGAGCACCTGTAATGTTACTAAGAAATCTTAATCTGCCTAAATTGTGCAATGGAACTAGGCTACAAGTAAAAGCATTGCATAAAAACATTGTAGAAGCCACAATAATCACTGGGTCTGCTCGGGGGGAGGCAGTTTTCATCCCAAGAATACCTTTAATCCCAACGGAATATCCGTTCGAGTTTAAAAGAATACAGTTCCCTCTCAAGGTGTGCTTTGCCATGACTATTAATAAATCTCAAGGACAGTCACTGAGATTGGCCGGCATCGACTTGAGAGAGGACTGTTTCTCACATGGACAGTTGTATGTCGCATGTTCCAGAGTTAGCTTTGCCAGTAGCCTGGTCATCTTAGCCCCAAAAGGTAACACGACAAACGTGGTTTACAAGGAGGTACTGGGGTAGATGAAACTCAATTTTTCGGTGGGTTTTTACACTTCAGGAATGTTCAGATAATGTCTTAGTGCAGTGCCGAGGAACGATTACTTTTATCAAATGACTAAATCCACTGATTGTCAATCAACTCCCAGGCAAAATACAAGTAAATATTCCTTTGAAACCGCTTGACGTACGAGGCTGCAATTTCACACGATGGTTGCTCCTATATGTCTTAGGCTTCAAGTAAGAAGTGGTTTTAAAACAATGCAGCCCTGAGGGGTTTTCACTGGCGGAGGTAGGGTGAGGCTTGATGACAAAAATATTCATTTCTCTGAAACCACTTGACCTACGAAGTAAACATTTTAAATTATATCGTAGGTATTAAGTAGCATCAGGTCTGAAAAAAATAACCCCTCAGGGAGTTAAATGGGGCTTAATATCCTCAACACTATATTCATTCCTCCAAAAACGTTTAATGTACGAAAATAAAATTGGAATTGGCGGAATATATTTTAAATCCCAGGTGTGAAATAGGAGATATTTGAAAACATTCCACCCCTAAGGGGTAAACGAAATTGATCATTTCTCTAAAGTTGTAATATTACACGATGGTTGTTTTTATGTTCTAAGTGTCAATTATGTTATACTTCAAAACATTTCTCCCCTAAGTGGTTTAGATAGGGACTTACTCTAAAATGGCACAATATTCATTCTTCCAAAACTGTTTCACGTACGAACTTTAAGTTGTATATGGAGGTTGGTCTTCTATGTGCTAGATGTTATCTAAGAAAACATTCTACACCTCTAATAGTGTTCGACGTACAAATCACAATTGCGCAGGTTGATCACTTCGGCGTCCTAGATTTTAACTAACATAGGGTTGTAATCATTCCTATTCTATGGTATTAATATTAGTTTTACATCCGAAATTAAATAATCATTCCTCCAAAACCGTTTGATGTACAAACTGAGGATATATTTTATGAGCCCAGCCGACAGCCAACTACCGAAAATGTTAAACATTCAATTATAAATTTCAGTAAAATACCGTAGCGAAGCACGGGTATCTTGCTAGTCAATATATATAGATCGACATATGAGGTATTTGCATGATTACAACATTGCAAACCTTTATTTACAGATGAACTGCTGCTAAACGATACATCATATTGTCAAACGGATTGTACCGTAAAACTCCACATTTAGCGGTCTAAATGGCTGGTATTAAGATATTTTCTCCTGTCTCATCTATTTGTGGGTAAAATTGAGTTAAAGACTTGAATAGTGTGAAATTTGGGTACCTTTGGGTACTAATATGACAGCTACAAACATAGAATTTTTCTCACGTACGAATACTGGGTGGGCTAATGTTCATGTAAAATTAGATGATGATGATGCTTGTTGTTTTAAGGGGCCTAACATCTAGGTCATCGACCCCTGATGGTACGAAATGAGACGAAATGCAATGACAAAATAAAATCCAAAATCCAAAATCCTCCACTGACCAAAATTCAAAGCGTGAGGACGAAAAATGAACGGATGGATATGAAGTTAAAACAATCAGTGGAGCCGACCCGCAATGCCTCAGCCACAGAAACTCCCGAAAACAATAGTAATACTGACCAAGGAACTGGTTCTATAGCTCAATACTGAACAGATAATGCTTGCAAGGTAAAGGTGTCCAAAATATTGGTAAGCGGCGTCTCATAATGGTACTTATCGCTTGGAAAGTAGAACCATGGTATTTGACATGGTGCGATACTAATCAAATGTATCGTAGACTCGCGGTGTTCCGCACATTATGGTACTACTCACAGGTTATGAAATTCGCACATGTAATACAGACCTATGGTGTTTCACACATGGCGGCGCCATTTACAGGCAACGCAAACCTATGGTTTTCATCACATAAGTGTACTGACCACAGGGACTCGTACTATACCGTGGTGTTACTAATCATAGGAAAGCCAGAACCCTGGTGTCGCTCATATAGTGCTACTAATCACAGGTACCGTAAAAGCATGACCGCACGGTGCTCCTGATTGCTACTAATCACAAACCTATTTCGTACCTAATATAGTGGTACTACGCGCAAGTAATAGCGACCCATGGTGTTCCCCGCGTGGTGGTACTAATCACAAGTAGTTTCATGGCTCTAATCCAATCATCCCTTTTTCGCCCCTTTTAGTCGCCTCTTACGACAGGCAGGGGATACCGTGGGTGTATTCTACATGTGCGTCCCCCACCCACAGGGGGTTGTGTGTTTGGTCCGCGAGAGGTATTTTATTTCCCTCAAGTCCGCCGGCAAACCGGTTAGGAACCCCCTATCCGCCACCTGGGACGCGCCACGTGGGAGTATCACCTCTCCCCCTGCTACGCCAGCGTAGTAGGTTCGTGGTAGAATTAGATGATTCTATCTTTCGTATAAGTGATTCTAACCACGAATTATACGTGTACAAAGAGCAAAATGTAGGTATTATCGAGAAATAGATACAAATATATCATATAAGGAATAGAGATATACGAAGAAACGTCATAGGACCAACGTTGTGGATCACTCCAAATTGAACGGAGACTGCGCCATCCGTTTTGTGATAGGACATACCGTTTAGCCGCGAAATATCTTCAAACGAAGGTCTGCGCCGTCATTAAAACTGCCCCTATCTTCCGATATTCTTCGGGGATAAAAAGTTTAAAATTGTAATATCTTGGAAGTTTTCTGTCAGTTACCGGCTAAAATGTATAATTTTCTTTCATTTCTATTCCTTAACACTTCTGGCAGATTGTGCCGCAATTTTGATTTTGGGCGAGTCGGGGGGGACTTAGGACTTTCAGAAAATTAAAGCTAAAATGTGTGCAGATTGTCATCATTACCCCTTAAACGGATACATGTACAAAAATTTCAGCAAAATAGTCAATACGCAGACACATGGTGGGTACAATAATTTTATTTATATAGATAGATAAGGATTCCACTCCACGTACAACATCTTTTGGGATATGACCGGTGGACTTAGCCTGCAAAACCGACCATTCATGATATCTCCCTTATTAACCCTCTTGTCGAAAAAATGTCCGTGAAAAAAAGTTTAAGGAATTGAATTCCATCAAGTTTGGTCGATTTCCAGTCAGGTTGGTTTTGTATATATTGTGAGAGTGCAAAATCACCGTTCTGGTTCCCTATATACCCCCAGTCCATTCCGGGAATTTGAAATGGTATGGACCTTAAAATCTACCTTTGGACAGGTGGGTGCTAAATAGAACGTTTGGTTAAAATATCTTCAGTAGTTTTCAAGTTATAAGAAATAAGCATTAAAAGCACCCACTCTTGAGTTAATTCCGGTGGGACTTGCACCGAAAAACGGTCCGTTAACGATTTATCCCTTATTAATCCTCGTATCGAAATGATTTAATGAGAAAAAAGGTTCATAAATTGATTTCCATTAAGGCAGTTAGATTTCCATTAAGTTTGGTTGAGTATATTTTGTGGGAGCGCATAAGCACGATTTCGGTTTCGTATAAACATCCAGTCAGTTCAGGGATTTATAAACAATATTGGCCCTAAAACCTACCCAACTACAGGTGGATTCTAAATATGGAGGAAATATATCCAGTAGTTTTCAACTTACAGACACACAGACAAACAAACAGACAGACAACAAACGGACATCAAATCTAAAAAATATGCAGATGATCATTATTACACCTGAAACGGATAACTGTAGGGAAACTTCCGCCAAAATGGTCTATGTACAGACACACGGTCGCTACGATGTTATTTATATAGTGACAGATAAGCATGGGCACGTTTGTAAGTGGTAGACCTTCATTTCGAGATTTATTGTTCCTAGAGTGTACATCATATCAAAAAACTGTTTGCACCATCAGACGCACATTTTTTGCTCTCTATAGGTTTGGTATTAAAACATTTTCTCGTATCTCCCATATTTATGGGTTCGATTGAGTTACGATATTTGAATGGGGTGAATTTGGGTACACTTTTTACATTTTACATTACTTTTTCCATACCTGGTGTGGAAGCTGGAATCATGAAACTTGGTTTGCACATAGCCACTGATCGTGTCCATGTGCTTGCCAAATTCTAAGACATTATCTTTCCTATAAGTGCGTTAAACTAGGTAACATATATGTAAAGAGCACAACATTTAAGAACAATCGAGAAATACAGCCAAATCTAACGTATAACGGAGAGAGAGAGACGACAAAAAGTCATAGGACCAAAGTTCTAGTTCACTCCAAATTGACTGGACCTTGTGTCATCCGTTTTGTGACAGGAATTACCATTTAGCCGTGAAATACCTAATTTCAATTTTCTAGCTCGTCTGGCAAATTGTGTCGCAATCTTCATTTGGGGGCGAGCTGGGAAAACTTAGGACTTTCAGGAAACTAAAACTAAAAAATGTGCAGATGGTCATTATTACACCTAAAACGGATACCTCTACGAAACTTTCGCCAAAATAGTCAATGCACAGACACACGGTCGTTACAATTTCATTTATATAGATGGATAAGGAATCTGCTCTACGTACAATACCTTCGGTGCTATGTCCTCTGGACTTAGCCTGCAAAACCGACCGTTCATGTATCTCTCTTATTTGTTTGCTATTTTCAATTTGCTTTACGTCGCACCGACACCGATAGGACTTATGGCGACGATGGGACAGGGAAGGCCTAGGAATGGGAAGAAAGCGGCCGTGGCCTTAATTAAGGTACAGTCCCAGCATTTTCCTGGTGTGAAGATGGGAAACCACGGAAGACCACCTTCAGGGCTGCTGACAGTGGGGTTCGAACCCATTATCTCCCGGATGCGAGCTCACAGCTGCGCTCTCCTAACCGCACGGCCAACTCGCCCGGTCTCCCTTATTAATCCTACGGTCGAAAAAAATGCGCATGAAAAAACAAATGTATTTTGGAAATGAATGTCCATCAAGTATGGTCGATTTCCAGTCAGGTTGTTCTTGTATATATTGTGGGAGAGTAAAATCATCGTTTCGGTTCCCTATAAACCTCCAGTCCATACCAGGAATTTTAAATGGCATGGACCTTAAAGCCTACAGTACCTCTGGACAGGTGGATGCTAAATATAAGGTTTCGTTGAAATAGTTTTCAAGTTTTAAGAAATACGCTTTACACGCACCCGCTCTTGAGTTTAATCCGGTGGAACTTGTACCGAACAACGGTCCGTTAATTATATCTCCCTTATTAATTCTCGTATGGAAATGATGCAATGAGAAAAAGTTTTAGACATTGATTTTTATTAAGGCAAGTAGATTTCCATTAAGTCTGGTTATGTATATTTTGTGGGAGTGCAAAATCACGGTTTCAGTTTCGTATAAACCCCCAATCATTTCAGGGATTTAGAAACTTTATTGGCCCTAGAACTTACCCAAGGACAAGTGGATTCTAAATATGAAGTTACGTGGAAATAGTGGTTTTCAAGTTATAGACAGACAGACAAACAAACAGACAAACCGACACCAAAGCTAAATCATGTGCAGATGGTCATTACTACACCTGAAACAGATAACTGTAGGGAAATTTCGCCAAAACAGTAAATATACGTACACCCGGTCATTACGATTTTATTTACATAGATATGTAAGTCTATATAACCTTCAAACCCTGCGACCGCTATTGCCAATGTTTTTTACATAGGCCATGGGAGGGTCTCGGATGGCTTAAGACTGTGCGTCATACTTTGAGGAGAACGAGGTGGAGCAGTGTGCTATTCTTCTGCTACGGCTATACACAGGTCTTCCCTTGTACTAGTGAACGTGATCCCCCACTAATGCCATTTATAATTCTTTTGAAGCCAATCCTTTATAATTTTTTTCTTCGAACTTTGAAAGTTTAGAAAATTAGGTAGTTCATATTAACTAGACCCGCTCATGAATTATTGTCATTTTAATGTTGTCACGCTGGCTGACAAGCTCTTTCCAGAGGATGAATTAACAATGACGCCATCTTTGTGACGTGCCCCGCTTGTGCCAGCCCGCCAACGAGAGCAAATATTAGCGTTCCTAGCTTGAGTCAACAACTGCAGAGCACACCATTCTCGGAGCTTAATTCATCTGCAACCTTTTCATCAACTCATTATTATTTGAGCTGGTCTGGGAGGTTAGGTTAGGTTAGGCAGCAGGCGATTTGTACCAGATTGGATGTGCTATTTACATAGAAATACATTAAAGTATATTAAATCTAAAACGTAGGAAATTGGTTCTATATTACCAGAATACAACAGCAGCTACCTCCTGAACATCTGCAGGATACAAATAGAGATACAATAGAAATAGTAAAGACTGTGATAGTAGAGGATATATAGTCCCATCGAATATTATCCTCCTCCTCCTCCTCATCCTCCTCCTCCTCCTACTGCTACTACATTACTATTTTTTTTGCTAGGGGCTTTACGTCGCACCCACACAGATAGGTCTTGGCGACGATGGGATAGGAAAGGCCTAGGAGTTGGAAGGAAGCGGCCGTGGCCTTAATTAAGGTACAGCCCCAGAATTTGCCTGGTGTGAAAATGGGAAACCACGGAAAACCATCTTCAGGGCTGCCGATAGTGGGATTCGAACCTACTATCTCCCGGATGCAAGCTCACAGCCGCGCGCCTCTACGCGCACGGCCAACTCGCCCCGTACTATATTATTAGTAGTGCTACTACTGATGATGATAATAATAAACATGTAAATTATATTGGTTGATCGTCCGCCTCTGTGTGTACTGGTTATTGTGATTAGTTCCCACCCCCGGAGGCCCGGGTTCGATTCCCGGCTCTGCCACGAAATTTGAAAAGTGGTACGAGGGCTGGAACTGGGTCCACTCAGCCTCGGGAGATCAACTGAGTAGAGGTGGGTTCGAATCACGCCTCAGCCATCCTGGAAGTGGTTTTCCGTGGTTTCCCACTTCTCCTCCAGGCAAATGCCGGAATGGTACCTAACTTAAGGCCACGGCCGCTTACTTCCCTCTTCCTTGTCTATCCCTTCCAATCTTCCCATCCCCCCGCAAGGCCCCTGTTTGGCATAGCAGGTGAGGCCGTCTGGGCGAGGTACTGGCCATGCTTCCCAGTTATATCCCCCTACCCGAAGTCTGAAGCTCCAGTACACTGCCTTTGAGGCGGTAGGGGTGGGATCCCTCACTGAGTCCGAGAGAAAAACCTACCCTGGTGGGTAAGAAGATTAAGAAAGAAAGATATTGGTTGAGCGCTTTTAGTTTCATGGCTGTAAGTTTGCATTCGAGAAATGGTCGTTTCATACCTCACTCTTGGCTGCCCTGAAAGTGATTTTCCTGGTTTCCCATTTCTAAAGCAGGTAAATGCTGGGGCTCTACATCATTAACGCCACGCTCACTTTCTTACCAATCGTAGCCCTTTCCCACCCTTACGTTACTGAAAACCTACCATGAGCAAGTACGGCATTAAAACAAATAGCAAAAAGATAAATAATAATAATAATAATAATAATAATAATAATAATAATAATAGTAATAATAATGTTTTTACGTTCCACTAACTACCTTCTTGACGGTTTCCCGAGACGCCGAGGTGCCCGAATTTTGTCCCGCAATAGTTATTTTACGTGCCAGTAAATCTATCGACACGAGGCTGACGTATTTGAGAAACTTAGCCCGGTAATAAAATCTTTACTACCATTATCATCATCACCATAAGATGATGAAGAAAGAGTAGATGCATTTTCTTTTCTCACATAAAGTGACTTCGCAGTCTAGGCTACATTTCCGCGCTTCGTTTCTAATGACTTCTCCTAATGGGTTCCAATGAGCAGTTTATTTGGTTCATAGAATAGGCGAAGAAAATCGTCGTTTCCAAAAATATGATGATGATGATGATGATGATGATGATGATGATGCTTGTTGTTTAAAGGGGCCTAACATCGAGGTCATCGGCCCCTATTGGTACGAAATGAAAGAACAAAAATGTCAAATTCATCCACTGACCAAAAAAAAAAAATAATAATAATGTCGTCATGAAGAATGAATGGATGGACATGAACCCAACAAAAAAAAAAAAAAAAGGAAACAAACAACCAAAATACAGTGGATCAGACTCAAAGATCATACATAATTGATTACTGACCAAGGGACCACTCATAAAGCACGATGATGCTTGATGTCTAAAGGGGTGCAAAATCCATGTCTAAGGCCCCACAGAATGGTTCATGTCGCGAGTCAAGTAAAACCATTGTATTGGCATGTTGGGGTACTAATCCAAAGTAGCGAAACTCACGGTGTTCCACACAAGACGGTACTACTCACAAGTATTGTACTTCGTACAGGTAACGCAGACCTATGGTGTTTCTCACACAATGGCGCCACTCATAGCCAACGCAAACCAATGAGTTTCCTCACCTAGGTGTACTAGGCACGGATGCCGGTCCCACGGGCCCCGTGGTGTTTCTCACAGAGTGGATACTAATCAAGGGCAACGCAGACCCACGGTGTCGCTCATATAGTGGTACAACTCACAGGTTACGCCCAGACCCGCGGTGGTGCTCACATGGGTACGACGCACGGGTACTGGAAACCCCCAGGTCACGCTCATGACTACTACTAAACACAAACCCATTTCGTACCGAACATAGTGGTACAACTTGCAAGTACAGGCAACCCATGGTGTTCCCCGCGTGATGGTACCAATCAAAATTAGTTTCATGGTTCTAATTCCATCATCCCTTGGTCGCCCCTTTTAGTCGCCTCTCACGACAGGCAGGGGATACCGTGGGTGTATTATTCATCAGCCTCCCCCACCCACAGGGGGTGTGTGTTTGGTCCGCGAGAGGTATTTTATTTCCCTCAAGTCCGCCGGCAAGCCGGTTAGGACCTCCCTATCCGCCACCTGGGACGCGCCACGTGGGAGAATCACCTCTCCCCCTGCTACGCGATTTCCAAAAATAAAAGCATCATCCGCTACTAGAAACACAATGAAGATATTTTATTTCCCGACTTCTAGGGTGTAACCTATTCTGCAACAAGGTATGGTTCACTACGTGCAACGCCTCCCAGGGTCACTTCTTCGGTACCTTAACCCATTTTTAAACTATCGCTGGGCTGCTGTTCTGAGGATGCCCGGCTCCTTTGCTGAATGGTCAGCGTAGTGGCTTTCGGTTCGAATGGCCCTTGGTTCGATTCCCTCCTCAGCCATCCTCAAAGTGTTTTTCCATGTTTTGCCACTTCTCCTCTTGGCAGATTCTGGGATGGTACTTAATTTAAGGCCACGGCCGATTCCTTCTCCGTTCTTTGCCCATCCCTTCCAACAAGGCCCCTGTTCAACATAGTAGGTGAGGCCGCATGGGCGAGGTACTGATCCTCCACCCAAGTTTTATCTGCCCCGATCCAAAGTCTCACGCTTCAGGACACCACCCTTGAGGAGGTAGAGGTGGGATCCTTATCTGAGTCCGAGGTAAAATCCAACTTTGGGGGGTAAAGGGATTAAGAAAGAAAGAAAAATAACTGAATACCATGTGTGTGTTTCGTTACATAATGTTATGAGCAAATATTTTCCTGAAAAACATATTTTATTACTAAGCAATTCCCTATGTGACTGACATTTGCACTACACTTCAGCAAAAAAAATTCTATATATTCGTTGTAGTGTGTTTAAATCCAAAATTCTAATAACACGACAGAATAAAGGAACACTGGGCAATTACAATGATATTTCAATATGGATTAAAAATAAAAATCACCGGGCGAGTTGGCCGTACGCTCAGAGGCGCGCGGCTGTGAGCTTGCGTCCGGGAGGTAGTGGGTTCGAATCCCACTGTCGCCAGCCCTTAAGATTGTACCTTAATTAAGACCACGGCCGCTTCCTTCCAACTCCTAGGCCATTCCTATCCCATGGTCGCCATAAGACTTGTCTGTGTCGGTGCGATGTAAAGCCATCAGCAAAAAATAAGTAAAAATCATACTTAAATACTTCGTTCCAAATTTTCAGTTACTGACTGACATAAATGATAACTCTCTGTTCGCGTGATCGTGTTTCTTTGCATATTGCATTTTGAATACAGTTTCCGAAAATGTTGTTTGGAGAGGATAGTTTAAGGTGCTCTTTCATAAAAAGAACGTATCTGAAACTAAATTTAAAAGTATGTTATCAGTAAAAATATGGTGTGTGACTGACTAACCTCGTTATGTGGCTGACTGTGAAATTATACATTTCACTCTGAGTTAATTTAATGACCATACTGTGTAATTCAGCATTCACCATGCATGAGAGTAAAATAATTTTACAGGCATAGTTTTATTGCATAAAACGTGATCAGTACACTGTCCGTAATATACAGTTTTCTCACTTAAAATATTAAAAACAAAAATATAATGAATGAATAACATAAAGTAATATTTTTAATATCAACACTTAATGTAGCTGACTAGTGGTAAGCTGACATTGAAAATCAGACGCGCATAATGCTGTGTTTTATTTGTAGTTCGTTATTTACATCATAATCTCCTTCACTACCTATGCATGTTGTTGGTACACATAACGCAACATCCGGGGACATGTCACTCGCGCTGGTGCGAGGAACGCTGCCTAGCGCTGCCTTTCAACGTATCGCCTTATTGTCCGACAGTTTTTGTTTTAATTGCGAAACTTGTGACTCCTTCTCACTCTTTGTTGACACAAAAGATGTGCAAATTCTATAACATATTCGCCAGTACTCCTACATGATGAAATTTATGTGTTGCCGTAATAGCTGAAATATGTAGAAATCATTCAAGATATCCCTTTACCTATTCTATTTCAAACTGTGGTACCTTCTGAACAGTAATTTTGATTGGTCTTATTACTCAAAACGTTAACAAAATCTTCTGCACCCTGTACCTTCTTTCCAGATTTCACAGCGACCCCCACCATTCATTCCATTTGGTCTCTAATTGCATCTACTGTCCTTTCCCCTTGACATGATTTGAAAAGATTCCATTGATTTAGTTACGGAGTTATCCGTGGAAGGCAGAGGTGAAAGAAGGTGCGGGCTGGAATGGGTCTAACTACAAGGCCGAAAGATTAATTAAAATTTAAATAAAGGTTATATTTTCAATAGACAACAAGATTTAACAAATTTTCACTAGGTGAAATAACAATGAAAAATCAGGTACAATTATCACTTTACAAACGAAAGCACACGTTAAGGGGTCTTTAAAAATTATGGGCTTCGAGCCCCAAGTTTATAATTCCTGAGAACTCAGCTCACAACCACAAATTACCAAAGGGCAGAAAAACCCTCATTACATGGAGCACTTGCTTCCACCCAGTAATGCCAAGCCTCCTAGAGGCACCTTTCCAAAACACCATAAAGAGCTGACCCGCTCTCAATCTTTCAAGCCTATTAAAGGCAATACAATGCTTTACAGTCACTTGCCATCGAGGCGCAACTTACAAGAATTGAACAGAGGTATCTCGTACCCAGTCTACAGGGCCTTAAAAGAAAAATAATAGGTTAATTAAATGGCCCAAAATACCAATATGAATGGAGGCGTTGCTTGCGCTCCTACATGAAACCTTATAAAACCTAAAGGGCACTAGGCCGATGATACAGGGACTATTCCCAAGCTAGGGAGGTGACTCGTATAAGAAAATTTTAAGACATTAAGAGTAGAAAATCGGTTATGAAAACGTAGTCACCTCAACTCAAGATGAAGGGGAGCTCGAGAGGGTAAAGCACTCTCTATCCCCGATTTACAGTTAAAGTAATAAGAAATTTTTACATAAGCCGGCACTAAGTTACATTTTTAGAGAGGTAGGTTACATTGAAAAGGTTTCGGACCTTCCCCGAGGGCTAAACTGCTGAGCTAGCAAGAAACAAAAATGTTAAAAGGCCATTACCTTTGTTGAAGAGCTTCTGCCCGAAGGAAGAGGCGCTACCCGCCCCCTGCTATACTTCCATACACTAAGCTAGATGTTGTTGAAGTGGCCGAGAGACAAGAAAATCAGCAGTTTTTATACCCTCGGGGTAGATTCGAGACCTTTCATGAATAATTAAGACACACCCACAGGCGTTCATTGGCTAACTAACTAAAATTTACACATCAAAAATTGGGGAAGAAAGACACAATTGGCTGAAAATTAATGACAGAAATTATTGATTGGCTAACTTCAAAACTGGCGGAAAGAAAAGATTTATATTGCCAACCCACAAATGAAAGAACGAAATTTAGTTATAGGAAAACTTATGAGTATAAAATATCTTCAAGAAAAGTTCCATCACTTCGCACCAGGGTGCATGATCATAGTTTTTGGTACAGACATATGTGAGAGAATGTCCATACTTCTTGATAATTAGTAAACAAAAACAATTCGAAATTAACACAGTGAGATCTTCTGATAAACGGTTGAATTCATTCAGTTTTAAAGTTGAGAGTTTCAGCTGTAGAGAAGTACTTTAAGGCGGAAAATTCAAATGTGCGGCGTATAGGTGTACCAAACGGTACAGATTTTAAATCAAAATATGGCAGAAAGTAAAATTGCTCAGGGTATGTTTTTACTTAAAATGGATCGCTGTTCCATCAGAAAATCACTTTTTAAGGAAAACATAGACTGCATATTTGTCATGTGCCGTATAACCTGACACGAGAGCAAATGACTTCTTCTGAACTTCGTTCTTACCCTCTCTTCTAAGCAACTGACTAGACTCTGAGGAGGTGTGCATGGTATTGCTTGCGCAATGCCAGCCAGTCAATGTGCCGTAGCGGGAAACTATTCAAATATGATTTTGTTCACGTCGATGAGCTGACGTAGGATCCCGAAGGAATTTTTATTCCATCGATTATTGTGCTGTGTAGGCGACTTTTCATATGTTTTTCGTGACTGACCGAACACAACCTGCCATAAAGAAATAGTGTCGTTTCAGATTACTTAGTGAATTAGGAAAATTTTACTTTATAACAATGTACATACAGGAAAGATCACATCTTGACACATAAAAAGTTGAGCTTGAAACAAACAAAGTTACTTGTAAATATCAAGGTATGGAATATGCACAATATTTTCTTTTTTTTTTTTTGTATTTCTCTGTGTGCTCAATGTCACAAGATTTGAAGTAAGATACAGGCTTTTGCAACATGTTTTTCCGATGCTTCCTTTCTAATGAGAGATTTTAAACTATATATAATCATAATCCTTGAACAAAATTAAAGTAATATCAGTTTGGCAATTTACGACTCGGTATGACATTTTCGGGGAATTATTATACTTAATTTACATTTCATATTGTGCTATATAAAAAAGCATTCGTTATTAACCATCTCAGAATAATCATATCAATTTTAGAAAACTTTTACCGACTTACACCATCTTCTTCAGCGTATTATACCGCTCATGCAGGGGTCGACATTTTCCTCGGTCACACATATCATCTTCTAGTCCGGATCTATGGCTAAATGGTTAGCGTGCTGGCCTTTGGTCACAGAGGTCCCGGGTTCGATTCCCGGCAAGGGCGGGAATTTTGATCATAATTGGTTAATTTCGCTGGCACGGGATGTAGTCATCATCATCATCATTTCATTCTCATTACGAAGCGCAGGTTGCCTACAGGCGTCAAATCAAAAGACTTGCATCTGGCGAGTCGAACTGTCCTCGGACACTCCTGGCACTAGAAGCCATACACCATTACACTTCATCATCTTCTAAACAACTTAAGTACGAACATCGCCCGACCGTAATAGCCACAGTAAACTTAGGCAGGTCTTTTCTTTTTCTTTGCCTTGTTTGAAGGTGTCATATCTCTTCCTCTTTACCGGGTGAGTTGGCCGTGCGGTTAGGGGCACACAGCTCTCGGCTTGCATGCGGGAGATAGTGGGTTCGAACCCCACCGTTGGGAGCCCTGAAGATGTATTCTGTAGTTTCCCGTTTTTACACCAGGCTATACATTAATTAAGGCCAGAGCCGCTTCCTTCGCACTCCTACGCCTTTCCTACCCCAACGTCGCCATAAGACCGGTGCGACGTAAATGTAATCGTAAAAAATGTATCTCTTCCTCTTCATTCCTTTGTTGGTATTTGCTGCCTGCTTTTGTCATCGTGCCTCTAGCACAAAGGCGGGATCTCGAATTTTCATGCCTCAAACAATTAGACTGTCTACAAATTCTGGCAAAATGCACTTCTCCACGAACCTACTACGAAGGCGTAGCAGGGGGAGAGGTGATACTCCCACGTGGCGCGTCCCAGGTGGCGGATAGGGGGGTCCTAACCGGCTTGCCGGCGGACTTGAGGGAAATAAAATACCTCTCGCGGACCAAACACACTACCCCCTGCGGGTGGGGGACGCACATGTAGAATACACCCGCGGTACCCCCTGCCTGTCGTATGAGTCGACTAAAAGGGGCGACCTAGGCGCGGACATGGATTGCGGTTTGGTATAACGTGTTGGACCTCCTGTGGATGGGAGGGACCGAGTACATTCACAGGTAATCCCTGCCTGTCGTAGAAGGCGACTTAAAGGGTCATGTGGCCATGGTCCCCTCTTTAATTTATTATTATTTTTCCGAGGGTCAGATGTAGACCATTCGAAATTTTGATGTGCGTGCTGCCCGGAGATGGGCCTCTTACGTGTGCGATTACGCCCAAAAGCCCGCAACTGTCCACCCAGGACCATTGCGTGGTGGGAGCGCCATGTACCTTGGCAGTGGTATCCGCCTGACAACACAGGTCCCCGCACAGCCGAATGCCAGAAGGACATATTATTATTAATTATTTTATTTTTTTCTCTATATTTAGTGCTCTGTAAACGCTATGGGGTACATGCTATTGCGGGTGACTGGAGGAAGGGAGTCTTAGTACTCATTGCCTCAGTCATGCCGTATTAGGCATCGTCCAACATCGGACCCCGGGCAGTACCTGCTATGACCAGGTGGGTATTGCCTTGGCTGCTTGGTTCGGCTACAGAGACCCCTGATCGGAGTGGGTGGCATTCGGGGAGGATGCTATCGGGCATGGCTTCCAAACGAAGTCTGCTCTCTCAAGGTGGTCCCCCACCTAAGTCTTTAACTTTTGCTTCCCTGAGAGGTTCAACTCCCTGGGAACATGCGCAGCGTGAAGGAATGGGATCCAGCTTCCCTAGGTTTCTGGTCGCTACCAGAACCGATGGGAACGATTTTAAGCTGGTGAAGTCGATCCTTTTTAGTCGGCACATCGAAGGCGTCTATGGCGAACTGGAGGAACTTAAGAAAATGCGCAACGGTAGTTTGCTTATGAAGACTCGTACAGCACTGCAAGCTGATCAGTTGCTTAAGTGCGAGCACTTTGGCGAAATCCCCGTCAAAGTGGAGGAGCATAAGTCCTTGAACCTGGTTCGCGGAGTCATCTTTAACCGCGACCTTATTTTGAACACTGACGACGAGTTGATGGAAGACATGAAGAACCGTGGCGTGACACACGTCCGGCGCATTACGCCCAAGGTCAACGGTGAAGACGTTGCCACTGGTGCCTTCATTGTCTCTTTCAAGTTGTCAGTGTTACCAGAGAAAGTCAAGGTAACAACTTATCGTTGCGATGTGAGGCCGTACATCCCGCCTCCTATGCGATGCTATCAATGCCAGCGATTCGGACATATGGTATCTCGCTGTTCGAATCAGGCTGTATGTGGTACATGTGGACGAGTAGCTCACGGCGCGGAGGAGTGCACAACTCCATACAAGTGCACTAACTGCTCCGGTTTTCATTCTCCTCGGGATCGGAATTGTCCGACATACCTGAGTGAGAAGAAGATCCAGGAGATCAAGACCCTGGATGGTCTTTCCTACCAGGAAGCGCGCCGTAAGTTTCATTCTATGAATATACCTGCCCGTACACTCGACTATAGCTTGATAGCTCAGAGTCTTCCAGGTTCGTCATTTACGACCAACACACCTGTCCAGACCGCTGCGCCCAAGGCGACTGTTGCTGCTCCCAGCAACGTCGCAAATAGTCAAAGCTCGAAGGGGGGGACCACCCCACCTTCGACCAACCAGAAGTCTGTGCCGGCTGGGAACTGCCAGCCGGCACAGCAAGGGGGGAAGACTAAGTCTCCCCCCCTCTAGGAGGTCGACGAAAGTCGTGCCCCCGCCGGCGGAGGCGGCTTCGTTGACCAGGGCTGGGTAACCATCTCCCAGCCCGTCTAAACTTGAAAAGAAAAAGGGGAAGAAGAGCGCCCGTCCTGAGCGCTCTCGGACTTCCCCTGCGAAGGAGAAGTCATGCCCTCCATCTGGGGGATATGAGTCTGCGCCGGGAGGCACTCCTGCTCCCAAACCTGCGCGCTCTCCTCGTAGGGGACCCCATCGCGCCCGAAAAGCGTCGAAGTTCTGGGCGACACCCCTGCCATCTTTTGATGACGGGATGGATGTCGCGCTGTCCTCTACATCTACGGATGTAGAACTATATAGTGTTTAGGCTTACGAGCATTTTGTCGCTCATAACCTAACACTCCTTTTATAGTCCACACTATGGCACTGTTACAGTGGAATTGTAACGGTTATGACAGGCATCTTGCTGAGTTACGTCAGCTTATTAGTGAGTACGCAGCGAGTATAGTCTGTATTCAGGAGACCAATTTCCGACCTGGTCATCACACGGTCTTGAGGAATTTCAAACTATACTCGACAGAACGATACTATGCTCACCGGGCTTCCGGAGGCGTTGGCATTTTTGTACGTTCTGATAGCTACAGCGAAGAGGTTCCATTACGAACCCCTCTTGAGGCTGTAGCTGTTCGCGTCTCGCTGCCTGTCATAGCAACAGTGTGTAATGTTTATCTTCCACCAGGCCAGCATCTGAACATCAATGATGTCGCTGATCTTATAGATCAGCTTCCACCACCCTTCCTCTTATTGGGCGATTTTAAAGCCCATCACCCCATATGGGGCTCTGAGACGCCTTGCCCCCGAGGAAGAGAGCTGGAAACACTCCTATCAGATCTGGATTTATGTATTTTGAACACAGGGGAACCAACTCACTTTAGTATACGTTACGGCACATATTCTCGCATAGACGTTAGTCTATGCAGCCGAACGTTGGTTCCACTGTTTCGGTGGAATGCACACGATGATCTCTGTGACAGTGACCATTTTCCCATCGTTCTTACTTTGTTGAATCATAAACCCGTCGAGGCTCCCCCTCGATGGATTCTTAAACATGCTGATTGGCCAAAGTACACATCACTAGCTGTCTTTAGCGATGATGTCAGGCGGACCGTCGGCGAGGAAATAACTTACATCACCCAAGTTATTCTTGCTGCTGCTGAGGAGTCCATTCCGTTTTTCTCGGGGACTCCTCGCCGAAAACTCGTTCCTTGGTGGAACGATGAAATAGCAGCAGCCATCAAAGAACGCCGTCGCGCTCATAAGCGTTACCGTAGACAGCCTACTGTGGCCAACTTGGCAACATTTAAGAAACTCCGCGCTAAGGCGCGAGTTCTTATTCGACAAAGTAAGAAGGCTTCATGGGAGAGATATGTGTCGTCCATGACGTCACATACTCCATCATCTCAAGTGTGGACGAAATTTCGACGAATTTCGGGTATTCAAGGATCATCTGCTGTACCGGGAATTTCCATTGCAGGCAGTGTCGCCACTGATCCCCTCGCGATTGCTAACCATCTCGCTAGTCATTTCGCGGATGTCTCTGGCTCCGGGAATTACAACCCTGATTTCCTCCCTCTGAAGCGGGAGGCGGAACGTCATCACCTTAGTTTTGCCACCCAAGCTTCAGAGGACTACAACGTGCCCTTTACGGAGTGGGAACTCCGCAGCGCCTTAGCGCTTTGCAAGGACACGTCTCCTGGACCGGACAACATCCATAACCAGATGTTGAAACACCTTAGTGATGATAGTTTACTATATCTCCTTCGTGTGTTCAACCCAATCAGGACAGAGGGTGATTTTCCGTCTCAGTGGCGAGAGGGCATAGTCATCCCTGTCCTCAAGCCTGACAAAGATCCTAAGTATGCAGGAAGTTACAGACCGATTTGTCTTACAAATTGCCTGTGTAAGCTATTTGAGAGGATGGTAAATCGCAGACTCGTGTGGTGTCTGGAGAAACAAGGACTCTTGTCCGAGTACCAATGTGGATTTTGAGCCGCTCGATCCACCACAGACCACTTGGTACGCCTGGAGAGCTCTATCCAGGATGCATTTCTCCGCAAACAGCACTTGGTAGCTGTCTTCTTTGACTTGGAGAAGGCCTACGACACCACCTGGCGATATGGCATCCTTTCAGTCCTGCATCAATGGAGATTCCGAGGTAACTTGCCGGTATTTATTGCGAATTTTTTGTCCCTCCGTCTATTCCGTGTCCGAGTAGGTAGGACATATTCGCAGTACCACGTTCAAGAAAATGGAGTCCCACAGGGATCGGTTCTTAGTGTCACTCTGTTCGCGATTGCCATAAACGGTATTGTCGCTGCTGCTGGTCCAGCCGTAATACCGTCCCTATATGTGGATGATTTTGCTCTGCACTATAGCTCGTGCAGTATGGCAGTCGCAGAGCGACAGTTACAGCAAGCTATTAGGAGGGTGGAGAAGTGGACCTTAGAACATGGCTTTCGGTTTTCTGCCGCAAAGACCTCCGTTGTCCACTTTTGTCGTCAACGTACACTTCACCCTCATCCTGAGCTTTATCTAGGTAATGTTGTTCTTCCAGTTGTTGACACCTACCGATTTCTTGGGCTCCTTTTTGACAGTAAATTATCGTGGGAGCCACACGTGCGGGAGCTAAAAGTGCAATGCACCAAGAGGCTTAACCTCTTGAAGTTTCTTAGCAGCACTAATTGGGGAGCTGACCGCGTGGTGCTCCTGCGATTCTATCGGGCACACATTTTATCTCGGTTAGACTACGGCAGTGCAGCATATGGCTCCGCAAGACCAAGCGTTCTTGCGAAGCTGAACAGTATCCACCACAGCGGGGTTAGGTTGGCGACGGGAGCTTTTCGTACTAGCCCCATCGCTAGCCTGCTCGCTGAGTCTGGTGTGCCGCCTTTACACCTGAGGCGCCAGCAACTACTACTTACGTATGCTGCAAATTTGCGACAGATGCCACTTCATCCGAGCTATCCCTGCGTATTCAACAATGGCAACCGTTTGTTGTACGTTGCTCATCCTCGTGCGACGCGGCCGGTTGGGATACGCTTGGATAGCAGTTATGAATTGTTTGACGTACCTTCGATTCCTTGCCTTGTCAGACAACCAAGTGGGGTACCTCCGTGGGTTGTACGACGACCTGAAATCATCCTGGATTTGCACACTGGCCCGAAAGGAGACACGGACCCTTCAATTTATCGGAGGATCTACCTGTCCGTTCTTGGCCGCTATCCAGGTTCGGTCGTCGTTTACACGGATGGTTCAAGGACAGATACGAAGGTGGGCTGTGCGTTCGTTGTTGACAATGATCGGTTTCTTTTTGCTCTCCCGGACACCTGTAGTGTGTACACGGCAGAGCTCTATGCTATCTGTGAGGCTCTGCGGTACGCACTAGACAATGTACGCCGACACTTTCTCGTGTGTACTGACTCCTTGAGTTCGCTTCAGTCTATTGATACCTGTTTCCCTCGACACCCTCTGGTGCAGCGGATCCAGGACCTGCTGGCCGGGTGTTCGGATGCCGGCACCAGAATTACGTTCGTGTGGCTCCCCAGCCACATGGGCATAGATGGAAACGAGTTAGCGGGTCAGGCTGCCAAGGAGGCAGTTACACTGCCCCCGTTGCCTTTCAAGGTTCCAGCAAGTGATATTCGCTCTCAGCTGAGACATCCGGTTATGTCTCATTGGGAGATGGAGTGGCAGGCCATCCCACTTCCCAATAAGCTGCGAGCGATAAAAGGAACAACGAAGGTATGGAGGACTTCCCTTCGGGCTTCGCGGAGGGAAGCCGTGGTATTATGTCGCCTTCGGATCGGCCACGGTATCTTGACGCACTCCCATCTACTGAAAGGAGAACCCCCTCCGGTGTGTACCTGCGGCGACCATCTTACCGTGGTACACATCCTTACGGAGTGCGTGGACCTGGTCGATCTGCGCCGTAGTATTAACCTTCCGAGTACTATCTCCCTTATCTTGCGCGATGACGAGCAGTCAGCAGACCTCGTCATCCGCTTTATGAGGGATAGCGGTCTGTTTTATCGTGTGTGATGATGTCCTTTGTCCTAGTGTTGTTTATGTCAGTTGCGCTTTTATCTCATTGACTCCATTTTAGTTTGTGTTGCGCATTTTAATGTGTTATTTTAACGTCTAACGTACATTATGTGTTAATATCTGTATTACTGGGCGATGCCTTATTCCTTCGATTTCCTGTACTTTCTCTTATTTTAATAGAATAAGGCATTGCGTATTAGGTCCACTGACTGTTTTAATCTCACCCTCATTTTTCTTCATTACCATTCTTTTTTAACTCTAGTCAGTGGATACTTTTTAAAATTTTAACTTCATATCTCATGTCCTTCATTTCGTTCCATTAGGGGCCGATGACCTTCGATGTTAGGCCCCTTAAAACAACAAGCATCATCATCATCATCAAAATGCACTTCTCATAAAATTGTAATAATTGTGGAAGAATCTTCGTTTGACATAACAACTCATCCTTTTCTATACTCTCTACGGAGAGTTTTCCTTTCTTCGTATACACAACAAAACAGCGCCTTTTTCTCCTGCTGATATTCAATTGTTTTCAACCTGGAAGAAGTAGTTGTGGCTTCATTTCAATTCCAATTTTCCTTCTGAATGTTCCAGGCACAAATCATTTTGTTTGTTTGTTTTTTGTTTGTTAGTCACCTCTTCTCTCAAATCGGATTCAGGTGCTCGCTAACGGAGTATTTTTTAATATTCCGCTGCTAAGGGGAAGAAAAGGGGGTGAATTTTAAAAAAAAGAGTGTATCTATATCTCAAGATTTTTAAAAGTTTACATGTGTAAAAATTGGTATTTATATTCTACTTTAAAATAAAGAAACATGTAATTTCTTAAGTAAAATCCCACTAGGAGCGGTGAGAAAGTGTGAAAAATATTTTGAATGCCTTTAATGAGGATACTTACATCTCAGAAACTGCAGATATTGCAGACCTGAAAATTGGTATTTTGAATCTCCTTTAAAAATAAAGAAACACATATTTCTTGTTTTTGGAAAAACCGATTAAACAAGAGTGAGAATTAGGATGAATTTTTAGAATGATTACATCTACAGTGTATCTCAGAAACGTAACATGTTACAGACGTAAAAATTGGTATTTGTAAATAAATGTAGGTGATTTGTTTTCGGAAACTCAAGTGGAACTAAAAAGGGGTGAAATTTTAGAATGAGCATGTCTACAGTATATCTGAGAAATCTTAGAAACTTAACATGTTAAAGAAGTGAAACATGGTATTCTGTACCTCTATTAAACATAAAGGAACATGTATCTTTGTTTCGGAAAAACCAATTGGGTGGGTGTACTAATCACGGGCGCTGGTATTCCCTCTTGGTGCTACTAATCACAAACATATTTCGTACCTAATATAGTGGTACTACTCGCAAGTAAAGGCAACCCATGGTGTTCCCCGCGTGATGGTACGAATCAAAAGTAGTTTCATGGTTGTAATTCAATCATCCCTTAGTCGCCCCTTTTAGTCGCCTCTCACGACAGGCAGGGGATACCGTGGGTGTATTATTCGTCTGCGTCCCCCATCCACAGGGGGTAAGAGATGCCGGCACGACGGATTTTCTCAGTCGTTATTCTTGACTTTCTAGACCGGGGCCGCTATCTGACCATCAGGGTGCTCCTCAGTTGTATAGGCTCAGATTTACCTCAGATTTAGGTAAAAATCACTGAAATGGCCGGGAATCGAACCCGGGGCCTCCGAGTAAGAGGCAGGCATGCTAACCCTAGACTGGCATTGACATGATCAAATAATATTATTATGCACAGTAACAGTTACTGGAAACTCCACATATTTACAACTGAAACGAAGACTAATCGATATAAAAAATTATTGAGAGTAATATACATGGTGGTCATGATCATTAACGCGTGAAGAGTTTATAGTCTGACATCATGGTTACCCGGTTAGAGTACCGATGATGGAAATATTTTCAGGATCAGAATGTTGTTCGGCAGGGAAGGAGGGGAGGTGGTAACTATTCCCTATCATTATATTGCATTCCAAAAGGCTGTTTTCAATTCCATATCTCACTGATTTGTTCATGTTGAGTGAAGGCATATGACGCTGCTGATGGTGACTCGTTCATTGGATGGGGAAGTTAAGCGTTGAATAGACCTCATCGAGTTATTCATGTACCGACACATCGTTTCACCCTCACCCTAACTCATCATTAGACTCAGACGAGCAGGTCATCCATGAGTGTCAAACAGAAAGACCAATACCAGGCCCCTCCGGAGGTCACAGCACATAACCATCATCGCCCATCACCGTTGTTGAGACCAGTTCTAATTTATAGCCGGGCCGAGTGGCTCAGACGGTTGAGGCACTGGCCTTTTGACCTGTACTTGACAATTTCGATCCTGACTCGGTCCGGTGATATTTTAAAGGTGCTCAAATACGTCAGTCTGTTTGTTTTATAGTTTCTTAACGTCGCACCGACACAGATAACTTTTATGCCGACGATGGGATAGGAAATTTCTAGGAGTAGAAAGGAAGCGGCCGTGGCCTTAATTAAGGTACAGTCCCAGCATTTGCCTGGTGTGAAAATGGGAAACCACGGAAAACCATCTTCAGGGCTGCCAACAGTGGGATTCGAACCCACTATCTCCCGGATGCAAACTCACAGCCGCGTGCCCTTGACCGCACGGCCAACTCGCCCGGTCGACAACCTCTTGTCGGTAGATTTACTGGCACGTAAAAGAACACTGGCAGGACTAAATTCCGGCACCTTGGCGTCACTGAAAACTGTAAAAATTGTTACTGGGACCTAAAAACCAATAACATTATTACTATCCAATTTGTACGTCTCAGACGTGGACATAGACAAAATAAAGATGAAGAACACTTAAGGATATTTTAGAGGAAGAAAATTGACATCTTTGGATCAAATAATGAAAACAGAATATGGAGGTCAGTAAACACTGTGCATTTATTTAAAGAACATGACGTGCTCTATTTTATAAAGATCCATGGGGCACGTTGTTAGAATAGACATTTTAAAGCCTAACCTTCTAGATAAACTATGGAAGTAAGAGAAGGAGAGGGCCTAAACCTGGCTGGTTGGAGCATGTAGAGGCCGTTATGTTTCTGAGAGTTAAAGGATGAAGAGTGGAATAATATTCCTGAGGATGGCAAAGTTATGAGACTGTAGAACCATGTAACAAGAGGATATAACTTATTTCGAATGTTATAAAATTACTAAAATTTAAAAATGAAATCGGAGTAATACACATGGTACACTACAATCAATTGCATTCAAAAAATCACGAACCTACTACGCTGGCGTAGCAGGGGGGAGAGGTGATACTCCCACGTGGCGCATCCCAGGTGGAGGATAGGGGGTTCATAACCGGCTTGCCGGCGGACTTGAGGGAAATAAAATACCTCTCGCGGACCAAACACACAACCCCCTGTGGGTGGGGGACGCAGACGAAGAATACACCTACGGTATCCCCTGCCTGTCATAAGAGGCGACTAAAAGAGGCGATTGAGGGATGATTGTCTTGGAACCATGAAACTACTTGTGATTAGTACCACCACGCGGGGAACACCATGGGTCGCTTTTACTTGCGCGTAGTACCACTATATTAGGTACCAAATAGGTTTGTGATTAGTAGCACACAGGAGCACCGTGCGGTAGGCTTTTGCAGTACCTGTGATTAGTACCACCATATGAGCAGGACCATGGGATGATAGCTACCATGGTTCTACCTTGCCTATGATTAGTACCCACGATATGAAGAACAACACGGGATAGTGCAGGTCCCTGTGGTTAGTACTTTTATGCGATGAACACCATAGATTTGCGTTGCCTGTAAATGGCGCTGCAATGTGGGAAACACCATAGGTCTGTATTACATGTCGAATATCATAACCTGTGAGTAGTACCATAATGTGCGGAGTACCGCGAGTCTCTGCTACTTTTGATTAGTACCGCAACATGAAAATATCATGGTTCTACTTTCCTAGCGATAAGTACCGTTATGAGGGGCCGATAACTTTTAATTTTGGACCACCTTTAGACTGCAAGCATCATCGATTCTGTGTTAATACTATTGTTTTACGTCAGTTTCTGTGAATGTAAGGCATTGCGGGTCGCATCCCCTGATTTTTTTAAATTTATATCCACCCATTCATTCTTAGTCCTCACGTTTTGAATTCTGGTCAGTGGAGGATTTTGAACTTTTAATTTCTTACTCCATTTCGTCTCATTTCGTACCATTAGGGCCCGATGACCTCCATGTTAGGCCCCTTTAGACAACAAGCATCATCATCATCATCATCATCACCACGCATTCAAAAACGTCATTCTCAACGATTAATATTATTTTCTCCGGGAATTCAGGTATTTCTGGAGGCTGGGAATTCGGAGTAATGAATAAATTACATGATTTGGTTAGATATTATAGCCACTACCTTGGCGGTTCTGCGAGCTATGAGTATGTAGGGCACGTGCATACGTCCTAAAGCTTCATCTATTACTCAGCAACTTCTACCATCCTTACCTAAACGGTTCCACTCCAGCGTCTTTGCTTTCTGTTGGATTGAAACGTTAAATAGGAATGGTATGTATTCCAGTAATGGATTTCCTCACCCCACTCGTCAGTGTGTGCTCTTTGGGATGCTCGAGGAAAAAAGCAGCATGTTCTCTACATCTTCCTAACGGATGGAGATTGATACATGGGAACTCTAAGCTTGTAGAAATATCAGTCGTGATCTATAAGATCTGATATCGTGTAGCCTCCGGAGAAAATTGGTACAAATAATTCTAGTTTAGGCCCATGGGTGGCCTGTACGCCCGGTTGTGTAGTGGTGGTGGTGATAATGAAGTATGAAGAGAGTGAAACCTGGTGTCGGCACATAGCCTGCTCCTGTCGAATAACACCAAGGGTTATGGTCAAGGCTTAACGTTGCCATCCGACGAACGAATCACAATGGACAGCATCATATCCCCTTACTCCATGTGAACAGTAGGATCCCCATCCTGAGTCACACACTGTCGCTACAAATCACAAACCTATTGCGTACCTAACATAGTGGTTTGAAATTAAACCCAGTATTTTGATGATGATTGTGATGCTTATTGCTTTAACCCGCCAATGCACGGGTTGGGTCTGTGAGACCCATGCGCTGGTATTTCCAACATTTTCTGATAGACGGTGATAGCTGCATACTTCCGGCTTCTGCTACCTTCCTTTTATCACCGGTGTAGTATTCCTGCAGACGAACATGGAAGTGATTGCTTTAGTACGTGAGCAGTGGTAAGTTAAAGTGCTCTGTGGGCCTGTGAGACCCAACCCGTGCAGTCGTGTAAGTTTTTTTTATCATAAGCATTTTAGTCTTTCCATATTAACCGTGTACATAAAGAAGATTATAGGGTGATTATTACTTAGCGTCTTGTCCAAATCCGTGGTTTAGCTAGCCTGGCTGCCTTTCACCTTATTTCCTTGGGTTTTAAGTACAGAGGTGACACTGAAAATGGGTTGACCTAGCTAATGAGTTCTTCGTAGGTCTAAGAAAAAGGAGTGTTATGATGTCAGCAATCCACGTGATATGGAACGAGTTGCCGCATTATTGGAGGAACCATTATCAGATGATGAAATTCACTACGGTTTTCCTCTCGTCGATGCACAGCGACGATAAAACTAGGAAAGTATAGAAGTAAAGAGGAAGCCTGTAATAGTCACATTCTATAATTCAGGCAAGGGTGGTGTAGCCTGTGTAGACGAAAGGACGGCTCGAAACACCAGACGTTGGACAATGGTCGTCTTCTATGCGTTGCTGAATATTACAGGCTTTAACGAATATTTAATATTCAGAGCCAACAACACTAACTTTCCAGACGCAAGGAAAAACAGAATAATTTTTTGAAGAAACTCTTGTTTCTTCTAACTGAAGAACAAATAAGAGAAAGAGCTGTCTCAAGATATCTTCCTAAGAGCATTCGCGATACTGCAAGAAGGATATCTGGCTTGACGGCAGAAGCAGGGCGTGAAAATACAGAAAATAAAAGAGGACGTCGTGCATACTGTACAGGCAGCAAATACCCGCTACTCGTGCTGTTTGTGCAGAAAGTTAATATATCTTAAACCCTCCGTATTTGTGTGCAGTGAATGTAAAGCTGAAATTTGAATGTTCCAGTGAACATTCTGGATCGTGAAGATTAGGTTATGACGATTTCATAAATTTTGACTTGATAAGTTCTGAATTTTTTGATCAAATAAAATATTGTGTGTAAATTTGCAGTGGTTAGAGAATTGCTTTGTAAAATGTTAAGTAAGTGTTAATCATCAAAGGTTTTGTGACAGCAATGTGTTTATGATGTTATCGGAATAGGAGGGAATGAATACTGAAAATAAAAATATATTAGCATACTATAAAAAGAAATATGATGATGGGTCTGTGAGACCCAACCCGTTTACTCATGTAACTTTTTGTGACCCGTGCACTGGCGGGTTAAGGGGCCTAACATCGAAGGTCATCGGCCCCTAATGGTTCGAAATGAGACGAAATGAAATGACAATTTAAAATTCCAGAGTCCTCCACTGACCAGAATTTAAAGCATGAGGACGAAGAATGAATGGATGGACGGATATGAATTTAAAATGATCAGTGGATCTGACCCACAGTGCCTCACATGTACAGAAGCTGGCACAAAACAATAGTAGTACTGACCAAGGGACTGCTTCTATAGTACGATGCTGAATCGATTATGCGTATAGTCGAAACGGGTCAAAAATCCAGGTCATCAGAACCTCATAATGGTATTTATCGCTAGGAAAGTAGAACCATGCTGCGTAATATTGCGGTACTAATCAAAAGTAGCGGAGACTCGCGGTATTCCACACAGTATGGTACTATCCACAGGTAGTGTAATGCGTATACGTAACACAGACCTATAGTGTCTCGCACACTGCGGCGCCACTTACAGGCAACGCAAACCTATAACGGCAACGCAAACCTAAGGCGCTCCTCACATAAGTGGACTAACCACAGGGACTCGTACTATCCTGTGGAAATACTCACACAGTGTGAACGGAGCATAGGTAAGGCAAAACCATGGTGTCGCTAATCCCATGGTGTCGCTCATACAGGGGTACGATTCACAGGTACTGTAGGATCCCCATCCTGAGTCACACACTGTCGCCACAAATCACAAACCTATTGCGTACCTAACATAGTGGTACTACGCAAGTAAAGGCAACTCATGGTGTTCCCTGCGTGATGGTACTAATTACAAGTAGTTTCATGGTTCTAATTCGATCGTCCCTTCGTCGCCCCTTTTAGTCGCCTCTTACAACAGGCAGGGGATACCGTGGGTGTACTCTTCGTCTGCCTCTCCCACCCACAGGGGGTGTGTGTTTGGTCCGCGAGAGGTATTTTATTACCCTCAAGTCCGCCGGCAAGCCGATTAGGACCCCCTACCCGCCACCTGGGATGCGCCACGTGGGAGTATCACCTCTCCCCCTGCTACGCCTTCATAGCAGGTTCGTGGAAACCCAGTATTTTGGCACACAATCTAATGATTATATATTCCATTCTACCCGTCCTACTCTGCCGGCCAACATTCTAATTCCACCAACGGGTCCTCGATTTTTGGAGTGTATTAAAATGTAGGCCTAGTAGCAAACTCCCTCGCTGCTAAACTAAGTCTTAAGAGACGCCGGTATTCCGCACATTTGCGCTAAAGAGATTTCTCTAGTAAGCCTCTTAATCTACTATGCGCCGGGCGAGTTGGTCGTGCAGTTAGGGGAGCGCAGCTGTGAGCTTGCATTCGGAAGATAGTGGATTCGAATCCCACTGTCGGCAGCCCTGAAGATGGCTTTCCGTGGTTTCCCATGTTCACACCAGGCAAATGCTGGGTCTGTACCTTAGTGAAGGATACGGCCACTTCCTTCCCATTCCTAGGCCTCTCCTATTCCATCGTCGCCATAAGACCTATATCTATTATCTATTTTGCGCTCCCAAAAGCTGATCGTCTTAAATGAGATTCAGTTGGAAAGCCTTGCGCAGCGGAAGTCGAGGCAAAACCACTTACGAGTTGGGATACCTACCGTTCAAAGACATTATTATTATTATTATTATTATTATTATTATTATTATTATTATTATTATTATTATTATTATTATTATTAATATAGTCTGGCTAAAAATCCAATATAATTCTTTCCCTTATCATGCACAGGTCACTGTTGTTACTTCAAGTGATCTAAAGTCAGTATAACTGGCCAAAAAGGTGCTGGCCTTCCACCTTATTATTTTCAACTATTTAGGCCTATATCAGATTGGATATTTATCTTCAGTAATATTTTCGATACGATAATGTAATTAAACTTAAAATCTGATATTTGAAATTTACCTTAGCATTTGCAGTTTATGTACTCAGTGAATTATTGTGCGTACTGATTCAAAGCACACCTGCAGTAGTAATGAGCATAAGGATAAGTGAATTCGACGAAAAATTCTGATAACATGATGGTAACTTTAACTGAGAGTCGTATGAATTTTAGCGAGAATTGTAAGGGTATTTATGGGTACTTTAAGGCAGAAATAGATTCCTCGAAGGACAGTCCAAGAATCATTAATGAGAAAGGGCCTATTCGAGAATTGTCCCGAAGCAGAAATATTTAGTTAGCAGTAAGTAAAGGTAGTTGGATATAAGTAAAATTACATGTAGAGGAAGTGAATAATACTAGAAAAGTACAGAAATTTTACTATGACGATATAGATATTTGAAAATTTTTATAAAACTTGAAAAGTAGGAAGGCAGGTGGAACTGATAATATTTCTGGGGATATATAAAAGGCAATTACTTGGGATAAACTACCATATCTGAAGTACTAATATGACTATTGTTTGCATTAAGCAGTTATACTAAATGAATGGGGAGTTGCTGTAGTAGCCCCTATGTACAGGTAAACATCAAGCGGACAATTACAGGCCAGTCAACCTTGACAGTTGTTACATGTTAGCACTGGGAAAGTTTGCAAAATTTCTGTTTTGATAAATGTTCAGGTTTAGGAGAGGTTATTCCTGTGAGACTCAACTTGTAGGATTGCAGCAAGACATAGCAGAAAATTTAGATTCAGGAGCTAAAATAGTCTCTATCACTATCGACTCATCCAAGGCCTTTGATAGCGTAGATTATGGATGACTACTGATGAAAATGGGAACTACTGGACTGGACAAAAGAGTGATTGAATGGGTGGCTAAATTTCTAGAATATAGAACTCAGAAAATGTATTAGAGAAGATGAATCTTTATCTGAACCTGAAATTGCAAAGCGGGGGTGGGGTGAGCTGCATGGCAATACTATTGGACTTTTATTATGTTTCCTTATATATACTCGTATGAGTAAATAACTGAAATCGCAGTGCGGATGGCGTTTAATAAATGAGAAACAGGACTACGAGCGACTGCTAAAAGGACCCCGTCAATGTTATGAGATGCATAACAGACGATGGTATGACTGTAATTGGGTTGGAAAGTCAGTTCGGAAGTTTGACCAAGAGGAAATATCCTCTAAGTTTTCATTACTGCGTTAATGGCATGGAAGTACCTCACGGGGATCACTGAAAGTACCAAGGTTTTATTACATGAAATGACCTTCACTGGAGTAATCACATTAAAGAGGTTGTAAATAAGCATTACACATCTGTACCTCTTCCTATGGTTATGGTGGCATTTAGGGGAGAAATAAGGGTATGCAGGAGTTATCAGTCACTGGTAAGAACTCAATTACCGGCCCTACGGTCTAGTGGTAGCGTGTCTGCCTCTTACCCGGAGGCCCCGAGTTCGATTCCCGGCAGGCCAGGGATTTTTATCTGAACCTTCGCTGTCCACTCAGCCTACGTGATTATAATTGAGGAGCTATCTGACGGTGAGATGACTATCCCAGTCTAGAAAACCAGGAATATCGTCCTAGAGGATTCGTCAAACTGACCGTGCGTCACCTAATAAGCTGCAGGTCTTTGGGTTGAGCAGTGGTTGCTTGGTTCGTCAGGACTGTAGTGCCATGGGTATAGAGAAGACCCCAATTAGAGTACTGTGTGAGTGTATGGGACCTTCCCCAGGATTACTTGATTCTAGAACTGGAAAAAATCCCGAGGAAAGCACCACGACTATTTGTGGGTGATTTACGAAAAAAGAACAGTGGTTACGAAAATGTTTCAGACACTGGGTTGTGAAGACTTTGGAGGAAGGACACTGGCTGTTTGACTGAGTGGAGTGTTCCGAGCTGTCGGCGGAGAGATTGCGTGGAATGGTTGTAGAAGGCGAATACACTTGAATAGTAAGGTAAGGGTGTATTCTGCCCGAAGGCCGGTCCGAACCTCCGCAGAAGTGTGCCTGGGCCGGAGTTTACGTACGGTAGGGTGGCCAGTTCCTTTCCGCTCCTCCATTCCGTTACCCCTCACCAACAGCGCGTGGCAATCCATCCAAATCTTGACCACGCGCAATGTTGCTTAACTTCGGCGATCTCACGGGATCCGGTGTTTCAACACAGCTACGACCGTTGGCCACTTGAATAGAGTTTCCTAAATTCTGAAAAGTCATTGAAGATGGATTTGTGATTCAAGAGGGCAAATAGAAGCAAATATTCGTGTATAGGGATTGGAATAATTTGATGATGATGATGCTTGTTGCTTAAAGGGGCCGAACATCGAGGTCATCGGCCCCTAATGGTACGAAATGAAACGACAGAGTAAAAGTTCAAAATTATCCACTGACCAAAATAAAAAATGCCATGAAGAATGAATGAACGAATGAATGAATGAATGAACATGAATTTAAAACAATCAGTGGATCCGACTCAAAAAACTATCATAGTTAATAGTATTACTGACCAAGGGACCATTTCCAAAGCAAATCGAGGATGCTTGGTGTCTAAACGGGTCCAAAATACAAGTCAAAGGCCCCTCAGAATGATACTTATCGCTAGTAATGTAGAACCATGGTATCTGTCCTGTTGCGGTACTAATCAATGGTAGCAGAGACTTGCGGTATTCCACACATTATTGTACTACTCAAAGCTTATGAAATTCGACATTAATACAGACCTATGTTTTTCTCACTCTGCGGCGCCATTCACAGGCAACGCAAACCTATGATGTTCATCACATAAGAGTACTAACCACAGGGACCTCTCCCTATCCCGTGGTGTTCCTCATATAGTGGGTACTAATCACAGGTAAGGCAGGTCCATGATAGCTATCATCCCATGGTCCCGCTCATATGGTGGTACTAATCACAGGTACTGCAAAAGCCGACCGCGCGGTGCTCCTGTGTGCTACTAATCACAAACCTATTTCGTACCTAATATAGTGGTACTACGCACAAGTAAAAGCGACCCTTGGTGTTCTCCGCGTGGTGGTACTAATCACATGTAGTTGCATGGTTCGAATACAACCATCCCTTGGTCGCCCCTTTTAGTCGGCTCTCACGACAGGCAGGGGATACCGTGGGTGTATTATTCGTCTGCCTCCCCCACCCACAGGGGGGTGTGTTTGGTCCGCGAGAGGTATTTTATTTCCCTCAAGTCCGCCGGCAAGCCGGTTAGGACCCCCCTATCCGCCACCTGGGACGCGCCACGTGGGAGTATCACCTCTCCCCCTGCTACGCCTGCGTAGCAGGTTCGTGGAAGGAATAATTTACCAGCGGATATGTTCGATAAACTTCCAAATTCTTTGAAGTCAAATATTTAATGGTTGCAGCAGATATTTGGTAGTATTTACTCATAATTAGGGATTTTAAATTTAATAGATTTTTTAAACCACAATTTACTCCATTTTAGGTACTCGAGTTCAAATTCATCTTCAGCCTTCTGTAGTGTGAACGTTAGGCGTTGGAAGTTGTCTGTAACTTGTGTTGACGTCTAACGTTATACCGACTCCATGGTTAAGTTGACGTGCAGATTTATCAACACCGCCTCGCAAAGCCCATCTGAATTCGAACGCGAAGCGATCTGATTGGCTAACTTCAGCAGCTGATAAAAAAAGGACAACGGTGTCTGATATCGTCGTATTTTTTTAAATTACTTATCAGCATGACCAACGCTCTAATGCTCATATACCTGATTCACGTTGTTTCCTATCAACCTGTATAGTGGTTCTGCGTGCTCCTTGGTGGGCTCAACTCATTTATATTCATACACTTCCGGTATTACATGTATTTACAACTATATACAGATTTATATTGTACTGTGGATAAGTGTAAGATACAAGTTATCTAAACTGAACAATGAAGGTCGGAAGAAGAGGATGAAAAAATAAAATTCGCTTTACGTCGCACGGACACAGACAGGTCTTATGGCGATGACGGGATAGGAGAGGCCTAGGAGTGGGAAGGAAGCGGCTGTTGCCTTAATTACGATATGCAATATGATATGAAAATGGGAATCCACGGAAAAATATCTTCAGGACTGCCGACAGTGGGATTTGAACTCACCAGCCTATCTCTCAAGTGCAAGCTCACAGCTGGGCGCCCCAAACCACACGGCCAACTCACTCGGTAGGATGAAGGAAATTTGCAAGTAGCTTAACGTTGCAACGATACAGACGGGTATTGTGGCAACGATGGGACAGGTAAGGGCTGGGAGTGGGAATGAAGCTTCCATGGCCTTAATTAAGTTTTTTTTTGCTTGTTGTTTAATGGGGCCTAACATCGAGGTCATCGACCCCTAATGGTACGAAATGAAATAAAAACAAGTTCAAATTCATCCACTGACCAAAATAAAAGAAAATATGTCATGAAGAATGAATGGATGGGCATGAACCCAACAAAAAACAAACAAACAAACAAAAAACAGTGGATCAGACTAAAAAAAAAAAGATCGTAAATAATAGTATTACTGACCAAGGGACCACTTACAAAGCACAGTGATGCATGATGTCTAAAGGAGTGCAACATCCATGTCTGAGGCCCCACAGAATGGTACATGCCGCGAGTAAAGTAGAACCATAGTATTTGTCATGTTGGGGTACTAATAAAAAGTAGCGAAGATTCACGGTGTTCCGCACAAAATGGTACTACCCACAAGTATTGCACTTCGTACAGGGAACGCAGACCTATGGTGTTTATCACACAATGGCGCCACGCACAGCCAACGCAAACCGATGAGGTTCCTCACCTAGGTGTACTAGTCACGGGCGCCGGTATTCCCGTGGTGTTCCTCACAGAGTGAGCACCAATCACAGGCAACGCAGACCGACGGTGTCGCTCATATAGCGGTACAACCCACAGGCTACGCCCAGATCCGCGATGTTGCTCACATGGGTACGACGCACGGGTACTGGAAACCCCCAGGCCAGCCTCTTTACTGCTACTGATCACAAACCTATTTCGTACCTAATTTAGTGGTACTACTCGCAAGTACAGGCAACCCATGGTGTTCCCCGCATGATGGTACGAATCAAAAGTATTTTCATGGTTCTAATTCAATCATCCCTTGGTCTCCCCTTTTAGTCGTCTCTCACGACAGGCAGGGGATACCGCGGGTGCATTCTACATGTGCTTCCTCCACCCGCAGGGGTAGTGTGTTTGGTCCGCGAGAGGTATTTTATTTCCCTCAAGTCCGCCGGCAAGCCGGTTAGGACCCCCCTATCAACCACCTGGGACGCGCCACGTCGGAGTATCACCTCTCCCCCGGCTACGCCGGCGTAGTTGGTTTGTGGCCTTAATTAAGGTACAGCCCCAGCATTTTCTTTGTGTGAAAATGGGACCCCACGGAAAATTATCATCATGGCTGCCGACAATGGGGTTCGAACCCACTATCTCCCGAATACTGGATGAAAGAAAAGAATAGCGAAGTATAGGCAAGACGATTCAGACTCAGGGCGAAGATATTATTGCGGGCTAACTTTATCTTATTAGTTAAGGATTATTATTATTATTATTATTATTATTATTATTTTTTGCTAGCGGCTTTACGTCGCACCGACACAGATAGGTCTTATGGCGACGATGGGATAGGAAAGGCCTAGGAGTTGGAAGGAAGCGGCCGTGGCCTTATTTAAGGTACAGCCCCAGCATTTGCCTGATGTGAAAATGGGAAACCATGGAAAACCATCTTCAGGGCTGCCGATAGTGGGATTCGAACCTACTATCTCCCGGATGCAAGCTCACAGATTATTATTATTATTATTATTATTATTATTATTATTATTATTATTATTATTATTATTATTATTAAGGACTACTTATCTTCATGCTATGTTTAATTAAGTGTGGATGTTTCCTCGACCGGATATCACCTATTTAAGGGTAATTGTACAGCAGTATAGAGCATTTATGATTGTCGTCATTTAATTCTCATGACAGTCCACTACAGGATTGACACAGACTGTTTTAGCATAGTAGTATATTTTCTGGAAATGACTAAAACGCAATATACATGCAAATACGCAATAAAGATTTTTTGGAAATTCGAATTAATTCGGGCATTACAATTCACAATAGTGTGTTAATCGATGGCAGCACAATTTAGGCTGCGCATCGTGGTTTGGTCATAAAACAAAAGCACTCATTTCTGGCGTTCTTTTATCGCTTATTGACGAATGTAAATTAAACTTCAAATATTTATCCAACCCATTTACATTTGTATTATTTTTAGATTCAGAACGCACATTATATGGGATTTCCATAATATAAATCACTCAACTGACATGTCATCAACTGATCTCTGCAAATGACATTTCACATAATTTGGTCTTGTACATTTATCTTCTACCGCTGAAGGGTATATTAAAATAATTTGAGAGAATAATTGAGACACAGTCATATTTAGCGAATATTTTTCGTTAATGCTTTGCTAGAAGCTCGGTTTTAACGCAATATGCTTGTCGGTGTTCAAGAATTTTAGCCTACAAAACTCCTCTCTCCCAATAGGCCTGTCGTTTAAGAAGAGTTCGGGAGGATATATTTATTTAGTTTAATAATATATAATTTATTTGTATTGATTAATTCATTCATTATTTTAAAATATTTTGTATGTGTTATGTATTTATTTGAAAACTTTGTGTTCGATACAGTCACACACTGCTTTTGGGTAGGAGATACCCATTTCAGTATGTAGCCAACGTATACCCAAATTATTGAAATAAAGATGATATTTCTTCTCATTTGCGGATATAGACCTCTCTCACTTGAATCCGACTTTCAACAGGACGAACCTGAAAGTGTTAAACTCCAACGTCTTTTTTAAATTGTTTAAGAAAATGCTAGATAAACAACTGATAGGGAATCTGTCACCTGGACGGTTTCCCTAAATGCAGATCATTACTTAAGAATGAATTGGGGTATAAATATTGTAACTTGTATGTAAAACTCTGAATATTCTTATATTGTTACTTGCAGTCATCAATCAATCAATCAATCAATCAATCAATCAATCAATCAATCAATCAATCAATCAATCAATCAATCAATCAATCAATCAATCAATCAATCAATCAATCAATCAATCAATCAATCAATCAATCACCCCTTGATGGGGCTCACATAAAGAATTGAACTGTAATTGGACTTCCAATTTTCTGAAAGGAACCAGTTGTCGTGAAGTTGATGGTGATAAACTGTAAATATTTTGCTCCTGTAATACGTACGTTATTCGCCTCTGTGGTGTACTGGTTATCGTGATTAGCTTCCACCCCGGGTTCGGTTCCCGGCTCTGCCACGAAATTTTAAAAGTGGTACGAGGGCTGGAACGGGCTGCACTCAGCCTCAGGAGGTCAACTGAGAGGTGGGTTCGATTCCTACTTCAGCCATCCTCGAAGTGGTTTTCCGTGGTTTCCCACTTCCCCTCCAGGCAAATGCCGGGATGGTACCTAACTTAAGGCCACGGCCACTTCCTTTCCTCTTCCTTTCCTGTCCCTTCCAATCTCTCCATCCCTCCATAAAGCCCCTGTTCAGCATAGCAGGTGAGGCCGCCTGGGCGAGATACTGGTCATTCTCCGCAGTCGTATCCCCCGACCCAATATCTCGCGCTCCAGGACACTGCCCTTGAGGCGGTAGAGGTGGAATCCCTCGCGAAGTCCGAGGGAAAAACCAACCCGGGAGTGTAAACAGATTAAGAACAATAAGAAGAAGAATACGTACGGAATGTCTTTTACGAAAAAGTCCTAAGAGCGAAAATGTGGTGAATGCTCGTTATGGTTGACGTGAATGGATATTAGTAACATAAAAATATGAAGAAGAAGAAGTACTTCAGTTTTCTTCCACACGAAGAAGCAGGAATAGTTAACTTAAATCTCTAAATATGTCCGGGAAAGAAGTTTCTTCCACAATAACGGCTGCGTCGTATGTATTAACCTTTACATTCCATTATTTTTAAATTGAATCAACCGTAAACCATTTCACAAAATTCCCGGCTTAGATTTTATAGTAATAGATTCTATTGCAGTCAATGGCCATGCAGATGTAAGATCATGTTACAACAGGTAATATAGAGAAAAAAGCGTTTTATATATATAGTCCGTTTTGTGTCTTACGGAGTCCAGCTCCATGGCTAAATGGTTAGCGTGTTGGCCTTAGGTTACAGGTGTCCCGGTTTCGATTCCCGGCAGGGTCGGGAATTTTAACCATCACTGGTTAATTTAGCTGACATGGTGTGTGGGTGTATGTGTCGTCTTCATCTTCATTTCATCCTCATCACGACGCGCAGGTGGCCTACGGGAGTCAAATCCAAAGACCTGCATCTGGCGAGCCAAACGTGTCCTCGGACACTCCCGGCACTAAAAGCCATACGTCATTTCATTTCAATTTTGTCTTACAGAAGTCTGTTAGTGAGGTTCCTCTGTTTCTGCACCACATTACATGGTATCGGTCGGAATATGACCGGGATAGCTTGTACTTGCACTTGTCTTCTGGGTTATGGTACTTCTCTCTTGTGCATATTCGGTGGTGAAACCCATGGACCGCTACTCTCGTCATGATGTGTCGTAGGTCGTATCTGGCTTCAGTCCAGCCCCTGTAGATCATCGCATCCGTGGCGAAGAAATCCGGCCATTTCTCTTGTTTCTTCTTAGTGAGTTCTCTTAGTAGATCTTTACAGGCTTAAGTGGCTGGCATGAGCAGGTCTAGGCTTAGATTTTATGCAAACACAAACAGAACATAATCCTCTGCAATGTAACCTTCCTTTACTTCTTTCTGAACAGTTTTTGCATGTCTAATTGTTAATCACTTCCGTAGAAGAAAGTAGTATGTAACACATTTGCGGAAAAGACAAATGGAAAACTCGTATAGTAAAAGTACTCGCTTTGCCAGAGGTAAATTGCCATATCCATTTGGCAACTGAGCCCGTCCCGCACCTATATTACAAACCAAGCCAAACCAAACTCTACGGCGTAAAAGACTCGAAGAGCCTTGGCCAACCAAGCGACCGCTGCTCAGCGTCAAGGCCTGGAGATTAGGAGGCGTTGTATTGTTGGCACGACGAATCCTTCGGTCGTTATTCTTGGCTTATATTACGGCATATTATCAGTAAGTTCGAGTACCTACTTTTGAACGTTGTAGTTGCCCCTGGCCCAAGCTTCTCACCAAAGCGGCTGTGGTTCAGATCCCGGCCACTAAAAGTAAGCTATTAAAAATGGTCAATCACGTCTCAGTGACTGGGATTCACATTAAATTACAAGTCCCCAGAGTTAATACCAAACAGTAACAGTATGGTAAAACACCAAGCTTACTCCGCCTTCCAGTACTATGTGCAAGCACTTGCAACGTCACTAAACTATTCATTGCAACAGTTATAACCTCTAAAACATCAGCTAGTTGTTAAGACCAGTTAGTAACGTTTAATAATACAGATGGCACGGCTCGGTAGGTGCAGAAAGTTTTACCATTTTATGAAAGTGCTACAGTAATTCTGATGCATTTATAATGATGACGGTGTATATATTTAGCCCTGATACTTTGTAAACTTTTCAAGCAGTAGAGAGTACCGTAGCTTGAAACACCACTTTCACTTATCTCCACACGCTCTCCAAGATGGAACGTTGATGCCAGGCTTGAATGACCCCGTTCCCGCGATTGACACTTTTGCTTTTTGAGAGGGATTGGATATGGCATGTCTCTCACCTCATGTTTATATTCATGCTGCTTTCTCATCCGAGTATAGGAGCGCTTGGTTTACGCGTAAGGTCTTGGGTTCGATTACCCATCCGGGAGTCAAGAAATTTACAAGGGAGACTTGCACTCCGCAACGTGCAAATTTATTGAAGGGCTTCATTCAACAACAGGAAAGATTACCAAATTAATACCTGATGAAAGATGATGATTTAATATTAGAAATAATAATAATAAGAAAGATAGTAACAATAATGATAATTTTAAAGAGGACATTGGGTGTAAAAATCACCTGAAGGTGAAGTGCAGTGTGTTACTGACCTGATCAGGGTGGGAGAAGTGACGTAATGAGGATCACTGGACTGGCAGCCGGTTTGGATTCGAGCCAATGAAAGAGCAACGGTTTCTCAAACGCCTCGCCTTGTATGCTGGAGTAGAGACAAGGCAGGATTTCGTTAATATAAGTTCCAGATTACAGTTTCCTAGGTGTCTGTATAGAAATAAACATAAATATTTATATATATTGGGTGTTACTTGATAGAATTTGATGATGTTCTTTCCTGAACGAAACGTGTCATTCTTTGTTTAATAGTGTACAGTATATGTTTATTCCTTGTTCGATAGTATCATTTTTTACATGTATTGTACAAGGAATGCCTATGGCCTGGCACGTCATTTTTATAATTCTTTACTTATTAAATAACTGCTCAACTTTAGCATTTGAAACAGCCGTACGGACGAAAGTTCTCGAATCCGCTGCTTGCTGTAGGAGTGAGAGACACAGCGCGAACGGGGAACAGGCCGAGTGACGTAATCGCCACATGTTCTAGACCCTACCCTATGGAATAGTCTGGAAATATTTTCATAACTTTTGAATGGCTTAAGTTGCATAAATATGAGCTTCACCAGCGTGAAGCCCGCATTTTGAAATGGTAACAGCCGAAATTTGAAGTCAGTCCATTATGTAACTTAGAAGATGATAGGCGATGATAACCGTCCAAGCGAGACCGGCCGACTACGACTGCCAGGCAGCCACACGAGAACTCGAAGCTAGGCTGAGTTTGGCACCTACCTCCGACTTCAGACTCCCGGTGGGGGAAGGACGTATAATCGATCTCCTCACACCGATCGTGGAGGACAACGGAGAGGGGCCGGTTAACCGTCTCATCGGTGAGGTGATCCCCGGCTGGGCAGTTGTGATCTACCCCAAGGACGCAAGCAGCCTCCGCGCATACGAGAGGCTGATATTCCAACGCTTCGAGGTCGTTCGGCTACCAGGGCTCAGGGAGCAGCTGGACGTCTCAGCCACCCAGACGGAGCTGCGGACCGAGGACGACGACGGCGCCCCCAAACGCCGCCACAGCACGACCCCAGTTGGACCGCTGTACTTTACGAAGTACACGCAGACCAACAAGGCCACCAACCAGGAACGTCGACCACCTGCCAGGGCGAAGTGGACGCAGACCCAGGCCCAGTAGGAAGGGCCTGTAACCCGGGCACAATTCACGAAAGCGCCCGTGACGACGGACGGCAGCACAGCAGTGAAGGAGGCCCCCTGGCGTTCAGAAGCAGCTGTCCAGGCCCAGCCTGCCAGTGTGACTGTCGAGCTGCAGATATCGATGTGCGTCGCTAAAGAGAGGGAACGCAGTCGAGTGTTAGCACCGACCGACGCCACTGCCGCCAGCCAGGAGGAGGAAGAAGACGGCGACGCAGTGGAGCCACCCGTTACCCAGCGGTCACCAGGCCGGGAGGAGGGCCACCAGGAAGAGGCCTCTTCCCCTGCCGCGAAGAGATCCGCGGGAAGAAGACCCCGCCCCTAGACCAGGAGGAAGAAGAAGACGCCGGCCCACCAGGAGAGGGCCGCCTAGCCGCAACACAGGACTCCTCCCAGGACAGCAACCGACCGAGGAGCCAATCAGGCGAGGACTCAGCGGTTAGCGGCAATCAAGTGTGAACGAAACGCCCCCCTCAACAGCTCTTGCAGTGTATCCGCTGTTTAACGTGGTGCCACCGGCAGGAGAGGTGTGGGATCCAAGTGAGGTGCAACCGTTGTGGGGGTGATCACCACTGCACGGCCTGCGCAACACTAAAGGAGGCATCGGTGTGCGCCACCCGCGCTGGGGGCCACCCGGCCTCCCATCGCAGTTGCCCTGTTTACCGGGCCATGGCGCGGGCAGAGAGAAAGGAGGCCCGGCGTCATGACCCATCCCCGTCCAGGAGGCCCCCGCCTAGGCGGGCTTGGCCTCATTCTCCGGAATCGGAGACTGGGCACGAGGGACCCCAAGGAGATGGATCTGTGCGGCGGGCCCTAGTGGCTCTAGACGCATGGCTTCGCAACCGGCAAGGCCCGCGCTAGTCACGGCAGTGCCCAGACGAACTGATCCCCTTGCAGATGGAATGGCGAGACTATGGTTCATGGCTGGTGCATGATAACACTTCTCGACTAACACTACCACTGGAACTTTCCAGGCCACATCCTTGCATGTGCTATCACAAGATCTCAGGATTTACGTGTAGGCTCTTTCTCTCTTCTGCCTATGTGGTTTTCCTCTGACCCTTCCATGCCACACCTTAACATTATCCTACCAACACAAACTCTTGCCGTGATAGCGAGTCTAACTCGGAAACTGGTGGGTACTCTTTATATCACTTCCCACTCTTCCCTGCTGCCTTTCTTCTTAAAAATTAATAGCATGTCGGAGGCCATGTAGATTGAGTCGATGGTCCCGAGGCGGGAGCGGGCTTCGCCCCCCCTCCTCCCAGGGAAAAGTGTACACTCAGTTGAAATCTACAACTCAAACATGGAAGGCGTTAATGCTGTCGGATCGCGCTACGCGAAGTCGAAGTGAAAACCGTGTTGAAATACTTAGAACTTCGCCGTTAGAGATCGCGATACTTAGAAATTTCAATCGCGTCGTGGACTTGTGAAATATTTCGAAGTGCCTCTAAGTTGAACTCCGTGTTATAAAACTTAGGATTTTTCTACCGAGTCACGAACTTGTGAATGTTGAAGATGCATTTAGGTTGAATTTAATACAAGTGCTAGACTTGTCCATTTCTATCGCGTTGTGGACTTGACTATTTTCAATGTGTATTCGAACTCTGTCACTATCATGTACATCGTTATAGACAATGAAAAGGACTTTGTGTGATAATGTAAACTGAGGATTGTTGAAATATTTATGAAACTCGAGACATTTCGGCGCGTGTTTCATCTTTGAATATGACTTCAAACTTGTCAATGTATTACGATGATGATGATGATGATGATGATGCTTGTTGTTTAAAGGGGCCTAACATCGAGGTCATCGGCCCCTAATGGTACGATATGAAAGAACAAAAATGTCAAATGCATCCACTGACCAAAAAAAATAATAATGTCGTCATGAAGAATGAATGGATGGACATGAACCCAACAAAAAAAAAGGGAAACAAACAACCAAAATACAGTGGATCAGACTCAAAGATTATACATAATTTATTACTGACCAAGGGACCACTCATAAAGCACGATGATGCTTGATGTCGAAAGGGGTGCAAAATCCATGTCTAAGGCCCCACAGAATGGTACAAGTCGCGAGTAAAGTAGAACCATGGTATTGGCATGTTGGGGTACTAATCAAATGTAGCGAAACTCACGGTGTTCCACACAAGACGGTACTACTCACAAGTATTGTACTTCGTACAGGTAACGCAGACCTATGGTGTTTCTCATGCAATGGCGCCACTCATTGCCAACGCAAACCAATGAGTTTCCTCACCTAGGTGTACTAGGCACGGATGCCGGTCCCACGGGCCCCGTGGTGTTCCTCACAGAGTGGATACTAATCAAAGGCAACGCAGACCCACAGTGTCGCTCATATAGTGGTACAACTCATGGGCTACGCCCAGACCCGCGGTGTTGCTCACATGGGTACGACGCACGGGTACTGGAAACCCCCAGGCCACGCTCATGACTACTACTAAACACAAACCCATTTCGTACCGAACATAGTGGTACAACTCGCAAGTACAGGCAACCCATGGTGTTCCCCGCGTGATGGTACGAATCGAAAGTAGTTTCATGGTTCTAATTCAATCATCTCTTGGTCGCCCCTTTTAGTCGCCTCTCACGACAGGCAGGGGATACCGTGGGTGTATTATTCGTCAGCCTCCCCCACCCACAGGGGGTGTGTGTTTGGTCCGCGAGAGGTATTTTATTTCCCTCAAGTCCGCCGGCAAGCCGGTTAGGACCCCCCTATCCACCACCTGGGACGCGCCACGTGGGAGCATCACCTCTCCCCCTGCTACGCCTGCGTAGCAGGTTCGTGGAATGTATTACGATAGTCAAACACTCAGTGTTTAGTAAGATCGAATGTGTATAATTCCTCACGTATTTAATGAATGTTTGAACAGTGTTATAAAAAAAAGAGACTGAACCTTAAGGACATTTTATGTCGGTTATAGGAAATATGGACTCTTGCTAGGCTAACGTACACAGAAAATATACTTAAGAAATGTGTTCTAGAATTTTAGAGACTGTTGAATACGTCGTGTGTGAATTGATTTTACGCATGATTTTCCATTAAGTTTGACCTTAACATTCATTCTGAACTTATTAAATGTTTTAAATGTCGTGAACTTTGCCCAGTGTTAAAATCTCAGGCTGCATGAACTGTGCATTTAGAAACTGTGCATTTAAAACTCCGGTGACTTAAGAACTGAAAACATTTTACTGTAAATATTTTTAACAGAGACCTGAGCTGTGTTCAGACTGTGCTAAAAGACTGTGTTATTTTGAGTGTTACGTTAACTGCTGCATTACGAAGTGGAAGTATGAACTGTGCTTTCAAACCCATGTAATTTCAAAGTTCAATACAAGTCACACTTAACAGACAGCGCTACGTTTTGTATTACCGTGTCGATTGAACTTTCCCGTGTGTCCATTACCTCTGACAACACCGGAAATCTTGACAAAGTGTTGAAACCTCGCGTTTCTTTAAACATCGAATTCAACGTGGGACAAGCTACATTGTTGGAGGAGATGCGTGGTACATCGAGGGATGATACGTGGTACGTCGAGGGATTTGGAACGTGGTACGCCGCTATTAGTGCTGAGTTCGACCTCATACTGATCATCATGGGAGTTCAAGTCGCCGATGTGTGGAGTCGCATTCCATCTGTTCCTGTTTGCTGAACTCAGGTGATATTAGGCACTTTACAAGTTTTCTCTGGTGAATGATCTCAACATATTGCACTAGACAATCACTAACCTATTACAAATGCACTTTATCAACCACAATTCTTGAGTGCTACGTTCGTCAAGAGTAAGTACCTAATTCGTAAAAAACAAATTATGGTGTGAATTACAATTCTACAACCTAGATAGACTGTAGGAAGTAATTTAAATAAACTGTAGGTCTATTCATGACAACAAGTTAATTTAAAAAATCTTCAGGATTTTCTGAAGGAAGTGTGTATTTTGAAATCATATTCAATCTACTTCAATTTAAATAGACTTTAGGATTTCACAGGAGTGATTTGCAAGACTCAATCTTTAATTTGAACTTTTGAACCTTGGTCCATCGGTGAATTGATTTAAACTTAAGGTTTTCACAGGAACAGTTCATAATATATTTATTTTGAATCATACTTAATTTTGAATTCATGAGTGGAGATTTAATTGGACTTTAGGATCAACCTATACGAACTGTAGGGTTTATTTAAGTGAAGTTATTAAGAATAAGAATTGATATGGATATTTTCAAACGTCAAGAGGACATATGCAACGAAAGATTCTATTTTTGTTCAACTTTACCAGCATTCAAGGATTCTGGAATTTTTATTCGAACATGTTAATGGAAATATATATTTTCAAGACAGTCTCTAGTATTTACATGCGAACCGGAAGCAGGGTGATTTTTATTCAGATTTTGAATAAATTTATTGGAAAATAATAATACCATCTATTATTCGCCCTGCGAAACTTCCTTATCTGTACCGGCTCTAAAAGTACCACACACTACCCGAGATCCTTCCCATGCTCATGATCCCACCCACATTTCCTGGTACAGTATGTTATAACTTATTTTAATTGTTATGTTTTACTTGTGTGTTCGAGAGGCTGAAAAGCTTTTAAGTTACATTCAACTGAGTCAACGCTGGAAAATATGGCTTTCTTGTTAACAAATGATGAATGAAGTGTCCAGTCAAAGAGCTTACCACTCTATCCCACTTACAGTGGTTATCGTTGGACATTATTCATATTATTCAGATGAGGGTGTGAGATATTAATATTAAAGTTTGCTTTACGTCATACCGACACAGAGAGGTCTTGCGGTGACGGTGGGACAGGAAAGGACTAGGAGTGGAAAGAAAGTGGCTGTGGCCTTGATTAAGGTTTCTTAAACGCCTCGCATTGCATACTGGACTAGCGACAAGGCAGGACTTCATTAAGATGAGTTCCATATTACAATTTCATATGTGATTGGATAGAAATAAACATAAATATTTCTAGATATTGAGTGTGAGTTGATAGAATCTGATGATGTTCTTTTCAGAACGAAACATTCCATTCTTTGTTTAGTAGTGTATATCTTTATTCTTTGTTCAATAGTCCTTTATAGAGGTATGTTATAACTTACAACGCATTTTTCTGGCGTGAAAATGAGAAACCACGAAAAACCATCATCAGGGCTGCCGACAGTGGGGTTCGAACCCACTATCTCCCGGATGCAAGCTCACAGCTATGCGGCCCTAAGCGCACGGCCAACTCTACCGGTATACATATTTAACTTCCTTCTAATTTATTTCCATATTTCAATTTTTATTCACTTTTCATTGAAGGCTGACCGCGTACACCACAAAAAGTCTCAGGAGTAACCCTATGGGTACGTGAACCACAGTTCGAGAAACACTGATCTAGACACCTGGAACAGGAGGAGCGATGGAAGGAGTCTGGCTAAACTGGAAGAATTTACAGGCTCAATATGGGGGTTTTGTGTTCAGGAAACCGGCCACACATATTCTGATGGCTGTGAGCTTGCATCCGGGAGATCGTGGGTTCGAATCCCACTGTCGGCAGCCCTGAAGATGGTTTTCTGTGGTTTCCCATTTTCACACCAGGCAAATGCTGGGGCTGTACCTTAACTAAGGCCACGGCCGCTTCCTTCCAACTCCTAGGCCCTTCCTATCCCATCGTCGCCGTAAGACCTATTTGTGTCGGTGCGACGTAAAGCCCCTAGCAAAAAAAAAAAAAAAAAAAAAACATATTCTGATGCACTTACTGAGCTCTCCTTTTTTAATATCCGTGGAGGGATTGTCCCGGCATTGTTGGTGAGAATCGCAATGTGTTGTAAACTTCAGCTCACAGCGATCCAAAATAACAGTCGTAGGTAAAAGTCGTAAGTTTTGCAGCCATCTTATCTCTCAAATTGTCACCATTTATAGACGCTCATAAAGAAAAGAAAGAACGCATGGCATTATATGTTCTTTGCATTTAATTATTATTAAAATATTATTCATCTCCCGTGTGGATACGCAGATTAAACATTATATTTACACTGACTGACAGTGACAATGCAACACCAAGGAGGAGTGGTTCGAAAGGGATGAAAGTTGGGGAAAAAACAGAGACGGCACGGATGAATAATTGATGTTTATTTCAAACCGATATGCAGGTTACACAATGCGCACGGCATCGACTCAGTAGGATGTAGGACCACCGCAAGCGGCGATGCACGCAGAAACACGTCGAGGTACAGAGTCAATAAGAGTGCGGATGGTGTCCTGAGGGATGGTTCTCCATTCTCTGTCAACCATTTGCCACAGTTGGTCGTCCGTACGAGGCTGGGGCAGAGTTTGCAAACGGCGTCCAATGAGATCCCACACGTGTTCGATTGGTGAGAGATCCGGAGAGTACGCTGGCCACGGAAGCATCTGTACACCTCGTAGAGCCTGTTGGGAGATGCGAGCAGTGTGTGGGGTGTGTGGGCGGGCATTATCCTGCTGAAACAGAGCATTGGGCAGCCCCTGAAGGTACGGGAGTGCCACCGGCCGCAGCACATGCTGCACGTAGCGGTGGGCATTTAACGTGCCTTGAATACGCACTAGAGGTGACGTGGAATCATACGCAATAGCGCCCCAAACCATGATGCCGCGTTGTCTAGCGGTAGGGCGCTCCACAGTTACTGCCGGATTTGACCTTTCTCCACGCCGTCGCCACACTCGTCTGCGGTGACTATCACTGACAGAACAGAAGCGTGACTCATCGGAGAACACGACGTTCCGCCATTCCCTCATCCAAGTCGCTCTAGCCCGGCACCATGCCAGGCGTGCCCGTCTATGCTGTGGAGTCAATGGTAGTCTTCTGAGCGGACGCCGGGAGTGCAGGCCTCCTTCAACCAATCGACGGGAAATTGTTCTGGTCGATATTGGAACAGCCAGGGTGTCTTGCACATGCTGAAGAATGGCGGTTGACGTGGCGTGCGGGGCTGCCACCGCTTGGCGGCGGATGCGCCGATCCTCGCGTGCTGACGTCACTCGGGCTGCGCCTGGACCCCTCGCACGTGCCACATGTCCCTGCGCCAACCATCTTCGCCACAGGCGCTGCACCGTGGACACATCCCTATGGGTATCGGCTGCGATTTGACGAAGCGACCAACCTGCCCTTCTCAGCCCGATCACCATACCCCTCGTAAAGTCGTCTGTCTGCTGGAAATGCCTCCGTTGACGGCGGCCTGGCATTCTTAGCTATACACGTGTCCTGTGGCACACGACAACACGTTCTACAATGACTGTCGGCTGAGAAATCACGGTACGAAGTGGGCCATTCGCCAACGTCGTGTCCCATTTATCGTTCGCTACGTGCGCAGCACAGCGGCGCATTTCACATCATGAGCATACCTCAGTGACGTCAGTCTACCCTGCAATTGGCATAAAGTTCTGACCACTCCTTCTTGGTGATGCATTTGCTCTGTCAGTCAGTGTATTTTAAGTTCATTTTTATGAGAAAAGTGTACCTACTTAGAACTTCCCCAATACCATGAGCTACTGCACAATGGGTTATCCATTTAGCAAATCCGTCCATCCTGTCTACTCGACCGAATTTCTTCATTTTTATTTAATTTTCTCCGGAATTACCTGCCGGTGAATCATGAGACAAAGATATGTCTCTAAGTACAGCCACCTTTGAGTAATGATAAAATCAAAACCATTTAATGATCACTCCAATAATTACAGCCAACGGCCGTAGCCGTGTTGAAACACCGGATCCCGTGAGATCTCCGAAGTTGGGCGTGGTCAGGAGTTGGATGGGGTGCCACGCGCTGTTGGTGGTGGGTAAGGGAATGGAGGAGCGGAAAGGAACTGGCCACACTACCGCACGTAAACTCCGGCTCAGGAACACCTCTGCGGAGGTTCGGACCTGCCTTCGGGCAGAATAACCCTTACCTTTACCCAATAATTACAGGCGAAGGCTTAACCTACCCGCATTACATTCTGTACTTAGCAGGTTGCTAAGCGACTAACACTTTCATTCATCCTAAGTAATGTCATTGCTTGCAGCCGTGTTTGTTTGCTACGTGACAAGCCAGAGAGTATATACTTCCTCTGATCACAGGAGAATACTATTCTCTGCCAGATACTCTTTGATTCTGTAACTTTTCCCAGCTTCCAAATAAATTACATGCTGCTGAGATTATTTGCTATTTGCTTTACGTCGCACCGACACAGATAGGTCTTATGGCGACGATGGGACGGGAAAGGCCTAGGAGTGGGAAGGGAGCGGCCGTGGCCTTAATTAAGGTACAGCCCCAGCATTTGCCCGGTGTGAAAATGGGAAACCACGGAAAACCATTTTCAGGGCTGCCGACAGTGGGGTTCGAACCTACTGTCTCCCGAATACTGGATACTGGCCACACATAAGCGACTGCAGCTATCGAGCTCGGTACTGCTGAGATTAAAAAAGGGTCTACCTTCTAACAAACACCATCATGACATACGCCTTAGATATTATCTGGAAACACCTGTCGAAGGATAACATAGCTACGCTAGAAAGAGTGAAGAACATGCATTCAGGAAAGTTCTCTACCTGGCAAAACAACGCTTCTTCGAGCCACTGCCTTCTACAACACAATACCAAGCTTTACATCATGGACTGCGGGATAAAAAAAGCAAATATATAGATGGATATTCTTTTACCAGACAGACTGCATTATGATGTCAGAATGGATGAATTCTGACTACGAACTGCGGCATACCATAACGCGCTTCTTGTTAAATGATGATGATGCTTGTTATTTAAAGGGGCCTAACATCGAGGTCATCGGCCCCTAATGGTACGAAATGAAATAACAAAAAGTTCAAATTCATCCACTAATCTAAATAAAATAAAAAATGTCATGAAGGATGAATGGATGGACATGAACCCAACAAAAAACACAAAAACAAAAAAAACAGTGGATCAGACTGAAGAAAAGATCGTAAATAATAGTATTACTGACCATGGGACCACTTATAAAGCACAATGATGCTTGATGTCTAAAGGGGTCCAAAATACAGGTCTAAGGACCCTCAGAATGGTACATGTCGCGAGTAAAGTAGAACCATGGTATTTGTCATGTTGGGGCACTAAACAAAAGTAGCGAAGACTCACGGTGTTCCACACAAGATGGTACTACTCACAAGTATCGCACTTCGTACAGGGAACGCAGACTTATGGTGTTTCTCACACAATGGCGCCACTCATAGCCAACTCAAACCGATAAGGTTCCTCACCTAGGTGTAGTAACCACAGGGACTCGCACTATCCCGTGGTGTTCCTCACATAGTGGGTACTAATCACAGGCAACGCAGACTCACGGCGCCGCTCATATAGTGGTACAACTTACAGGCAACGCCCAGACCCGCGGTGTTGCCCACATGGGTACGACGCACGGGCACTGGAAACCCCCAGGAGAACCCACTCTTTGCTGTTACTAATCACAAACCTATTTCGTACCTAATTTAGTGGTACTACTCGCAAGTACAGGCAACCTATGGCGTTCCCCGCATAGTGGTACGAATCAAAAGTAGTTTCATGGTTCTAATTCAATCATCCCTTGGTCGCCCCCTTTTGTCATCTCTTACGACGGGCAGGGGATACCGTGGGTGTATTATTCGTCTTCGTCCCCCACCCCCAGGGGGTAAAGAGAGAGAAAAAAGTGGAAAGAAGGAATCCGTCACTTTGAAAAATGAAGTAACGGACGAAGAAATGCAAGGGCCACGAAGGGCGTGAAAATAAAAAACTCCCTAGGCCTCGAATGGTCTAATACCGTCGAAGTCGGAAAAGAACAAGAGTTGACCAAGGGAGGTCGGGTAGGATGGACGAAAGTAAGGAGCCTGGCACAAGTAAGTGGAAGCAGTGCCAAGACTCAGCTAAGGGGCCCGTGGTCGTCAATCCACACTCCCAAGTTGAGAGCTCCTTGGGCCCCTTTTATTCGCCTCATATGACAGGAAGGGGATACCATGGGTATATTCAACATGTGCGTCCCCCACCCACAGGGGGTGTGTGTTTTGTCCGCGAGAGGTATTTTATTTCCCTCAAGTCCGCCGGCAAGCCGGTTAGGACCCCCCTATCCTCCACCTGGGACGCGCCACGTGGGAGTATCACCTCTCCCCCTGCTACGCCAGCGTAGTAGGTTCGTGGTCTTATTAAATTCTCATAAAATCAATGAAAAGGTCAGGGAAACCAATAGGACTAGGACAGGCATATCAAGACGAGTTGTCTGCTGCGAAGCGTCACTGGTTCTCTAGTTATATTAATTTTATTGTGACGGTTGTTTACCACATTCCGAACGTTCTTTTAGTGACGACATTGTCTGCTCCGCTGCTGCCGTTCTGAGTTCCCCTGCGGTCGAATAATAGGCGACTTAATTTCCACTTTCGATAAGTTCGCCGAACCATAATATCCGTGTTGATTTGAGTAGCTTTCGTCTGGCGGCGCTTCGCTACTCTATTCCTGCCCCGCATCAGTCAGGCTTGTAAGTAGACATTGCAGTGTCTGTGAGCGATGGAGTTTGATATAATGACAAGTGAAAAGGGCAAGAAACTTTAGGTGTTTCCATAAGTGTCTCGCCGATGGCGTTGATAGATTAATTTGACCAGGAGAACATGTAAATATTTTGTAAAATTAAATTCTTTAAGTTGTAATGTGGATTCGCTGATAGACAATAATCGTAAAAAGGATGACTCTATTATATTAAATCGGCAGAGAGTCAGTAATATTGTGAAGGGAAAGGTTGGAGAATTGTGTGTGAGCACCCCTACAAACTTGTACGCTTCGAGTTAGTTAATGGGGATATTGACACTCCCACAACATGATTTGGTTCGAATAAGGAGGAATATTAATGCCACTTGATTACGCGAACTTCCGAAGTTGCCCAATAACTAACCGGAATTACATGAAGCACTAGCGAAAAATGTTTCAACAAAAAACAGGGGGGTGGGGGGAAATCATTTTTATTTGTGACAGACTCTGAAAGTAATATTGTGGATTTCTTATCCCAAAGCAATTTACATTTTCTGAAAGAGTCGAGAATTATATTTACATACCCTAAACTGTTCTACTAAACAGGGTAAATAACAAGACGTACTGTATTTCCCTTATTATTTTGATTGATGATTGATGATTGTTGTTTAAAGGGGCCTAACATCTAGGTCATCGGCCCCTAATGGTACGAAATGAGACGAAATGGAATGATATATTAAAAATCTAAAATTCTCCACTGACCAGAATTCTAAAACGTAAGAACGAAGAATGAATGGATGAACATGAATTTAAAACAATCAGTGGTTGCGACCCGCAATGTCTCACATTCACATAAACAGACGTGACAATATCGTATTACTGACCAAGGGACTACTGCTATAGCATAACACGGAATCGATTATGCGTGCAGTCAAATGGGGGACCTAAATCGCAGTTATCCGCCCCTCATAACGGTACTGATCGCTATCAAAATAGAACCATGGTATTTGTTCTGTTGCGGTACTAATCAAAAGTAGCAGAGACTTGCGGCATTCCACACATTATTGTACTACTCAGAGCTTATGAAATTCGACATAATACAGACCTATGCTTTTCTCACTTTGCGGCGCCATTTACAGGCAACGCAAACCTATGGTGTTCATCACATAAGAGTACTAACCACAGGGACCTCTCCCTATCCCGTGGCGTTCCTCATATAGTGGGTACTAATCATAGGCAAGGCAGAACCATGGTAGCTATCATCCCATGGTCCTGCTCATATGGTGGTACTAATCACAGGTACTGCAAAAGCCGACCGCGCGGTGCTCCTGTGTGCTACTGATCACAAACCAATTTCGTACCTAATGTAGTGGTACTACGCACAAGTAAAAGCAACCCTTGGTGTTCTCCGCGTGACGGTACGAATAAAAAGTAGTTTCATAGTTCTCATACAATCAGCCCTTGGTCGCCCCTTTTAGTTGCCTCTCACGACAGGCAGGGGATACCGTGGGTGTATTATTCGTCAGCCTCCCCCACCCACAGGGGGTGTGTGTTTGGTCCGCGAGAGGTATTTTATTTCCCTCAAGTCCGCCGGCAAGCCGGTTAGGACCCCCCTATCCGCCACCTGGGACGCGCCACGTGGGAGTATCACCTCTCCCCCTGCTACGCCTGCGTAGCAGGTTCGTGGCCTTATTATTTTGTTTTGTTCTCAAACAAAAAATTGAAAAAATATAAGGAAGCTTTGTCTTTAATTGCAATTAACACCAATCCAGACATTATATAGGTTGACTTTGAGAAGGCTATTCACCAGGTCATTGCTTCCGTTTGGCCCAAACGAATACAAAGGGCTGCATATTTCATCTCGGGCAGACATGGCGAAGAAATATTCAATCATTGAGATAATCAAATGATTTTAAATCAAAAGAATCTGAAATCGGGAGACTTCTGAAAACTCTGTTTGGTCTGCCTCTTCTGCCCCCTGACCAAATTGAAGATTGCTTCGTCGAAGACTTAATGGCCCGTAAACCTAACAATGAACACTTGGATGACTTTTTTCTATTATTTACTTCATGCCTATATTAATGCAGAAATCGACTTTCCACGCAGTATTTGGGCCGACTTCTGTAGTATTTCTGAACGGACTACTAACTACTTCGAGGCATTCCGCTCAAAGCTGAACGCTCAATTTTACTTTTCCCATCCCAACATATTCCATCTGTTAGAGAAAATAAAGTGTGTTCAAACTGAAACTGCGTTAAAAAGAGAAGCGAGAAGAAAACTAGTCCAAAAAATGCGGGACAAACAAAACTACATAAAAGAACAAATGGAAAAGCTGTCTAATTCAATCATTATCCGGTATGAATATCTTCAAAACATCTGCTACAACTTTTGTATTACTTATGCTTGACATTTTGCAACTTTGCTTGCACTGGACATAAAATACGAGAATAGCAAATGGCCTTGAATCAGAAGCTACCGTTTCTGAACATTTTCCCATAAACGCCTGCGATATGTTTTGAGAATATAATAGATTTTGCCAGCTCAAAATAACATCTGTCGGTCCTGATGGCAACCATAAACTTTACATTAACAGCCGCTCGTTCTCACTGATTTTATGGTAGGAGATGCAACCCGTAGGGATTCAAAACTAAATATGCGTGGATAGCGGACCACCCTAAACATATATGAGTCGTTTAGAAGCTGTGCCCTGAAGTATCCTTCCGAATAAATAAATAAATAAATAAATAAATAAATAAATAAATAAATAAATAAATAAATAAATCTATATAAACCTATATAATTAAATGATGTAATGTATGTATGTATGTATGTATGTATGTATGTATGTATGTATGTATGTATGTATGAGTGTATGCATTACATGCCCTCCTAAACCACTGGAGCGATTTGCACCAAACTTGGTACACTTACGACTTAGTATCAGGAGACAAACAGCATGGGGGTAAGACACCCCAAGTACCCTTAGGGGCGGGGAGCGAGGGGGTCAAATATAAAAATATACGAAAATAGTGTCGAATCCATCGTTTTCGGATTCGCTGAGATGGATAGTGATACTTCGGAATTTTTCCAAGTCCAAATTCATCCCCGTTTTGTGTGGGGGGCGAGGGGTAGTGATATGTCAATGTAATAGGAAATAGTGTTGAATCCATCCTTTTCGGTTCGCTGAGATGAATATTGACACTCCGGATTTCTTTTGACAAACCGCGTGAAGGTAAGGCATCCCACGTACCCATTGAGGCAGGAGGGGGCGATGAGTGTGATACATAAAGTATTCGAAAAAAGTGTCGAATCCATACTTTTCGTGGTCGCTGAGATGAATAGTGACACTCTGAAAGTTTTTAAATCCAAGTTCAGCCCCTTTGGGGTGGGGGTCGAGGGGGTAGTGATATAAGAAAATTAACGAAAATAGTGTCGAATCCATACTTTTCGGGGTCGCCAAGATTAATAGTGACACCGCGGATTTTTTAAAGTCCAAGTTCAGCCTCCTTTGGGGTGGGGGCGCGGGGAGTGACATATAAAATGAATCGAAAATAATGTCAAATACATAGTTTTCGGGGTCGCCAAGGTGAATATTGGCACTCCGGATTTTTAGTATCAGGAGAAAAACCGCGTGGGTTTAAGGCACCACAGGAACCGTTAGGGGTATTGGGCGAGGGGTTGATATATATATATACCATCAAAAATAGTGTCAATTCCACACTTTCAGGGGTCGCTGAGATGAATAGTGACATTTCAGAAATTTTTAATGTCCATGTTTAGCCTCTTTCGGGGTGGGGGGCGATGGGGGAGTGATATAAAAATAATCGAAAACAGTGTCGAATCCATACATATCGGGGTCGCTAAGATTATTATATTATTATTTTTTGGAAAGAATCAAATACTTCCCAGTCAATTCTAGCTTCCACAATAACAAGGTTTTACTCGAAAATTAAATAATCTAAAACTTAAAATCAGATACATCTAAATAACTCTAAAACTACATAATATGTCGTAATATCAACATCTCAAAAATAAATCAATAAGCATCCACTCCACACTTAACTAACTGGTAATACAAATACTAAAGGTAACATTCAAAAGCTACCCGGGTAACGCCGGGTACTACAGCTAGTAAATAAATAAATAAATAAATAAATAAATAAATAAATAAATAAATAAATAAGAAAGAAAAGCGAACCTAATTAAGAAACAAATAAAGCATATATGCTCTAATTTACCAAATAAATGCATTGGTGTGCCATCAAGTAGATTCAAATTGATCTAATGATTGCTCAATCGAGCATTGGATTGGCTATTCAGTAAGCAATAATGGAAGGCGAATTCACCGCGCCGCGGATATCTTAGCAGCATCATTTAAAGGATCTGCCCGTGAATGGAGAAATTGCATTCGAATCCCAAATGTGGGCATATTTATAGCCATATCATCAGATAAAAATAAGAAAATGTAAGAAGCGATTCGTTTGAGAACAACAAATTCTGTACATACAAAGACGAACTTTAGGAATATTTATATCCGTAGAGTTAACACCAAACGAAGACAAACAAATTGATACCATCTTTCATTTTCACATCGCGTACCGGTTGACTCCACGGATGATTGATTTCTTTATGTAATCAAGAAAACACTTCGATGATTGATACTGTTTTGAATACTTCATTTGGCACTCGATGAGGAATAATTACACGCTGGTTGACGGTGTGATGAAGCTACTCTAATGACTAGTCGATCTCCCTGCCAGTTCAATATTTCTTCATTTCAACGCTATTCTCCATTAACTTGTCAGTTTCATGCGCCTCCTGCCATGGTAAGTGTCAGAATGGAGTTTGCTTCAACTCTTCCTAAGAGAACATTTATATACAGGATGATTCGAAAGTCACTGTACAAACATGGTGGGTGTAATATAGAGGTGAAAATAAGACTAAAATGTTATGTACGACTTTGATGAATGTGCTTCACTTCGGGATTATAATACATGCTGTCCTATCTTGCTAGGCATTAAAGACATGTGCCAGCACAGCCCTTGAAAGTGTCATGTTCACTTACATAGCCATTCCAAATTATTAGAATTAAGGCTAGGCACGCGCTTGCGATTTCTTATGCGTGCACTACGAGTGATAAATATTTGTTTCTTTACAATTACGCGATGGATGATGTACTAATTTGTAGAATTTCGCTTACCCAACATTTTCCTAAATCAAAAATTATTTAAGTAAATATTGACTTCTTCATCTTTAAATTTTGCTCAAGTGAGACATATGACTTTCTTGAGAATATTTATAAACTTTATTCCGGCGAATATGTTTTTCAAATAATATTGACACATGACTGTTGATCTCTTACTTCAATTATCTGAGTATCATATGATGCCCAAAATAAATTTCATTAGTTTGTCAGTATAGCAGTCGTACTAATTACTTGGAGTGCCCCGAGAATTTAGAAATACGTCCGCCGGTCATAATTATTGTTTTTGGATCCTTTTACTGCTTTTAATGTCCGACTCGTTGGCTGAACGGTCAGCGTACTGGCCTTCGGTTCAGAGGGTCCCGGGTTCGATTCCCGGCCGGGTCGGGGATTTCAACCTTAATTGGTTAATTCCAATAGCACGGGGGCTGGGTGTATGTGCTGTCTTCATCATAATTTCATCCTCATCACGACGCGCAGGTCACCTAGGGGTGTCGAATAGAAAGACCTGCACCTGGCGAGCCGAACTTGTCTTCGGACACTCCCGGCACTAAAAGCCATACGCCATTTCATTTTTACTGCTTTTAATGTTTAATACACCAAAAAATGAATCCATCAATCCTAATTATTCGTTTTATTTCCTTGTACCCAAAAATCATATGTGTGAACCGGTATTTATAACAAATAAAAGAACATGATCCTAATATAATTTTCTCCACCCATCATCTTTGAAACATTACAAAAATGTAGCATTACACAACCGCCATCGCCGCAGTAAAGACAAAATAATAAAACAGTACTAAAATAGGGTATCACTCACCTTCATTTTTCTTCTCTACCCCGGAAGATTCATTCCAGTTTTGACAGGCATGAAACCAAATTTCTCCCCGAAGTTTTTATTTTATATTGCGGTCATATATTATTTGAGTTCTTTATTTGAAAGAGATTGGGTTCTCTAATCACCAATATCAATCTGTCTAACGGAAGAGTTGGCCGAGCGGTTAGAGGCGCACGGCTGTGAGCTTGCATTCGGGAGATAGTGGGTTCGAATCCCACTGTCGACAGCCCTGAAGTTGGTTTTCCGTGGTTTCCCATTTTCATACCAGGCAAATGCTGGGGCTGTACGTTAATTAAGGCCACGGCCGCCTCCTTCCAACTCCTAGGCCTTTCCTATCCCATCGTCGCCATAAGGCCTATCTGTGTCGGTGCGATGTAAAGCCACTAGCAAAAAAAAATCAATCTGTCGGTATCGAGCACACAATTTATTAGGTTGACATCACAGTTTGATTCGTTGTCAGATATTTCTGTCACTATTCTAAATTTCATGCAGGTTTGACTGAAGACAATTGATTGAACTACGACTGAATGGTCGCATGTGCGCGCAGATTCACTCCTTTCTACGTGGTTCATTCAGAGACAGCGACAGTGGCGACGCCAAGAAAATAGATGTGGTTGCAACGTTATTTTTGCTGCGTGCTCGCATGTACGTGCATTCGTATTTGTAGCAATGTGTTTCATTTTTGCGGCTGAACAATGGTGCAATTATAAATCACAAGTGCGCACCTGTCCTAAGAGAAAACCCATCTTTGCGTGGCCTCAGGAAAAAACTTATTGTACGACCAGAATTCAAGTGATATCAATTAAAATCTTGTAAATTCCCTTTTTGAGTACTCCCTCTTCGTTATAGTTAATCCTTAGGAATTTTTTGCGTTCATTAACGGCTGCAGTAGATAGATATTTATTATTCGTTTGTATAACCCATTACACACAGTTGATTCAGACAAGACAGGGTTTTGTCACTGCGAAGATCTGAAAGGGGTTCTGTGACATCCCAAGAACAGTACGATGACAAGCATGTCTCTGTCTGCATTTTCATGGACGTCACTTTTAACATGCTTTCGGTTAGACTGAATTTACTGTACTGCACATAGTTTGTGTAATTTGTGATCCATTTGTTTGGTTGAATTCTGGGAGGAATTAATTTTGTTTTGTTTGTTTTGTACTGGGTAGAACTCCATTTACTGTACGTTTACGCAACTCAGTTGAATTTATGACCGTATATTAACAAACTCTAGGGGAAAAGCATTTTATTTCCGTTGCATAACTCAGAAACAAAAAATCATAAAAATATAAATTTAAATTTGTCCAGTCGTTCAAAGCACGAAATAGAACACTTAGAACACACTCTTGCAATTCCTCTTCACCAGATGAATTTACAGTGACCGGTTCCAGACATTGGAATGCCTTACCAGTCAGTGTCAGGTGCAGTGACTCATTGACTAAATTCACGAGATCTTACCGAAATTACCTGTTGCAAGCTACTCATTGACGGGCGCACTGTACATTGCGAGAGACTGTGTTTCTCTGGTATATGTAGACCTAGCTGATAGTTGTGCAATATTCAACCCGAGTGACTTAGGCCCATAGTCAGTCATGATTTGATTGGTAAAATAATATATGGTACATTTATTGGAATACAGAAGTGTAGTTGAAAATATTTCGTTTATGTAATGTCGAAATCAGAGCGAATGAAGGACGACAGACTGGAGCCTGACGGATTAGCTCAACACGACAACTTTTAGCTACTTCACAGCAGGGAATATCATTAGTTGGCGAACAAGTAAATACAGAGTCCACAAATAAGTCTTGGTCAGAAAGAGGAAGGGGGAGAGTCATACAAAGGAAACTCACCACATGAGTAATACCTTGGGATATTTTTGGCAGGACGGAAATTCCGGGAGCTCGTGGAAAATTACAGCGGCTGCGTGTACGTTCGCTGGCCTAAGTTCGAGCAGGTGGAGAGTTAAATCACGTGACCGCTTGCCGGCCAATCGTAAAAATTTAATGGAAGGCTCAGGGATACCATCTTAAGGAATGATGGATGAGATATTTTCGTAACTACAAAATTAATCAGTAATAAATTATTATGAGTACACGGATGGATGTACTGAATTTATTAGAGGTCACGCATGGAAAAATAATCAATACTTATTGGCAAATTAAATAAATTGAAGGCTGGATTTCTTGGAAACCAGACAGCTTGAATCTCATTGGCTGAAAGAAGACCACGTTGTAAGGGACGCTTATAATGGCGCGAAATGTGAGGAGCTAAATCCACCCGTATCTCCTAAATCTGTGATCACCAGGAGTTCATATTTAATCCAGCAGATATGCTAGCGGAGTGGATTAATTTGATGTAAATTTTAACTTCCAATTCGGAGTGCAAGTACCGATATTAAAAATCCACCCCCTCCCTCAGGGGTATGACGTCAATGAATCCGCGGGAAAAAGGCTTCATCCATATATACGGGGCAAGGGATCCTCGCCAGCACACTTGAAGTGAATCTCGGGAGCTGAATTGACGGTCGCGACACACTTGAAGCGAATCTCGGGAGCTGAATTGACGGTCGCGGTACACTTGAAGTGAATCTCGGGAGCTGAATTGACGGTCGCGGTACACTTGAAGTGAATCTCGGGAGCTGAATTGACGATCGCGGTACACTTGAATTGAATATCGGGAGCTGAACTGTTGGTCGCCGCTAACTTAGAATTCTACGGACGTACAGTCATTTAGTGGCGCGAGCATCCGCCAGTGTTCGTAAAATGTGACCGCGCTCAAGCAACATGAACTAGAAATAGTTAACGTAGGACAGTGTTTGTCATTTATAAATATCAGTGATGTAAAGTAATTGCACTGCAAGGGAGTAGTATAAATTATATCAAATAAGTACGTACATAATAGACTGTGTGACGAACAGTACTTTAAGGAAGTAGTAGCCTGTACTTTGCTATATCGAACCGATGTCATGAACACGTCAAGAGTGCCGTACGAAACAAGCGTATCGCGACGGGCGTAAAAGTTGACACCTCGTCGTACGTGTCCAGGTCCATTGTGCGGGAGTTGGACGAAGATTAAATAGTGTAAATATTAAATTCTTGGGTCTAGGATAGTAATTTGTTGTATCCAAGTTAAAGTATTCAGTGTTAACGTTGTAAATGGTGAAGGTTTGTGGTAATCAAGATATCAGTGTAAAATGGTAATGTGCCAGGAAATCTTTTGTGGAACTACGCCATCAAGAATGGAGGAGTAAAACGCAGAGAGGGGCCGGAGGAGCCTATCATCTGCAAAGCTGTAATGGAATACCGATAACTAAGATGAGTACTAAATTGTAAATAATATTTGGGAAATGTTATCGTGATGGGAAAAATGGGAATAATTTGATTATACTTGGTTACCTTCTGTAACAAGATGGGTCGCTTAACGACCCCATCCTAAATTTGTAGCACGGACAGTAGTAAATAATAACAATGTAAATAATCGGGTTTTTTATGTATTCAGTTTGTTGGAGATGTAAATTTGTATATATAGTGTAGTACGTTAAGTCATGCATGCATTCATATTTCTTTGTAGTCAATAATTTTCTTTACGTTTGATTTTGGTTATGGTAGTTAAATAAGACCCGATATGTGTTTTCTGTTTTATCATTTTAACGAGCTATGTAATGACATGGAAGGAAAATCCAGCTTCGCCATACCAGTTGTGTTTTGTTGTAATTAATATGGTCATATTTCATAGTGAAGTTGTTAAATTTGTGAGATGCGATTAATATAATATTCAAAGTAAATCATATCTGGAGTGTTTAGTGCCAGAATAAATCGAGTTTGTGAAAGGGGTTATGCGTTAAACATATTACGAGTGGACTACCGTGTAACAGACGAAATTATTATTTTTTTAATTAATAATAATAATAAATAAATCATATAACTATTTTTTTGTGAAGATATTTTTTTAAATATAATTTGGATATAATAATAATTCATGTGATATTGGAATATTTAGTGAGCAGTGCGTAATAATAAATTTATGTGATCAGGTGTTGAGTTTATTGGGAATCATTTAATGACGGGATGTCGTTTTTTCTAATTCGGAATTAAAGTGCGTGGTAATTTAATTTGATCAATTAATAATACTGAAATGTAGATCGGTGCTAATAATCCGTACATGTTAATGAACGTGTGGTTTAAATTACGGTCCAATATATTATTTTTTTTACGTATAAATGTCGTGTTTTAAAAAGTTGCGATTCATTAGCCGGAACACGTAGGACTAATATTACGAAACCATGATTGTCAAATTTTGGTAAATATAATTTCAAGATGTTACGATTATTTGTGGAGAATGAACTAAAGCGTAGATCAAAATGAGATAGAAAATGTGAGAGAATCTGCAGTCAGATAATAAAAGGTCGTACGATGTCAAAAATGAATAAATAAGTCAGTTGATAATTCTGTGAGAAATAAATGAATCGAGGGATATTGAGATAGAGAGGAAAATAAATTCCGTACGAGAGACACTTAGGATATTGATATGAGTGTAAAATGTACGGGCAGTGTCACAGAGAAAGACTGAGTTACAGAGCGGGGAGCATTCGAACCCGTGACAGCATGTACGAAATAAATAGACTGCACAGCTATTCGTTGAGATACAACGGATCTAAGGATAATGAGAGTTCAGATTCCACATAAATGGTCGTATATTGTATTCATTGTAATGACGAGCGAGGACAATCATGATGTCGTGATAATAATAATAATAAATATTGCAGATAAAGGATTGGACCGCCTTAATTAATTGAGCGTTGATAAAGATGTTAAACGGGAATCTAAATGATAATATGCAACCGATAATAATAATAATAATAATAATGTAAGGACGATGTTAAATCATCGCGGTCAGATTAATAATAATTGTCATAATAATAACTGTAATGATGTCGTTGGTTGATCAGTGAAATATTTGTAATTGCGACCGATATCTTAATATATTTTGGCGGAAGTGACCGGTCCATTAATAATAATAACCTCTTAAGTGACGTGAATAATAATAATAATAATATCTTGAGTCACCTATTCATTAATAATAATAATAATAATAATAATAACCACGAGAGGGATATACTAATAATAACAGTAATAACGATTTGTGTTTGCATCCCGCATAATAATGACGATATTAATCCAACGTGACAGTGCCAGGAACCGTTGATAATAATAATAATAATAATAATAATAATAATAATAATAATAATTTCAAGGATGATAATTTCATGAATATTGTGACGACGGTGGAGTTAATTATTTGGTGACAACATCCCTCTATTCGTATGTTCGGATAATGAGAATGATAATATTAGAGTCATTTGGTATCTCTTTATTGTACGGTTTCCGTATGGGACGATGTTACATACTTGGCATGTTTGTTTACTTCGCTCGCGATGCGAGGGGGGCCATTGCCACGGTATTTCCCAACCGCTTCTCGTTATCTCATCTGTGTCAGTAGTCTAGTGAGGCTACTTTGAAACATTTCAAATCACATGTAAATAAAATATAAATGCTAATTCAGGGGTATGGCACCAGCTGGATATCGTAAGATAGGAACTGTCCGTGGAATCCAGTTTTCGCAATTCACGAGAAACATTACCCAGTCCGAGTACCGGTCTCGGAAAAATGTATATAGCCGGAGTACATCATCTTAGTTAAATCGGGAAGCCGACCGTAACATGGGTTATGCTCGGGCTCCCGATAGAAGGAAGCTATATCTTTGAGTGACGGTTCGATTCAAATGGAATCGATCCGTGAATTATACCTCCAAAATGTCATTTTATTTCAGAAGCAACCCAGCAAGATATTGATACCACTTGCGGTATGGCAAGTGATTTATGTATGTAACATGTGTGGAAATTCAAATATCGTTGCCAAGTGTATCAAAGTTTCATACGTCAGATGGCGTAATAAACCGCCCCTTCTGGCAAATTATTTCAAAGGAAACCACTCTCATAATCTTTTTATTGTAGTTAGATGATGCCCTTTTTTAAAGTAACAGTCACTTCCTAGTCCTATCATGGAATCCTTAAATTCAAGTTTACAATCGAGCCTTCCCTATTTTAATTTTAATTGCTCCGTTCATCCCCGTGTTCTATTATGCCGTTATATTATATATTTGATGACTTAAATAATGAACCGACACCCCTGAGATAAATGCTAGTCTGGGACTCGGGAGGTGGACGGGTGCAATATGTGCATTTATTTTGTGTGTGTTTGAGCAATATTATTTCCTATTGGTTAATGTACAGTATATTATTTCAATTTCTTCATAAATGTGAGTGAGAGTGATAGCGAATGTGTTAGCACAATGTAACTGCTAAATTATCTATATAAATAAACTTGTAATGGGTCCGCTGACTGTAAATTCGTTCGTTTTGCCAATTTTTCAGACATTTATCCGTTTTATGTCAATTCAAGAACGAATCAGTCGTTTTTATTTTTCGTGTCGGTTTGCCTGTTTGTTCCACCATCACGGCGAAACGGCTGGATAAATCTCGACCAAAAGTCATATTTAGAGTATACTCATCCCGGAGTTAATATGCATATGCTTTCAGAATCTCTGACTATGCAGGGGCTTAATAGGGAAAAAACCAGAAGAGTTCTCTTCCTTTCTCTTTCTTTCTTTTCTACTATTCATTTCTGTAAAATCTGTGGGCTGTATGTGCAACGTCCCTTCATGATAAATAACTTTTGTTATATACATAACTCCGTTTACTCTTCAAATGACGGAGAAAATTAATATTTTCTGCGGGTATCATGCTCTGCATTCTATGACCGTCAGACCGACAACGAAGGTACAGGTTACCATGGCAACATCTCTGACTGCTTGCCGCCAGGGAAGTAACGTACTGCACTTTTTCTCATCATTTCTGTAAACTGGATGTTGTTCCTTGGATAGATAGGGATTTTGGCGGAATACCGTTGGAGGTTGTCCTCGAATAGCACTAACGGGCGCTGTTAATATTTGAACAGTACCGGGGAGTGTAGCACATTATTTCACACCGTAAGGTGTTGCCTGGAATTTGCTACAATTTTTTACTGTATTTCTGTTCTACTTCTGTTTTTCATTTTAAATTCTTGCCTCGGCCTTGAATCTTTATGATTAAGTAATAACACCGTACCGCAAGTCGTCATCTTCTCTATTTACCTAAGAATCCCTGGGGCTAAATTTCTCCTCTGTTGCTGCCTTCTTATATCCGTAACTCATACCATCACAATTTGTTGAGAGGTATATTATTGTCCTATACATTCACTTCATATTAACATACAAAGTATTTGTCCTATACGCCTGTTCTCAGTTATAATCCTATTTTCTATTAATTTCAACTTTCTTAACTGTATAACTTTTTGCCATAATTACTCCGCATGTATGCGAGTGCTAATCCCGAAACCTGGACATTCTTTTCCTGAGGAAGTATTCCTAGCCCATCAAATGCATACATTTGGCCCGGGAAAATATATAAATATGGATGCATTTTCATGACGGTGTAGACCTTCGTTCCTGGGTAATTGGTGGCTAAACGGTAAGTCGTGTAACAAAACAGATAACAAAATCGACGTTCAATCTGGATGACCTATAACTCTGATTTATTGTTATATCTCGATTGTTGATACGTTATATAGCACTACATTTCTCTATTATAATCAAATATCTCCAACTCGATTGTGACTGGCATTAGGTAAAGGGGCCTCTTTTATAATGAAAATTCTCCACCTCTACTGTGAATGGCAGCTGCAAAGTGAGTCTGACGTTATTGTAGAATACCCCGTACTCGAATTTGATTGTCAGTGGGGAATGTGGCCTGCCATTATCAACAAAACTTCCCGAATGTCTATTTTACATCGGAAACAACCTATGGCGTCCTCCAGGTTTTTCCTCGGATATTGCTCAGGGACATGCAGTATAAGATAATCTTACTCACTATACAGTAATTTACGGAGAAATCCGTATACAATGTAGAATATCGTCGCGAAGCACAGGTACATTTGATAATGATGATGATGATGATGATGATGCTTATTGTTTAAAAGGGCCTAATATCAAGGTCATCGACCCCTAATGGTACGAAATGAAATAACAAAAAAAAGTTTAAAATCATCCTCTGACCAAAGTAAAAAAAATGTCATGCAGAGTGAATGGATGGACATGAAGCCAAAAAACAAAAAAACAAGAAAAAAGCAAACAAAAAACAGTGGATTTGACTCAAAAAATATCATAAATAATAGTACTACTGACCAAGGGACCACTTATAAAGCACAACCCTGAATCGAGGATGCTTGATGTCTAAAGGGGTCCAAAATTCAGGTCTAGGGCGCCTCAGAATGGTACATGTCGCGAGTAAAGTAGAACCGTGGTATTTGTCATGTTGGGGTACTAATCAAAAGTAGCGAAGACTCACGGTGTTCCTCACAAGATGGTACAACTCACAAGTATTGTACTTCGTACAGGTCACGCATACCTATGGTGATTCTCACATAATGGCGCCACTCATAGCCAACGCAAACCGATGAGGTTCCTCACCTTGGTGTAGTAACCACAGGGACTCGTACTATCCCGTGGTGTTCCTCACAGAGTGGGTACTAATCAGAGGCAAGGCAGACCCACGGTGTCGCTCATACAGTGGTACAACTCACAGGCAACGCCCAGACCTCTGGTGTTGCTCACATGGGTACGACTCACGGGTACTGGAAAACACAAACTGATTCAGCCCCTGTTGCTACGAAACACAAACCTATTTCGTTCGTAATGTAGTGGTACAACTCGCAAGTAAAGGCGACTCATGGTGTTCCCCGCGTGATGGTAATAATCAAAAGTAGTTTCATGGTTCAAATTTATTCACCCCTTGGTCGCCCCTTTTAGAACCCTCTCACGACAGGCAGGGGATACCGTGGGTATATTTTTCGTCTGCATCCCCCACCCACAGGAGGTACAGAGAGAGAAAAAAGAAGAAGAAAGAAGGTATCCGTCACTTCGAAAAATGAAGTAACGGACGACGAAAGGCAAGGGCCACGAAGGGCGTGAAAATGAAAGACTCCCTAGGCCTCGAATGCTCTAATACCGTAGGGGTGGGAAAAGAACAAGAGTTGACCAAGGCAGGTCGGACAGGATAGACGAAAGTGCGGAGCCCGGCACAAGTAAGTGGAAGGAATGCCAGGACTCAGCTAAAGGCCCCGTGGTCGCCAATCCACACTCCCAAGTTGAGAGCCCCTTGGGCCCCTGTTAGTCGCCTCTTACGACAGGCAGGGGATACCGCGGGTGTATTCTACATGTGCGTCCACCAGCCGCAGGGGGTAGTGTGTTTGGTCCGCGAGAGGTATTTTATTTCCCTCAAGTCCGCCGGCAAGCCGGTTAGGACCCCCCCCCCCCCCCTATCCGCCACCTGGGGACGCGCCACGTGGAAGTACCGCCTGTCCCCCTGTTACACTAGCGTAGTAGGTTCGTGGTGACCAGAATTCAAAGCGTGAGAACGAAAAATGAACGGATGGATATGAAGTTAAAACAATCAGTGGAGCCGACCCGCAATGCCCCAGTCTCATAAACTGAAGGAGAACAAGAATAATACTGACCAAGGTACTGCCTTTTTAGCTCAATACTGAATCGATGAAGCTTGCAAGCTAAAGGGGTCTAAAATATAGATTATCGGCCTCTCATAACGGTACTTATCGCTTGAAGAGTAGAACCATGGTATTTGACATGGTGCGGTACTAATCAAAAGTATCGTAGACTCACGGTATTCCACACATTATGGTACTACTCACAGGTAATGAAATTCGCACAGGTAATACAGACCTATGGTGTTTCACACACAGCGGCACCATTTCCAGGCAACGCAAACCTATGGTTTTCATCACATAAGTGTACTAACCACAGGGACTCGTACTATCCCGTGGTGTTCCTTATACAGTGGGTACTAATCATAGGCAAGGCAGAACCGTGGTGTCGCTCATATAGTGCTACCCTAATCACAGGTACCGTAAAAGCCTGACCGCACGGTGCTCCTGATTGCTACTAATCACAAACCTATTTGGCACCTAACGTAGTAATACGCGCAATAGCGACCCATGGTGTTCCCCGCGTGGTAGTACTAATCACAAATAGTTTCATGGTTCTAATCCAATCACCCCTTGGTCGCCCCCTTTAGTCGCCTCTTACGACAGACAGGGGATACCGTGGGTGTATTCTTCGTCTGCGTCCCCCACCCACAGGGGGTTGTGTGTTTGGTCCGCGAGAGGTATTTTATTTTCCTCAAGTCCGCCGGCAAGCCGGTTAGGACCCCCCTATCCGCCACCTGGGACGCGCCACGTGGGAGTATCACCTCTCCCCCTGCTACGACAGCGTAGTAGGTTCGTGGTGTATACTTCTTGACACAAAATGTGATCACTCCAAAAATGATTAGTTTCCGATCACAATCACAGCTGGCATGAATGTCAGCCGAAGAGAAATATCACTCTCAACTTAGCAACAGTCAGTGATGTTATTGTACAAATATTGATCTGTAACGGTACTGACTACGAAAAGATTTTTATGAATTCTCAAGGTTCCATACTAAGAGACTGAAAATTTTAATTTTCGAACGAAATCGAGTTTCAACAGTGAAATTCCATTTACATTTGAATATAGTAGATAAATACAGTCCGACTCCTTGGCTAAATGGTCATCGATGAGGCCTTCGGCTGAGAGGGCCATGGGTTTGATTTCCGGCCGGTTTGGTGATTTTCAATCTCGTATAATTAATATCGTCCGGTTTGGGTCTGGGTGTTTGTGTTTGTGTTTGTACCAACACTCTCCTCTTCATAATCAGACAACACACACCACACTACCAAGCACCGCAGAAATAAGCAATAGTGATACATCCATCCAAGTAGGGTTGGCTTTTCCAAAACCTGTGGGATCGAGTGTACAAACTGTGTCGCACATGTTGATTTGACCCTGTTTTACGGCCGGATGCATTTCCGGACGCCAACCCTATTTGGAGGAATGTGAAAGGTGCAGGTACATAAACTTAGAAATGTTAATATTGTCGGGAGAATTCATTTCTCGAAATGCTAAGTACTGTGAACTGTCCGATGATGATAGAAAAGATGCTGAAAGGTTGTCAGTGCATAGCCTACGTCTGTCGAATAACACTAAGAGATATCTTCAAACCGGGATGCCACTGCCCAACTTACGAATCACCATCACCACCGTCATATGCCCTAACTTTCTATGAGCATTGCTGCTACGTGTGGATCTGAACCCATGTTGAGGTTAGTATTTGGATACCACTACCTTCTCTACTCTTCTGAAAAATACTGTATTCTGAAGGTGAAAATTTCTTCCACTGGCTACCCACAGTGTCGTTCAGCTCTATGGATAAATGGTTGGCGTGCTGGCCATAGGTTCAAGAGCTTCAGGGGTCGGGAATTTTAACCTTAAATGGTTACTTCACCTGGCTCATGGACTGAGTGTTTGTTTGATCTTCAGCATTACAATTCATATTAAGTAGGGCCCCATCATCACAGACACACAGATCGCGTAAAGTGCGTCAAGTCGAAAGACGTACATCAAGCCTCTATGGTGGCCACAGGCCATTATTATACTCGTACTACAGTGTCAGACTATTGAATGAAAATTTATTGCAGCCGAATTGTCAATTCATACATTAATGCCGAAAAATTATTTATACAGCATTTCATGATACAAAGATACCATAATTAGGTCTCTTTTCTGTACTCAGTTACTCTTTTGGTTATTTTCTTGCATATCTCTGTGTGATAGCGCTCACATCTTTTACCGCATAGTCTTCTTTTACGTCGTGGTAGTTCGCCATCGCACAGAGTTTGGTTGAACCCATGCATAGCCAACCTTATTAATAAGTGTCGTAGCTCCTGGTTTGGGCCGATACATTTCCTCTCCATCATGACATCAGTTGTGTAGAATTCCTGCCATACTTCTTAACATTTCTTTCAGCATCTGCATGTATTGGCAAGTGGTTGGTAGCGAGTGTTTGTACCTCAACTTCTCGATGTAAAGTATTTATTTTGCTAGTATGTATACCAAACTTGATTGTGTGTTCATTGGGAGACATATAGCTCTCTTCAGATATCTTGCTTTGACTTTCTCCGTGGTTCCTAGGTTTGCTAGTGATAGATTTTCCCAGATATTCCAATGCCATATGTTATGAACTTATGATCGAACTTATTGCTGCGTGGAATATGTTCATTGCTGATTCATGGCAGAGTTTGTGCAGTTTCTTTATTCTGTAGGTGACTCAAATAGCTGCTGTCGCTTTTTCTTTTATATATAGATTCTATATGATCCTCCTGGCGTCGAAAATGTAATACCTAGGTGCTTAGATCTGTGGGCAACTTCAAGGTGTCTGCCTTTGAATTCTATTCTTTCGCTTTCTGCCACTCTTCCACCTTTTCTGAAAGTCACTTGCATTGTCTTGCTCTCATTTATTTGCAGGGAGTTTTCTTCCGCCCATGTCTCAAGGTTGTTGACAGTTTGTTGTAGACTCGCTAGGTTGATTGAGCCAAGAACCATGTCGTATGCGTACATGTGCAGTGAAGTTTCGTTGCTGTGCTCTATTATTCTTATTACGTCCGATGCCAGTATGTTGAAGATATTGGGACTAATTGTGACCCCTTACGGGAAGTCGTAATGCTGTATCTTGTCAATGTTAAAATAGCTGAATAAATGAACCTTGGATGTAGAAATATGATTTTTTAAACGATGTTAACGCGTGATTTTTTCCATATCCTGATCTAAAATAGTTTTAAAATATGTGCTACGATAAAAGTTAGAATTTTTTAAATTATTCCCCAATGTTAAATTTTTCTGAAGATATTTTATTATAAAATTAAACTATTCAAGAAATGTCAACGAAAGTGCATCCATACTACCACAACAGTATCACAAGGTGAACATTTCATGGAAATGAACCCATTAGTTTCTGAGAAAATGGAGCAATTGTTTCAGAGAAACTGATTTTGAGTAAATTGCATTTAAAAGAGAAAGTTTTGGTAAAGCTCACCTACTGCAGAATAGAAGCTTCAAAATCCCCCGCCAACACAACACTGCATATACACGATACTTTATAGGCTTTTGGGGTTATGCCGTGTCAAGGAAATAAGGGGAAATTCTTTACGTTTCGCAGAGAACTGTGCTCTGCGTCATCTGAAGAAAATCTCGACTGTCCACGAGAAAGGCTTCTTAAACAATGACTTTTTGAAATTTAAACGTTATCCTAGAAGTGTAAATGGTACGTTTATTCCTCACCGGTCAGCTTCCGCCTCGAGCGCGAGCGCTGTGCCACATCCGGGAGCCATCTGGTGACGAATAAATGTACCATTTCTACTTCTAGGATAACGTCCAAATTTTCAAAAAGTCATTGTTTAATAATCCTTTCTCATTGACAGTCAAGATTTTCTTCTGATGACGCAGAGCACAGTTCTCTGCGAAACGTAAGGAATTTTACCTTATTTTCTTGACACGACATAAGCCCAAAAGCCTATACAGTATCATGTCTGTAAGTACGGGCCGTGAAAGCATCAATGGCAACACAACACCGAATCTAGCGTTTTCTGCTCAATCATGGTGACTAACTAATATAACAGACGTTTCTCTTCAAAACACGCCAAACCACAGTCTTCTAGAGTGAATAGTCCCTGAGATATGTTTAAATCAGTGATAGATTGCAGAAAAAGTGTCTTGAAATAGAAGTGCACCATTATATTAAATACATTATTTAAAATAGTCAGTGTTCGAATATTTGAGTGAAACAAATTCCACATTAAACAGAATGATTCACACCTTTTAAAATGTAAAAAACTGAAAATATCAAAATTTTCCGATTTAGACCTTTACGACTTTCCTTACATCGGCAAACTAGAGAATATTTATAAAGAAGAAAACATTGTCATCTTTACAACAGCACACATCACAATCGCAGGTCTGTACATGCAACCTCAAGCAGCAGTGGAAGACGCGACTGAAATACTGGCAGAAATCATTAGAGTGCCGGACTATTAAGTCTTGACGCATTAACGACTATGAATAATAATAATAATAATAATAATAATAATAATAATAATAATAATAATAATAATAATAATAATAATAATAATAATAATAATGCTATTTGCTTTACGTCCCACTAACTACTCTTTTACAGTTTTCGGAGACGCCGAGGTGCCGGAATTAAGTCCCGCAGGAGTTCTTTTACGTGCCAGTAAATATACCGACACGAGGCTGACGTATTTGAGCACCTTCAAATACCACCGGACTGAGCCAGGATCGAACCTGCATAGTTGGGGTCAGAAGGCCAGCGCCTGAACCGTCTAAGCCACTCAGCCCGGCTTAACGACTATGGCCATCAGGTGGACTAATATAGAAATTTGAACACATCATTTGTTTCTGTTGAGGCCGTATGTGGAGAGTTAGATGCAAGATTATAAAAGCAGCTGCTAGCGTATTCATTTCCTCTTACAGGTCTCATATTCACGAAAGTTGAGATTTCCCCTTTTGTATTATTGTTTTGTCATAATTTGTAATAATAAAGCCCCGTATAACGAACCCAGGGAGAAATAATTTAAATGTTTTGGAAGACTGGAAGTTTCTATAAATAAAATGGGAGACTATACTGTATTTCTGCTTCATCTGTCCTAATTCTACTTGTTATATCCAGTAGAAAACAATGTCATTCGGAAATTGAATCGCCCGCAGTTGCCTTGAACATCAAAGGGATCCAAGGAGGAATTGCCTTTGTACTCCAGTTGGCCAATGGCCCATTCTAAACCTCCTGGACCGTCTGTATGTGAATGCTGGCAATTCTAGACAGTAAGGGAGTCGCTTTACATTCTTCCATGTGTAGTCTTCCTACATGGTCGTTACACAATGTGTCTCATACTCATGAATGTATGAATAAGCATAATAATAATATAATTTTATAGCCTTACTAAATACTATAAATTTTAACAGATTCCTTGGTGTTGGAATTTCATCCGACGAAGGATCTTTACTTTACTGGTAGGCAGCGGTAGGGAAACTTTTAAATAACGAGGACGGCCATGATCTTGAGAACAGAAAAGGAACAACCAACTGAATGTGCCATTGGGGTTGAAATGTACAGTCGCTCAAACAAAGACTAAGCGAATGGTAGGCCCTATTGTATATCCTTCGCATTAAATATGCTATTACCGGGCGAGTTGGCCGTGCGGTTAGGAGCGTGTGGCTGTGAGTTTGCGTCCGGGAGATAGGGGGTTTGAATCCCACTGTCAGCAACCCTGAAGATGGTTTTCCGTGGTTTCCCATTTTCACCTTAATTGAGGCCATGGCTGCTTCCTTCCAACTCCTAGGCCTTTCCTATCCTATCGTCGCCGTAAGACCTATATGTGCCAATAAGACGTAAATCCACTAGCAAAAAGGAATATGCTATCGGTTCTTTTTACAATCAATTTGCTTTACATCGCACATACACAGGTTTTATGGTGACACTGGGATTTAAAAAAAGGGCTGGGTTCGAAAGGGACCGACCGTGTTCTTAATTAAGGTACAGTCATTTGCCTGGTGTGAAAATGGGAAACCACGGAAAACCATATTCAAGGCTTTCGACAGTGGGGTTAGAACCCACTATCTACAAAATGCAAGCTGAAGGTTACGTGACCCAAATCCCGCAGCCACTCGCTCGTTAGATTTAATTTGAATTATTATCGAAATAATGTAATTCACCTCCCATTTAAATACGAATCCTGTAGATACCCGCGACAAACATTGTATCACCTTTGCACTCGAAATACCGTCAGTGACAATGTTCAGGGGAGAAATACTGATCCGCATGACATGTACCACACACCTGAAATCACATCGTTGATATAGTTCATGCAATACTGAACTTTACATGACAGAACCTTGTTGGTCAGAGTTATGAATTGTAAGATAGGAGGTAATTGCTATCGCTGCTGGTGAGTAACTTACGCAACTTCCATCCCATGTATGAATCATTACTACTTGCTTCAAACGTCAAGGAAAACTGAGAAGCGTGCTTTCATAACAGGATTAGAGCATATTGACACTGAGTGCCTCATTACTTCAATGGAATTAATTAGACGAATGAACTTGTTCTGTAGCAGAAAGCGAGTGGGCCAAATAAATCAGAATATAAATTTTCATCGCTATGGTTTCCAAGATAAAATCTGAAGTTATATAAAAGTAATAGGACTGTCTACAACATTGTTTCGCGAGCATCTAGATAAATGTAACTATCCTATATCTTACACACATTTCTCTTCCAATTACCTTAATTTTAGCTGGGTGGTCAACTTTATCATTACTTTTCCATGAGGGTCGGCTAATCCATTTTGGACTCGTATGAGTATGGGTAATATACAGTGTGACCCAAAATTCCGTTAATATTTGAAGAGGCATTACTTCACAGAATATTGGGGGTAGAGAGGGAATAATTGACACACATGATTGGCCCAACGTGGGGTTTTATTGATACCAAAATAAAGTACACATCATGGCCAACACAAGCAATACACAAGCAATAATTAGCATAACAATGATGATGGTGATGATGCTTGTTGTTTAAAGGGGCCTAACATCGAGGTAATCGGCCACTAATGGTACGAAATGAAATGACAACAAAAATTCATCCACTGACCAAACTAAAAAAAAAATGTCGTGAAGAAGGAATGGATGGACATGAACCAAAAAAAGAGCAAAAAAAAAACAGTGGATCCAACTCAAAAGAGATCATAATTAATGTATTACTGACCAAGGGACCACTCATAAAGCACAATCCTGAATCGAGGATGCTTGATGTCTAAAGGGGTCCAAAATCCAGATCTAAGACCCCTCAGAATGGTACATGTCGCGAGTAAAGTAGAACCATGGTATTTGTCATGTTGGGGTACTAATCAAAAGTAGAGAAAACTCACGGTGTTCCACACATGATGGTTCTAATCACAAGTATTGTACGCCGTACAGGTAACGCAGACCTATGGTGTTCTCACACAATGGCGCCACTCATAGCCAACGCAAACCGATGGGGCTCCTCACCAAGGTGTACTAATCACGGGCGCCGGTATTCCCGTGGTGTTCCTCACATAGTGAGTACTAATCACAGGCAACGCAGACCCACGGTGTCGCTCATATAGTGGTACTAAGCACAGGCAACGCCCAGGCCCGTGGTGTTGCTCACATGGGTACGACTCACGGGTACTGGAAACCCACTGTGACCCTCTCGCTGCTGCTACTAAGCACAAACCTATTGTGTACCTAACATAGTGGTACTACTCGCAAGAAAAGGCGACCCATGGTTTTCCCCAGGTGGTGGTACTAATCACAAGTAGTTTCATGGTTCTAATCCAATCATCCCTTGGTCGCCCCTTTTAGTCGCCTCTTACGACAGGCAGGGGATACCGTGGGTGAATTCTTCGTCTGCCTCCCCCACCCACAGGGGGTGTGTGTTTGGTCCGCGAGGGGTATTTTATTTCCCTCAAGTCCGCCGGCAAGCCGGTTAGGACCCCCCTATCCGCCACCTGGAACGCGCCACGTGGGAGTATCACCTCTCCCCCTGCTACGCCTGCGTAGCAGGTTCGTGGAATTAGCATAACAATCGAGGTTTAACAAAGACGATGATTTTTATAGCACATGCTCAACATGTCGCTCGTCGTTCATCAAAAATATCTGTAGTCGAGAACAATGTTGTGAACAGCACTGTACAACACATCCGTAGGTATGGCGAGAAATTGCCGTCGGATGTTGTCTTTTAGCACCGCTAATGAGGTCAGACGATCGCGGTAGACTTGCGATTTCACAACCAATGATCACACGGATTGAGTTTGGGGGACCAAGGAGGCCAAGCGAAACATGCTGCGATTGCAGGCGCATCTGACGCCCTCTCTCACGATAGCTCCTTTTATATCTTAAAAAGGTCTCATGCGGCATCAATAACGCGTTGATATCCAGCACTCTCTCTTGGCCTGTTTGTGCTCTCGTTCTTAGTGTCAATATAACTCCATGACATGTCAAGCAAAGTGTGACCATTTTCACCTGATGTGCTTCTATCCAGTACCATCTGTTGGTCATCTTGTGTACTTTATTTTGGTTTCAATAAAACCCCATGTCATGCCAATCATGTGTGTCAATTATCAACTCTCTAACTCCTATATTCCTCGAAGTATTGCCTCCTCAAATTTGAATGAAATTATGGGTCACCCTGTATACTGTAAATGGTTCCGTAGCCATGGAGGGAGCACCGATCGTAGACCGTAAGCGAAACCATTGTGTCCCATCCACCAGGGTTACTTCTCAAGACCTGCCCGTCCAATAAAGAGGGCATCATTTAGGTCACAATTCTTGAATTCCTCTGTCTCTAATCTGTCAGAGCCCAGAGTAGACTGTCTATGGAATGCCAAAGCATCGCACTGACATACAATGCGGAATGATGAGTCTTCACGAAGGTGGCCCCGCCCCGGATCAATTCTCAGCTTATGCATGCGGTATTCCTGTAACTAAAATCACACCTTATAGACTACGACTGCAACCTAAAATCAGGGATTCCATGGCTATAGTCATGATATCGATAATGTCTATTAAATTAAAAGCTGACGTCAAATAATTTGAATTCCGTTTCCTCTCAGCACATGTATGTCGAATACATACGGCTTCATTAAAAACTGTGGAGGATGTAATACTTACAATTTGCTTACGTCGCACCGACACATTTCTCTTCCAATTACTAATGGCGACTGTGGAAGAGGAAAGGGCTGCGAATGGAAAGGGAGTGACCGTGTTCTTAATTAATGTGCAGCACCAGCAATTTATTAGTATGAAAATGGGAAACCACGGTGTAACATCTTCAGGGATGCCAACAGTAGGGTTAATGATGATGATGCTTGTTCTTTAAAGGGGCCTAACATCGAGGTCATCGGCTCCTAATGGTACGAAATGAAACGACAAACTAAAAGTTCAAAACATCCACTGACCAAAATAAAAAATGCCATGAAGAATGATTGAATGAATGAATGAACATGAATTTAAAGCAATCAGTGGATTCGACTCAAAAAACTATTATAGTTAATAGTATTACTGACCAAGGGACTACTTCCAATGCACAATCCTGAATCGAGGATGCTTGGTGTCTAAATGGGTCCAAAATACAGGTCAAAGGACCCTCAGAATGATAATCATCGCTAGTAATGTAGAACCATGGTATCTGTCCTGTTGGGGTACTAATCAAAAGTAGCAGAGACTTGTGGTATTCCACACATTATTGTACTACTCAGAGGTTATGAAATTCGACGTATAATACAGACCTATGTTTTTCTCACTTTGAAGCGCCATTTACAGGCAACGCAAACCTATGGTGTTCATCACTTAAGAGTACTAACCACAGGGACCTTGCCCTATCCCGTGGTGTTCCTCATATAATGGGTACTAACCACAGGCAAGGCAGAAACATGGTAGCTATCATCCCATGGTCCTGCTCATATGGTGGTACTAATCACAGATACCGCACTAATCATAATCATAAACCTATTTCGTACCTAATATAGCGGTACTACGCACAAGTAAAAGCGACCCTTGGTGTTCTCCGCGTGGTGGTACTATACACATGTAGTTTCATGGTTCGAATGCAATCATCCCTTGGTCGCCCCTTTTAGTCGCCTCTCGCGAAAGTCAGGGGACACCGTGTGTGTATTATTCGTCTGCTTCCCCCACCCACAGGGGGTAGTGTGTTTGGTCCGCGAGAGGTATTTTATTTCCCTCAAGTCCGCCAGCAAGCCGGTTAGGACCCCCCTATCCGCCACCTGGGACGCGCCACGTGGGAGTATCACCTCTCCCCCAGCTACGCCTGCGTAGCAGGTTCGTGGAACAGTAGGGTTTGAAACCACTATCTCCCGAATGCAAAATGATACCTACGTGACTCAAACAGTGCAGTCACTTGCTAGGTAATCTCATATTCTCGGTGCTGCATAATTAGCATATAATTAGGATACAGTAATTTAAATTTCAGAGATCGGAATGTCATTAAATCTCTTAACATTAATTGTGAATTATGAAAGTTTTTTCGTCCCACTAACTAATATTGCGGCATTCAGAGGCCTGAGGTGTCGCAGTTTTGTGCTGTGGGCGATTATTTTACGTAATGGCACATCCATCTACGTGAGGCTGGCGTATTTGAGCACCTTAAAATACAAACCATCCAAACCGAGATTGAGCTTCATAACTAGACTCAGAAAGGCAGCGCTCTACCGTCTGTGGGACTTATTCCTGAACTAGTACATTAAAGAGGGGGAGCGCTATACATGCAAGGTTGAACACCAGGGTTACCTGACAGAACCGACTGAAGTGAACGCTCGCGTGAAAGAAGGAAGCCTGATCTCGAAAATTCCATTCCATGTGATTGTAAACACAGACGTGTCAAGTACAATGAGCTTTTTTTGATATCCACTCAAATCCTGATGATGATGATGATGATGATGATGATGATGATGCTTGTTGTTTAAAGGGGACTAATATCTAAGTTACCGGCCTCTTAATGGCACAAAATGACTCAAAATGTAATTCAAAACGTGGCGATGAAGAAATGATGGATTAATATAGATTTAAAATAATCATCGGATCCAACTTAAAATATTCAAAGTTAAAAATAATTCCAAAATCAATCCACTGACTAGAATTCAAAAAGAGAGGTGAACCATGATTATGAATTTAAAACGATCAGTGGATCCCTGCGTTCCACACATACCCCGGAACAGATAATATTATAGAAATAATATGTTTTAATATTTAACGTTAGAGTTGAAGACTACTGGATGTACTGAATTTTCTCCTCCGGTGGGTCTTTTCGTTCGTACCTGTGTTGTCTGTATGGTGATACAGATGGACGCATTGATCTGGGAGAGCGTGGCATTCTGTGACGTAACATTACAATGGTTAGTGTTTTCGGTAGTTGTGTTGTCAACTAACAGCGCGTTGCCAGGATCAGGGACGCCATTCTCAACTTCCTTCTCATAGTTGGACGCCAACTGATAGCATCAACATTCAGCTATGGCGCGAGCGTCAGGTATTCTGAAGATGCACTGTAGTTGAATTTACTTTAAACACAAACGTGTCTCCGTAACTATTCACTAACAACTACGATATTATGATGTTCGTTAAGGATGACTTCTCTTTTCATTCTTGCTGGATTAATTGTACGAAGAAGAGGGGAATTTTCTGGATTTTTTATATAATTGATTGTAGTCACTGGGAAGTGGCTTTGCGGTACGCGTTGTGTTGGTATAAGCCTGCAATCAGGAGAAGTTGTGTTCGAACTCCACCGTCGGTGACCCTGAATATAATCGTCTGTGGTTTCCGAATGTCCATAACAGGTAAATAATACGGTTATACCTTAATTAAGACTTCACAGCCTTCTCCGCACTTGTATGCCAGACTCTGGTAACTAGAATAATAGAAGTGACGAAAATGGAGTAAGATACTATTACCATTGACAGTATTTTATCTGCTGGAAGGTAACAGAACAATGATTGAGACTGGTAAAGAGAGAGCTTGTGCTCATTATCAGAAACCACATTTTATAAGTAAATGGCAAATATCATGAAAACGAGATGTGATACAATAGGACCAGTGACATTTCTGAAATCAGGAGACCTTATTTAGTTAAAATCATGTATCAGATACCTTGCCGCAAAAATCATGCTGGGTAGTGTAACAGACAAGTGGCAATATCCTTTTTTTTCACTTGTGCGTTAGTTACTGTCGACCCTCAATTACTTCTTTCCATATTTCACTCCTTTAATTTTAAAGAGTAAAGGCTGGACTTCTTTTATTTTTATCTCGAAAGCCGTCGGTACTGTGTTGTTTTACATAATAATAAACCAACATGATGAACATGATTATGATGATGATGATGATTGTTATTTAAAGGGTCCTAACATCGAAGTCATCGGCCCCTCATGGTACGAAATGAGACGAAATGGAATGAAAAATTAAAAGTCTAAAATTCTCCACTGACCAGAATTCAAAGCGTGAGAACGAAGAATGAATGGATGGACATGAATTTAAAACAATCAGTGGATGCCACCCACAGTACCTTACATTCATAGAAACTGACGGAAAAACAATAGGATTACTGACCAAGGGACTGCTGCTAGAGCATAATACTGAATCTGGGATGCTTGCAGTCTAAAGAGGGTCCAAATTCCAAGTTATCGGCCCCTCATAACGGTACTTATCGCTAGGAAAGTAGAACCATGGTATTTGTCATATTGCGGTACTAATCAGAAGTAGCAGAGACTCGCGGTATTCCACACATTATGGTACTACTCACAGGTTATGAAATTCGACATACAATACAGACCTATGGTTTTTCTCACATTGCGGCGCCATTTACAGACAACGCAACCCTATGGTGTTCATCACATAAGAGTACTAACCACAGGGACCTTCTGTAACTGTTCGACCCTAAGCTTCTCACTAGAGGAGACGAAAGTTAATACCTTGGGACACATGAATATCAAATAAACTATATGTGGCTTGCCCGCAAATTGCCATGCAAATAGAAACAATTAACATTCCATGGTTTCCCATTTCTCTATGTGATGTATGGGCGCCAGCGTTACAGTTTTAAACAAAACTGTAAAGAAAAATTTATATTTACTAGCATAGAGACTTATACTTATATCACAGGGGTAGGTTCTTAAATAATTAACCATTAAGTATCGTTTGAGAAAGAAAATTAACGCAATATAAAATACAAATGAATTTATTGTACAAAAAAAAAGATGAATCGGAAAAGTTCCTTAAAGCGTGGAGGGATTTAGAATTTACGTTGCTGAAATTACTAATTGCTTGCTTTATCTTACTGAAGCTCACCAATTGCAGTTTCCGTTGAATTCATCTGGTTTCCGTGGTTACTCGTTCTCTTCTTCTCGATGTAGAATTGGCTCCATGGACATCCTTCCTTCTCTGATGTGGTACGGGCTATCTGGACTAGCACTCCCTAATTGCCTAGTCTTTAAATTAGACATTGGCCCTATACTTGTAAAAACTGATCAGCGTTGATCGTATGAGGAGAAAATTCAGAGATATGAATTTTTCCATGTTAGAAGAAATCTCAATCCAACTGAGCTATACTATTTATACGGTACAGACTTGTACCAAATTCCATGGACTTGAACTAAACATAGTTCTTCGTCCAGAAGATTTACTGAATATAACACAAGCCGTAAGCTTGTTTGGTCTCACGCAGATCCGATGACATAACCGCAGTTAAGTTCTGTATCGAAGTGACAACACACTGAACACAAATAATTCTGTCTCGTAGATACCACACAGTCTCAAAATCAATAACGTCGTTCAAAGTAGATGTTCACAGTAGAAGTTCTAATAGTAGTTAGGTTCTCAGCAGATGTAGCGATGTGAGTGAGTATCCGTGACTCCGTGAATCGAGGAATGCTCCGCGCTACATAATATATCACCGGGCTCTCCCCACTCTTGATAATAGCTCAATATAAATTCTCTATATAACGAAGCATCTGATTCGTAGATGGCTTTATCATCTCCCTCTTCTTTCTTCTTGACAAGACCATAAGGCGTGGCAATGATGATGTCTGCAAGCCTAGCCTCGCACGCGGGTCGCTGTATACTGCCTTGCTCATGAGTTTAACCCAATGACTCATGTAATTTTCCCCCGCTATAAGAATAACCTTTTCCGTATACACAAATATGAGAAGAAATGACAACAACTATGTCTCAACATATTGACCATATTTACAATACATAATGAATTCCAATCGTACCTAATATAATAATTTAAATAAAAAATGATGTTATAATATATGCAATATGATTGCAAGAACCTTATTTACAAATGTGTGACGTAGAATAAATATGATATTAAGAAATATTGCTAATGGCGGATAAACTTGATATCAAATGATATCGCGTAAAATGATAGTATATTAAATTAGTCTGGCTGGAGAAGCCTGAACGGTTACACTTCCCCTATCCCGGCCATGCAATCAGAAGCAACCTCAAATTGATCCCCATATATAATTGTATGGCTTCATGATCGGCTCATCAAATAATCTTTATATTTTAAACAAAATTGTGTTCATCCTATAACCTTAAATAATGCTCCTGTATCTGAATGGATATTGGATTTTCACGACTGCATTGTAATCGAAACAGACTTTCAACCTATTAGGTCTGTTACATACATTTAGTACGTGTTGAAGAGATGTTATGTACCGCATTGCAATCGAAACAGACTTTCAACCTATTAGGTCGTGTTACGAACATTTAATACGTGTTGAAGAGATGTTATGTGCAGAACTAAAATGGCCAACCAGACACCAGTGGGATCCGAACCCACAACCTAATAGGTTGAAAGTCGGTTTCGATTACTGCTGTACCTCTTTGCGAATTAGTCACTAACCTCTGAGTTATTATTAAGGAAATACTAAATTTGTTAGCTCAAGTTAAACAGGTGTATCGTGGCTTGCACCCTCTGAAAGATTTGTTTATTATAAATATGTTTATTATTAGTAGTTTGACTTATTTATATGTTTTGAATAATTGTAATGCAGTTAATATTTTTTCAAATCACTACTGTACTATGTCGGTTTTTTCTTTGTTTTTCTTATTTCTATCATAACTGTTAATTTGTAGTTCTTGGTATTTTCAATTTTACCATTTGATACTAACCGGCCGTGCGGTGTAGAGATATCGTGCCTGACATTTTTACCCGGAGACCCTGGGTTCGATTCCCGGACAGATTAAAGATTTTCGTGGATCTGAGGATTGGTTCAGTGAATACAATTAAAGAGCTGTCTGACGATGAGAGAGCGGCCCCGATCTATAAATACAAGAATAACAAGAATATCCGTCAATGGGACTACGCTTCACCTCGTATATGCAGGCCTTCCCGAGAGTGGTGTCAACGAGAGCTTCGGCTCCTGGCATGGTCTCCCAATTCGGTAAGTTCGAGGGTGAAAGACCATCAGCTGTAGGTCCTGAAGGAAGATAATCGTTGTCTCAGGGAGTAGGAAATGAGAAGAATGAAAATACCGTTAGTCATGAAGTCGCAGCATGGTGGGGGCAGACGCCAAAAAGGGCAGTCGCCGCTCACTGCCCTATAAGCAATGTGGGCCCGTATCTCACATGCCCGCAATTATTTTAATGAAAAGTCGAAACGAGGAATATCCCGGACTGCTATACACGATGACAACCTGGCAATGGAAAAAAGGATTATGAGGTTTGGAACATGGAAGAATAGGTGGAACTAGTCGTAGAATTCGAGAGAGCAAGGCTTGTAGCATTGGCATTGGCAGAGACAAAAAAGAAAAGGCAAGGGGGTAGATACAGTAGTGAGAATTCATGTACTCATTTACAGTGTAGTTAGCAACAGAATAAGGGCCAAATCGGGAATAACTATGCTGGTCTACTTCAGAAACAAGATTCAAGAATGGAAATTCCACACGAATGGGATCCTCACTGCCAGCATGCGTTTAAATTCTGGGACAGAGCTGACGTCCTATATTGTTGTCTACGGAGTTAACGCCGGTGTAAGGAATGAGGAGAAGGATAGGTTATACGAAGGGCTCCAGTGTGGTGGATGACATTCAAGGGGAAAGCATTGTATTAAGATATCTAAGCGGCAGAGCGGAAACTAGCCAGGGAGGAGTGGCGGAGGTGTTGGCTGTCAAGGTGAACACGTGGTTCACAACAATGGTGAGAGAAATGTTGATTTCTGCATTGCATTGCCAGTAACCTCGTTACAGTCAACACCGTGTTCCCGCATACGTACACGAGAGAGGAACCGAAGCGAGATGAACGCTGCCTCATAGATTACGTATTAGTGAAGAGATATCATTTTCAGAAGGTGAGAGACTTCCACGGTTACGAGGCTACGAAAGAAGAAGTGACAATTTTATCTTGATAACAACAAAGGAAACTACAGCAACGGTAAGGAGGAAACAATCTAAGAAGAACAAACAAGAATAAGGTGTACAAGCTATGAGAGAATAAGGAGGTACAGGAGCAGTTCACACAGGCAGTTTGAACATGTTCAACAAGATACTATTAGAAGTGGGAAGTTAAGTACGTGGAACAACAAAGGTGGGAGTGTATAAGAACAATCTGATGATGATGATGATGCTTGTCGTTTAAAGGGGCCTAACCTCGAGGTCATCGGCCCCTAATCGTATGAAAAGAAATAACAAAAAGTACAAATTCATCCAATGACCAAAATAAATTTAAAATGTCATGAAGAATGAATGGATGGACATGAACCCAACAAAAAACCAAAACCAAACAAACAAACAAAAAACAAACAAACAAACAAAAGAAACAGTGGATCAGACTCAAAAAAAGAACGTATTGATGATGATGCTTGTTGTTTAAAGGGGCCTAACATCGAGGTCATCGGCCCCTAATGGTACGAAATGAAACGACAAAGTCAAAGTTCAAAATTATCCACTGACCAAAATAAAAAATGCTATGAAGAATGAATGAACGAATGAATGAATGAATGAACATGAATTTAAAACAATCAGTGGATCCGACTCAAAAAACTATCATAGTTAATAGTATTACTGACCAAGGGACCACTTCCAAGGTAAATCGAGGATGCTTGGTGTCTAAATGGGTCCAAAATACAAGTCAAAGGCCCCTCAGAATGGTACTTATCGCTAGTAATGTAGAACCATGGTATCTGTCCTGTTGCGGTACTAATCAATGGTAGCAGAGACTTGCGGTATTCCACACATTATGGTACTACTCAAAGCTTGAGAAATTCGACATTAATACAGACCTATGTTTTTCTCACTCTGCGGCGCCATTCACAGGCAACGCAAACCTATGATGTTCATCACATAAGAGTACTAACCACAGGGACCTCTCCCTATCCCGTGGTGTTCCTCATATAGTGGGTACTAATCAGAGGTAAGGCAGGTCCATGGTAGCTATCATCCCATGGTCCCGCTCATATGGTGGTACTAATCACAGGTACTGCAAAAGCCGACCGCGCGGTGCTCCTGTGTGCTACTAATCACAAACCTATTTGGTACCTAATATAGTGGTACTACGCACAAGTAAAAGCGACCCTTGGTGTTCTCCGCGTGGTGGTACTAATCACATGTAGTTGCATGGTTCGAATACAACCATCCCTTGGTCGCCCCTTTTAGTCGGCTCTCACGACAGGCAGGGGATACCGTGGGTGTATTATTCGTCTGCCTCCCCCACCCACAGGGGGTGTGTGTTTTGGTCCGCGAGAGGTATTTTATTTCCCTCAAGTCCGCCGGCAAGCCGGTTAGGACCCCCCTATCCGCCACCTGGGACGCGCCACGTGGGAGTATCACCTCTCCCCCTGCTACGCCTGCGTAGCAGGTTCGTGGAAAAGAACGTATTACTGACCAAGGAACCACTTCTAAAGCACAATGATGCTTGATGTCTAAAGGGGTGCAAAATCCATGTCTAAGGCCCCGCAGAATGGTACATGTCGGGAGTAAAGTACAGGGAACGCAGACCTATGGTGTTTCTGACACAATGGCGCCACTCACAGCCAACGCAAACCGATGAGGTTCCTCACTTAGGTGTACTAATCACGAGCGCCGGTATTCCCGTAGTGTTCCTCACATAGTGGGCACCAATCACAGGCAACGCAGACCGACGGTGTCGCTCATATAGCGGTATAACGCACAGGCTACGCCCAGACCCGCGGTGTTGCTGTCATGGGTACGACGCACGGGTACTGGAAACCCTAGGCCAGCCCCTTTACTGCTACTAATCACAAAGCTATCTCGTACCTAATTTAGTGGTACTACTCGCAAGTACAGGCAACCCATGGTGATCCCCGCATGATGGTACGAATCAAAAGTAGTTGCATGGTTCTAATGCAATCATGCCTTGGTCGCCCCTTTTAGTCGCCTCTTACGGCAGGCAGGGGATACCGCGGGTGTGTTCTACATGTGCGTCCCCCACCCGCAGGGGGTAGTGTGTTTGGTCCGCGAGAGGTATTTTATTTCCCTCTAGTCCGCCGGCAAGCCGGTTAGGACGCCCCTATCCGCCACCTGAGACGTGTCACGTAGGAGTATCACCTCTCCCCCTACTACGCCTGCGTAGTAGGTTCGTGCAAGAACAATCTGGTGGAATGATGACGTCCAGGAAGAAGTGAAAACTAAAAAAGATAACATGCAACAACGACTTGGCAACCAAAGATACTGAGGACCATGAGAGGTAAGTGGAACAAAGAAGAAAGGTGCAAGATCTAGTGAAAATAGCGAAAAGGCATTCTTGGGAAAAATTCTGACAAAGAATAGAGAAAAATTACAAAGAGAAATAGATGCTGTTCAATAGAGCACTGAAGAACATAAGAAAGGAGGAGAAAATGCCCTCTAAAGTTCATATAAAATAAGAAAGGGAAAAAAAGAAGACAGGATATAGAGAGATGGAAAGAATATTTCAATGAGTTACTACATGAATGTGAGAATGGAAAGTAGTCCACGGTCAAGTGAGGAACGAGAGGAGACGAGTACAGAAGAAGAACAAGAAGGAGAAGACTAGGGGAAATTAAATTCAACTCAACTCAATAATGGACAGGCCCAAGGCCATGATGGATTCGCCCCAGAATGATTAAGAAATTCAAGATTATGGTGGATGCCTGGAAAACAAAAGAGGTCCCATTTTTAAGAAAGGAGTCAATTGAGATTGCATCAATTGATAATCGTGGCATACACTTGTTACAAGTACCTGGGAAGGTCTTCCCAAAGATCCTGATGACTTCAATGAGAAAGGAGATCGCGGCTAAACTTGAAGTAGCCTAGGATGGCTTCCACCCAAATAGAAGCACGCCAGATTTGCTGTTAGAATGGGCAGTGCAAAACTACTAGAGACACTTCATGCTGCATTTATTGACTTGAAAGAGGCCTTTTGTCGAATCCGGTGGTCCAAAATCTGGAAAAACCCCAAGAAGTGTGGAGTAAGAAAGTCACTTTGCAGTTCCATCAGGAGAGTCTATATGAAATGTCGGAATTATAATGCGGAATTTGAGGAAATGAGAGGTATGCAGAGTTCACTACGAGACGAGTAGTCTGGCAAGGCTGCAGTCTCGGCCCTCTTCTTTTCATCGTGTACCTGCAGCCAATTATGAAGGTGTGTCATGAGGCAATCAAGTTGACGGTTACCTCATGCAGCCAGTTTGACTTTCTGATCTGGCATTTGCTGATGATATGATCATTGTTGCCTCCAGCTAACTAAACCTACAGCACGACATCAACATATGGGTGGAAGAGCTGAAGAAAAGATGGCATGGTGGTGAATGTGGACAAGATAAATACCATGGTTATAAGCAGGAATGAAAAGAGGTACAGTATCAGGGTCGACGAAAATCCATTGGAGCCAGTCACCAAGCTCACCTGCTGTGTTGAATAGGAGGTTTGTGGGGGGGGATGGGAAGATGGGTAGGGGTGGACAAGGAAGAGGGAAGGAAGTGGCCGTGGCCTTACGTTAGGTACCTCCCGGCATTTGCCTGGAGGAGAAATGTGAAACCACGGAAAACCACTTCGAGACTGGCTGAGGAGGGAATCGAACCCCCTATACTCATTTGACCTCCCGAGATTGAGTGGACTTCGTTCCAGTCGTACCACTTTTCAAATTTCGTGGCAGAGTCGGAATCGAATCCGAGCCTCCAGCGGTGGCAGCTAATCACACTAACCACTACACCAGAGAGGCAGGGATTTATTTTTTACTTTTTGTGGAGATAAGCCAGCATTTCCATTTTACTATACCTCGAATTTTCAGTGTTGAAGACTTTTTATCCTCCGCAAGCAGTTCGAGATAGCGAAATTCAACAGCATACGAATTTCTGGAAGGTGCTGAGGCGTTAACATTGGCGAGTTTACCGGGACGTGTAGGATGCCAACCGTAGTAAAGACCTGACCTACTCTTGAAGACCTCATCATATCATTATCAGAAAGATCTGACAGGGGTTTGTAGAACGAGGCGCTCTTCATCAGTACGATACGAGGTGAGTGTCAGAAACATTCTGGTTTAATGGCAGGATTATGCTAATTAGTTGAAGTTGCACCAGGAATCCAACAAAATAACACACACACATACGCTGCATGATAACGATCTCGCCTTTGAACAGCTCTGCGTTCTGATTTTTTCCTCCAGTGAATATTTAAGTTCATTAAGAGGCGAGCAGTAATAGAGCTATTGATGTTGCGGTGTGTGTCTCATCTCGATGTTGTTCTGCAATAATAATAATAATAATAATAATAATAATAATAATAATAATAATAATAATAATAATAATAATAATAATAATAAGGAAAATCCACAGCCTATTTCCAGTTATTTGACAAGTTTAGGAATGGTATGGAGATAGGAACTGTGCCGGCTGCCGAAGCCTGTCGCACTCCACTGGAGTGATGATTAATGACTGACAGATGAAATGCAATAATATTGGAGATTTGTTGGACTGAATGATGAAGGGGAAAATCGGAGTGCCCGGAGAAAAATCTGTCCCGCCTCCCCTTTGCCCAGCACAAATCTCACATGGAGTGGCCGGGGTTCGAACCACGGAACACAGTGGGGGACACTGTCGCCTAAGCAACGGAGGCCTTAATAATAATAATAATAATAATAATAATAATAATAATAATTGTACCGGAAGGTACACATCAACTACGCTCTTTTAAAAGAAGCGCTTTAAGAAACGCTATCTCTATAACAAAACGTGAAACACCTACGGCATGAAGTTGGGACATTGACCTGAAGATGTCACCGGTGAATTATTGAGTAATGTGTTATTTTGAATCTGCCTAAACTGACTGGACTTATTTGTTTTGTTTTGGCTTATGTCAAGAAGTTTAGACTTTTCTCCATATATCTCATTACCAAAAAAAATGAGATAATGCACTCTGGCGCAAGGTAAAAGAATTAATGAAGTAAGTTTAATGTTATTATGTTTTCTCAACTAAATTAAATTTCATTTATTTTGTTACTTCAAAGTTTGCAACACTTCTTTCTCATTCCGCGAGTTTTTGAATCTGGCCAATCAGGAATTTTCTGTAATTATTTTTTAACCAATCACACATATCTTGTACCTTTTGAATTCAATAAAAATGAGAGGGTGTGTCCGGATTTAGCCCAGAGCCCTCTCGAACCCTCCCCTCGAGTATATAAGCTGTGGCCTTTCAGGCTACCTTGTCTTATGGATCGTCGTCTTTTGTGAGTGTGTGTGTGTGTGTTAAGACAGGAGGCGGGCACCTCATTCTTCGCCAGGCAGTTCAATAGCTAAGATAATGGCCACCAGTCTTATTTTTCTGTAGCTACCTCCGCAGACTTACACAAGGGGAGGGTTCTAATTTGTAACTATGTAACCTCCTTTTTTCTAAAATGTAAACTTTATTTCGGCTAATGTAAAATTTCATAAAATATTAAACTAAATCGGGGATAGAGAGTGCGTTACCCTCTTGACTTATCCTTCAATTCAGTTGCAGGTGACTACGATTTTGTATCTGTTTCTCTTTTCTGTAAAGCGTTTAATTAACTTTCATTTTAGTCACCTCAATAGCTTGAGATTAGCCTGTATCATCGGCCCGAGAGCCCAATTAGGGTTTTATATTTAATTTTCTAGGAGCGCAAGTGTATGTCTCTATTCATTTTGTGCTTGGGCCGGTAATTTAAGCTGTTCTTCTTTCCACGAAGATCCAGTAGTTTGGGTAATTGATATCCCTGTGTAAAATTGTAAGTTGGGCCTAGAGAGGCCAGAAATGTGTGAGATTTTGTGTAATGTTGCCTTGAGTAGGCAGTGAGAAATTGCGAGCGGAGTCTCCTTAGTTGATGTTGGAGAGCTTGTAAGCTCTTTTCTGAGACTGCTGTAATATTGAGGGGTGCCTCTGGAAGGCTGTAAAATTTGTATCGATTGGAGCAAGGTGCTCCGTTTTGGGAGATTTCTCCTTGTCTATGTAAACGCTCATTGGCGATATCGCAAAGTTGGAAATTAGGGGCTTGAAACCCAAACCTGTTAAATCCCCTAATATAGGGTTTTCCAATTATTGTATAAAGATAGCTATTTTTACCTGTCACCTTCTTATTTCACTCAGTGAAAATGTGTTAAGTTTGTGATTTGAAAAGAAATATAACATTTACTTTAAAGTTTTAATTTAATTTTTGATATCGTAGATAGACCCATTCAAGCCCACACCATCTTTTACCTCTCTCCGAACCACAGACTCTCCGTAACAATAATAATAATAATAATAATAATAATAATAATAATAATAATAATAATAATAATAATAATAATTGTTTACGTTCCATTATATGCTACAGACTTTAACAGACATCAGGTTGTTGCTGTTTCAGGAATTTTCTAACCTGCGGGAAACCAACGACGTGGGCATCCTGAAATGAACAATAAGTCTATGGATCGGTGATAGTATGGGTTCTTAGATTACATGTTCAAACCCGGCAATGATGGCCGGAGTTCTGAACGGAGGGAGGAAAAATGCTTATTCGACACTCCATGTCGTACGACCAACATGTGAAAAATCTGACAACACATCTTTGTATACTCAACAACATTAACACAGGTTTTCTTCCCAGCAGTTCTTTTCCCATGCTAACTTGATCGTAAAATACTATAGCTTTACCATTACCAACGCACAGAGTTGAATTTGTGAATATTAAGGGACTTCACCTTGGAAAGTGTCCAACTCATTGGCTGAATGGTCAGCGTACTGGCCTCCGGTTCAGAAGGTCCCGGGTTCGCTTCGCGGCCGGTTCGGGGACTTTAACCGTCATTGGTTAATTCCAGTGGCTCAGGGGCTGGGTGTTTGTACTGTCCCCAACATCCCTGCAACTCACACACACCACACATAACACTATCCACTACCACAATAACACGCAGTTACCTACATATTGCAGATGCCGCCCACCCTCATCGGAGGGTGTGCCTTACAAGGGCTGCACTCGGTTAGAAACAGCCACACGAAATTACATATATACCTTGGAATGTAAAGGAAGTAAACTCGTCTCATAATCCCGAGGTGGTGCAGCCCTATTCCGGCACACTCCCAATGGAGATGATTTATATGTAGCCTACCATTTCAATGACATACAAGATTTCCTGCCATTTTTAAATTACCGGCAGTACCGGAAATCAAATCCGGGCCCTTGAGGACGGCAGCTGATGACACTAACCAGTACGCTACGGAGGTGGATAGTTGAAAGACAAAGAATTCTACATTTTTTTTACCATTCGCTTTACGTTGCACAGACACAGATAGGTCTTATGGCGACGATGCGATAGGATAGGCCTAGGGGTGGGAAGGAAGTAGCCATGGCCTTAATTAAGGTACAGTCCCAGCATTTGCCTGGTGTGAAAATGGAAATGTACGGAAAACCATCTTCAGGGCTGCCGACAGTGGAGTTCCAACACATTATCTCCCAGATGCAAGCTCAGAGCTGCGCGCCCCTAAGCGCCCGGCTACTCGCCCAGTCTACTCTTTTCTCCTTTTAGTGAAGAATACAAGATACTTCATGAAATATACTGTACGTTAGAAAATATAGCGTTGTAATTTGAACGCAAACAATCATTCTTTGTTTGTTCACCTCTAATCCTTCCATTAGTCTCACGGACCATACTCACGGTAACAGCGGTCACTGACAAAATGTAGAGAGACATCATTTGACCTGTTTAAAATGTCCAATAGTATTGTAGTATGTCCTGGAGAAGAAATTGTGAGGTAACCGTTTGCTAATTTAAATCTCCAGAATGTTTATTTGATGATAATGATGATGATACTTGTTGTTTAAAGGGGCCTAACATCGAGGTCATCGGCCCCTAATGGCACGAAATGAAATAACGAAACGTTCAAATTCATCCACTGACCAAAATAAAATAAAAAATGTCATGAAGGATGAATTGATGGACATGAACCCAAAAACACAAAAACAAAAAAACAAAAAAAAGAAAGGAAAAACAGTGGATCAGACGCAAGAAAAGATCGGAAATAATAGTATTACAGACCAAGGGAGCACTTAGAAAGCACAATGATGCTTGGTGACTAAAGGGGTGCAAAATCCACGTCTAAGGCCCCACAGAATGGTACACGTCGCGAATAATGTAGAACCATGGTATTTGTCATGTTGGGGTACTAATCAAAAGTAGCGGAGGCTCACGGTGTTCCACACAAGATGGTACTACTCACAAGTATTGCACATCGTACAAGTTACGCAGACTTATGGTGCTCCTAACACAATGGCGCCACTCATAGCCAACGCAAACCGATAAGGTTCCTCACCGAGTGTACTAACCACAGGGACTCACACTATCCCGTGGTGTTCCTCAACATAGTGGGTACCAATCACAGGCAACGCTGACCCACGGCGCCGCTCATAGCCAACGCAAACCGAGAAGGCTCCCCACCGAGTGTACTAACCAAAGGGACGCGCACTATCCCGTGGTGTTCCTCAACATAGTGGGTACCAATCACAGGCAACGCTGACCCACGGTGCCGCTCATATAGCGGTACTACTCATAGGCTACGCCCAGACCCGCGGTGTTGCTCACATGGGCACGACGCACGGGTACTGGAAACCACCCGGCCAGGCTCTTTACTGCTACTAATCACAAACCTACTTCGTACCTAATTTAGTGGTACTACTCGCAAGTACAGGCAACCCATGGTGTTCCCCGCATGATGGCACGAATCAAAAGTAGTTTCATGGTTCTAATTCAACCATCCCTTGGTCGCCCCTTTTAGTCGCTTCTCACGACAGGCAGGGGATACTGTGGGTGTATTATTCGTCCGCGTCCCCCACCCACAGGGGGTAAAAAGAGAGAAAAAAGGAGAAAGAAGGAATCCGTCACTTCGAAAAATGAAGTAACGGACGAAGAAAGGCAAGGGCCACGAAGGGCGTGAAAATGAAAGACTCCCTACGCCTCGAATGATCTAATACCGTCGGGGTCGGAAAAGAACAAGAATTGACCAAGGGAGGTCGGACAGGATATAGACAAAAGTGAGGAGCCTGTCACAAGTAAGTGGAAACAATGCCAAGACTCAGCTAAGGTCCCCGTGATCGCCAATCCACACTCCCAAGTTGAGAGCCCCTTGGGCCCCTGTTAGTCGCCTCTTACGACAGGCAAGGGATACCGCGGGTGTATTCTACATGTGCGTTCCCCACCCGCAGGGGGTAGTGTGTTTGGTCCGTGAGAGGTATTTTATTTCCCTCAAGTCCGCCCGCAAGCCGGTTAGGACCCCCCTATCCGCCACCTGGGACGCGCCACGTGGGAGTATCACCTCTCCCCCTGCTACGCCAGCGTAGCAGGTTCGTGGAGAATGTATATTTGTGGGGTATTTTAAATCAGGAAATTTACAAGAATAATCCACGCGCCATCCACACGGGGATGAAGACAAGAATTTTGAGTGGGATCGGATAATTGGTTTGTGAGAAGCAGATTAATGGTGTACACAAATTACTGAAAGGCGGGATGAGATATAAGAACATTGTAGCGCTGTAAGGGAAGGAGAAAAGACGGGGAGATCAGACCAGTCAAACCCAATGTCACCTACAGGTGACACCTAATATTAATAACATTTCCTGCTCATCAGACTGCATGAAATTCTTTGCCTGTGGGGAGTGTTCAAAGAAAGGTCTTATAATTTGTAATGAGCCAGTGTTGAACTCACAACCTGCATTGGTCAGTCAATTGTTGCTGAGATAGAAGAGCAAGAAGACTGGATTGAAGTGGAGAAGAAACTGCAAGTTATTATGGCGTGGAAAGCGCGTGAGGAAAGGTAATTATATGTTTCCTTTAAAAAAAAAAAAGAATTGGTGTTACGTCGCACCGACACAGATAGGTCTTATGGCGACGATGCGAGAGGAAGGGCCTAGGAATTGGAAGGAAGCGGCCGTGGCCTTAATTAAGGTACAGCCCCAGCATTTGCCTGGTGTGAAAATGGGAAACCACGGAAAACCATCTTCAGGGCTGCCGACAGTGGGGCTCGAACCCACTATCTCCCGATTACTGGATACTGACCTCACTTAAGCGACTGCAGCTATCGAGCTCGGTCTTATCGCTAGTAAAAGAGAACCATGGTATTAGTCTTGTTGGGGCACTAATCAAAAGTAGCGTAGACTCACGGTGTTCCACACATGATGGTACTACTCACAAGTATTGGACTTCGTACAGGTACCGCAGACCTCTGATGTTTCTCACATAATGGCGCCACACAAAGGCAACGCAGACCCACGGTGCCGCTCATATAGTGGTACTAATCACAGGCAACGCCCAGACCCATGGTGTTGCTCACAAGGGTGCGGCTCGCGGGTACTGGAAACCTACAGTGACCCACTCTCTGCTGCTACTAATTACAAACCAATTTCGCACCTAATATAGTGGTACAACTCGCAAGTACAGGCAACCCATGGTGTTCCCCGCGTGATGGTACGAATCAAAAGTAGTTTCATGGTTCTAAGACAATCACCCCTGGTCACCCCTTTTAGTCGCCTCTCACGACAGGCAGGGGATACCGTGGGTGTATTGTTTGTCTGCATCCCCCACCCACAGGGAGTAGACAGACAAGAAGGAAGATATAAGAAGTGATCCGTCACTTCGAAAAATGAAGTAACGACAAAGAAAGGCAAGGGTCACGAAGGGCGTGAAAATGAAAGACTCCCTAGGCGTCGAATGCTCTAATACCGTCGGGGTCGGAAAAGAACAAGAGTTGACCAAGGGAGGTCGGACAGGATATATGAAAATGAGGAGCCTGGCACAAGTAAGTGGAAGCAATGCCAGATCTCAGCTAAGGGCCCCGTGGTCGCCAACTCACGCTCCCAAGTTGAGAGTCCCCTGGCCCCTTTTAGTCGCTTCTTACGACAGTCAGAGGATACCGCGGCTGTATTCTTCATCTGCGTCCCCCACCCACACGGGGTGGCGTCAAATGTGCCCTCGCATTTTGTGCAGTTTGCTTTCATTTACTCTTGTGTGACGAAAAGGCTGGCTCTGCGATCTAGGATTAGCGTGGCTGTCTCTCACCCCGAGGTCTCGGGTTCAATTTCCGGCAGGTGAGGTTTTTTTTACATGGGTCTGAGGGATGGTTCGGCGTCCACTCAGCCTACGTGATGAGATAGCGACCCCAGTGAAGAAAACGAAGAATAACGGCCGAGAGGATTTATCCCACTGACTATGCATCATTTCGTAGTCTGCAAGCCTTCAGGATGAACATTGTGTCGCGTAAGTTCAGGTATTTTTCCTCGCGGGCAACTGAACTTACAACGCTTCTCGTAGATTTCCACAGTTTTTGTATATACACGGGAGGTAATTATATTTTGACAGTAATTATAATTAAATAGAATAAAAAATAATACGAGGAACGTACAATACAATGCACTGATTGCTTTTTTCTTAACTAATACCCTACATATTCTCCGTTAGAATGAACGGGAATGGTTTAGGTTAAGGCCCCGTAGAAAATCCTGAATTATCAACACATTTTTATTGACAGTCAATTAAAATTTGAACACCGGACTAGTCGGCCGTGTGGTTAGGAGCGCGCAGCTGTGAGCTTGCATCCGGGAGATAGTGGGTTCGAATCCCATTGTCGGCAGTTCTGAAGGTGGTTTTCCGTGGTTTCCCATTTTCACACCAGCCACCTCAATTAAGGTCACGCCCACTTCCTTGCAACTCGTAGCCTTTTCCTATCCCATTGTCGCCATAAGATCCATCTGTGTCGGTGCGACGTAAAACCATGAGCAAAAATAAAGAATTGAACCTCATTAACCTTACTTCTTTTATATCCGCGGCGGAATGCAGCGTGAGAGCACAGATCTTTGTCGAAGAGCAAAAGAGATAATGTATCGAGCTATAAACCTGAACCTTAACCAGTCCTGATAAGAATCAATATTTGAACGTTAACGGAGCAAACCGTAACATAACAGAGTCACTATATAATACGGTCATGATACGACATTTCTCTCTCAACTGACTGATACTCTCACAACAGCTACCGTGTACCAATCGATTGCATTTCGCTTCCCGGATATTCATCTGACAATCGGTTGGATCTCCCTCCGTGTCATAGAACATTGGATTTGAATAGACCGACCCACATTCCAGGCTCTGTGTGTTTGTATGTGTTTGGCGTGCTGACTGGCCAACTAATCGCGGGAATGTTACTCAGAGCAACATTTGGTTGAACACAAAAGGCTCCGCACAGGGCTCGCAGTTTACATACACTAATTTATGAAAAAAGTATAACCTTTAAATTAGTAACAGATTATGTGCACATTTTTACTTTTTTCACACTGAAAATATCAGAAAAACATTGCTCCTATTTCGTGTTCAATATGTCACAGAAATGCGTCGTAAAATACACGCAGTGGAAAAAATAAATTAAGTGCCAATAACGTGCTGTGACAATTATACAACATTTTTATAAAGTGTACGTATATTTTGTCCTCAGCCTGAAGGCCGGTTGGATCCTCGACAGTTCCACCATCAGCTGTCATAGATGACCTAGGAATCACTGAAGAGACGTACTAGAGAAATGAGGAACGAGGTGCTTTCCCGTTGCTTTCCTCACTGAGCCAGCCGTTCCTATTTCATATCAGTCCGCCAGGCTCAATGAAATGCATACACCAACCAACCCTGTGACTAGCCTTCTAACTCCAATTTAGCAGGTTCGATCCTGGCACAGTCCGCTGATATTTGAAGGTGCTCAAATACGTCAGCCTCGTGTCGGTAGATTTACTGGCACGTAAAAGAACTCCTCCGGGACCTCTGCGTCTGCAAAAGCTGTAAAAGTAGTTAGTGGGACGTAAAGCAAATAACATTATTACCACCCTATGAGCAACATTTTCACATCATTCATAGCCGGGATTGGCTGCTTAAGAAATGGAATTACTAGCATCGCTCTTACCTCAGTCACTTTCAGAGTCAAAGAGAAGGACAAGATTCAGACCCGTCGATGAAAGTAACAAAATTGCCCTAACCCATACCAGAAGACAAAGTGCATTATAAACACTAGGTCTCGGCAGCATAGGCATTTTTATATTTCTACTGTTAAAATATATTTTGAATGGAAATTGCAATACATAATTCTTTTATAAGGAATATATCAATCAAATCAATCAATCAGATCAATGAATTAACATTGATCTGTATTGAAGGCAGTTACCCAGGTGCCAGGTTTCCTATCTGTTGTTTTCGTAACCTTTTCTTAAATGATTGCAAAGAATTTGGAAAATTATTGAACATCTCAAGGCAGTATTATTGAATCTTTATATATTTTATATATATGAATGATATGAGTGAAGAACTGAAGTAAGAGATAAGGCGTTTTGCGGAAGATGTTATTCTGCATAGTGTAAGAAATAAGTTACAAGATTGTGAGCAACTGCAAAAAGACCTCGACAATTTTGTGAGATGGACAGATGATGATGAACGTTGTTAAAAGACAGGTTGTGAGATTCACTAATAAGAAAAGTCCTCTCAATTTATATACTGCGTTGATGGCATTAATGTTCCTTGTAAGTACTTAGGTGTTGATATCAGGAAAGATCTTCATTGGGATAATAACATAAATGGAGTTGTAATTAAAGGGTACAGAACTCTGCACATGATTATGAGGGTATTTAGATGTTGTACTGTAGTAAGGATGTATAGGAGAGGGATTGATTGATTGATTGATTGATTGATTGATTGATTGATTGATTGATTGATTGATTGATTGATTGATTGATTGATTGATTGATTGATTGATTGATTGATTGATTGATTGATTGATTGATTGATTGATTGATTGATTGATTGATTGATTGATTGATTGATTGATTGATTGATTGATTGATTTCTGTTGTTTAAAGGGGCCTAACATCGAGGTCATCGGTCCCTAATCGCACGAAATGAGACGAAATGAAATGACAACATAAAATTCCAAAATCCTCCACTGTCCAGAATTCAAAGCATGAGTACGAAGAATGAATGGATGGACGGAGATGAATTTAAAACGATCAGTGGATCCGACCCGCAGTGCCTCACATACACAGAGACTGGCACAAAACAATCGTATTACCGACCAAGGGACTGCTTCTATGGTACGATGCTGAATCAATTGTGTGTATAGTCAAAACGGGTCCAAAATCCTGGTCATCAGCCCCTCATAATGGTTTTATCGCAAGGAAAGTAGAACCATGCTATGTGTAATGTTGCGGTACTAATCAAAAGTAGCGGAGACTCGCAGTATTCCACACATTATGGTATATTTACTATTCACAGAAAGTGTAATGCCCACATGTAACACAGACCTATGGTGTTTCGCATATTGCGGCGCTATTTACAGGCAACGCAAACCTATAAAGGCAACGCAAACCTATGGCGTTCCTCACATAAGTGGACTAACCACAGGGACCCGTACTATCCCGTGGAATTCTTCACATAGTGGGAACTGAGCATAGGTAAGGCAGAACCATGATGTCGCTAATCCCATGGTGTCTCTCGTATAGGGGTACGAATCACAGGTTCTGTAGGACCCACATCCATATTCACACACTGTCGCTACTAATCATCACAAACCTATTGCGTACCTAACATAGTGGTACTACGCACAAGTAAATGCAACCCATGGTGTTCCTGCTTGATGGTACTAATTACAAGTAGTTTCATGGTTCTAATCGGATCATCCCTTGGTCGCCCCTTTTAGTCGCCTCTTACGACAAGCAGGGGATACCATGTGTGAATTTTTCGTCTGCCTCCCCCACCCATAGGGGGTGTGTATTTTGTCCGCGAGAGGTATTTTCTTTCCCTGAAGTCCGCCGGCAAGCCGGTTAGGACCCCCTATCCGCGACCTGGGACGCGCCACGTGGGAGTATCACCTCTCCCCCTGCTATGCCTGTGTAGCAGGTTCGTGGCATATAAGTCTCTGTTATGACCCAAACTAGAGTATGGTTCCAGGGTACGGGACCCTCATCAGGATTACTTAATTCGAGAACTGGAAAAAATCCCATGAAAAGCGGCTCGATTTGTTCTGGGTGATTTCCGACAAAAGAGTAGCGTTACGAAAATTTTGCACAGTTTGAGCTGGGAAGACTTGGGAGAAAGGATACGAGCTGCTTGACTAAGTGGTATGTTCCGATCCGTCAGTGGAGAGATGGCGTGGAATGACATTAGTAGACGAATGAGTCTGAGTGGTGCTTTTAAAAATATGAAGATAAAGTTGGAATTCCAGAGAAAAATACTTTCGAAGGAAATTGGCAACTAAATACACTTAAATTTATAACATTCTTTAGCTTGTCCCAGTTATTGCTGGGGTCGCTGCAGTCACCCACGCTAATTTTGGACTTGGCCGTGGGTTTAAGGCCGTATGGTCTTCCTGATGTCACGTATATCTTCAACTGAAAATCCCGACCCATGATCAACCGGAATTCGAACCTCAGCTTGGCGTCTGGGAAGTCAACAGCTAAACCACTAAGCAAATCATGCCTCCCCCCCAATTACATAAATAGTTATAAAGTAGCTAATAGTCCTACTCCTTGGATGAATAGTCAGCGTCGAAGCATTCGGTTCGCAGGGTCCTGGATTCGACTTTCGGCTGGTTCGCGGATTTTAACCGCGTCTGGTTAATTTCTCAGTGAGAATAAATGTTTGTAATTTTGTCTCAGTTGTTCATATAAACTACCAACTGCCAATTACTACAGAAACAGACAAAAATGAATACATTTCTGTACGAAGGTCATCCGACCGTAAAGAGGGCCAAGTCCAAATATGCGATGCAGTTCGCACCCAAGACCCTACCAAGGTGTGAGTTTAAGAATAAGAATAAGGAGAAGAATTACCATGAAACATTTAATTTCGATTTAGATGAACCCCAAGCAAACCTATGGTGCATAAAGGCCCTTAATATCAATGGCCTGCCATGATTACTACTTCCCGTTGAGATAGCTTGAAGATATTGGAGTGTGATGTGGACGGTGTGACGATACCCTCAGTCGTATTAGTGACCGAGTCCGCTGCGTTTTTTATCGGACTGCTCCTCAGTTTGCCTAACGAGAGGCTGACAATCCTTTTCAGCCCTAACAACAAATTAGAAATGTTTGGACTGATCGAATTCGCGGCAACCGGTTAAGGAGCACTGACGCTAAACTTACAACATGAGCCTGGCGAATAAACAAATATTTTTTCAGTCTTATATCAGTCCGGCTCCTTGGCTGAATGGTCAGCACAGACGTCTTTGGTTCAGAGTACCCCGGGTTTGATTCACGGCGAGGTCGGGGGTTTAATGGTGTCTGGTTAATTCCTCTTATTGAATTCATCCCCCATACAGGGTTGTGTACGCCAGCTTTGAGATAGACATAACAACGTCGCATAAAATTCTGGCGTACCTGGTCGAACAATTCTGGCGTCGTTTTAACGACGCTATAGGCAGACATGATTCTTGTCAGCGGCTGCTCCTCCACCTCAATGTCTACACGTGTCTCGTTGATGAGCTCACAGGTAGAGCTCAAGTGGGTTGAGATCAGGCGAACAAGCAGGCCATTCGACAAGACATCTTCTTCTACCTCGATGTCTGATTAAGGTGCTCACAAGCAGCATCATGTAAAATGATGATGATGATGCTTGTTGTTTAAAGGGGCCTAACATCGAGGTCATCGGCCCCTAATGGTACGAAATGAAACGACAAAGTAAAAGTTCAAAATTATCCACTGACCAAAATAAAAAATGCCATGAAGAATGAATGAACGAATGAATGAATGAATGAACATGAATTTAAAACAATCAGTGGATCCGACTCAAAAAACTATCATAGTTAATAGTATTACTGACCAAGGGACCACTTCCAAGGCAAATCGAGGATGCTTGGTGTCTAAATGGGTCCAAAATACAAGTCAAAGGCCCCTCAGAATGGTACTTATCGCTAGTAATGTAGAACCATGGTATCTCTCCTGTTGCGGTACTAATCAATGGTAGCAGAGACTTGCGGTATTCCACACATTATTGTACTACTATTGTTTTTCTCACTCTGCGGCGCCATTCACAGGCAACGCAAACCTATGATGTTCATCACATAAGAGTACTAACCACAGGGACCTCTCCCTATCCCGTGGTGTTCCTCATATAGTGGGTACTAATCACAGGTAAGGCAGGTCCATGGTAGCTATCATCCCATGGTCCCGCTCATATGGTGGTACTAATCACAGGTACTGCAAAAGCCGACCGCGCGGTGCTCCTGTGTGCTACTAATCACAAACCTATTTCGTACCTAATATAGTGGTACTACGCACAAGTAAAAGCGACCCTTGGTGTTCTCCGCGTGGTGGTACTAATCACATGTAGTTGCATGGTTCGAATACAACCATCCCTTGGTCGCCCCTTTTAGTCGCCTCTCACGACAGGCAGGGGATACCGTGGGTGTATTATTCGTCTGCCTCCCCCACCCACAGGGGGTGTGTGTTTGGTCCGCGAGAGGTATTTTATTTCCCTCAAGTCCGCCGGCAAGCCGGTTAGGACCCCCCTATCCGCCACCTGGGACGCGCCACGTGGGAGTATCACCTCTCCCCCTGCTACGCCTGCGTAGCAGGTTCGTGGCATCATGTTAAAAGTGGACTGCGGCCCCACCATGTTCAACCCACATGTGTTGACAAACCTGAAACCCACGGAAAACGACGTGCTTGATGTCTAAAGGGGTCCAAAAACCAGGTCTAAGTCCCCTCAGAATGGTACATGAGGCGAGTAAAGTAGAACCATGGTATTTGTCATATTGGGGTACTAATCAAACGTAGCGAAGACTCACGGTGTTCCACACAAGATGGTACTACTCACAAGTATTGTATTTCGTATAGGTAACGCAAACCTATGGTGTTTCTCACACAATGGCGCCACTCATAGCCGACGCAAACCGATGAGGTTCCTCACCTAGGTGTACTAACCACAAGGACTCGCACTATCCCGTGGTGTTCCTCACATAGTGGGTACTAATCACAGGCAACGCAGACCCACGGTGTCGCTCATATAGTGGTACAACTCACAGGCAACGCCCAGACCCGCGGTGTTGCTCACATGGGTTCGACGCACGGGTACTGGAAACCCACAGGAGAACCCCCTCTTGCTGCTACTAATCACAAACCTATTTTGTACCTAATGTAGTGGTAGTACTCACAAGTACCATCTTCAAGGCTGCCGACAGTGGGATTCGAACCCACTATCTCCCGGATGCAAGCTCACAGTCGCGCGCCCCTAACCGCACGGCCAACCCGTCCGGTCTATTGATTTTCTATAAAATCCGTGGACTAGATGTAAAACTTCCCTTATACGTTACGTCCGTTTGTTATGTGTATAATCTCGCTTGGACACTTTTTTCTTTGAGGGAATATTTCGGGCTGTTCAATGTATTACTTTTTGGCACCGGAAAATATTGAAATATGGAGGCAACTTCAATGATGGTTCAGACCTTCGTTTCGTGGTAACTGTTAAATGACTTACCATTTATAAAGCAAAGCCGACTACACAATCGCTGCTCAATTTGGAGAGATCTTCAAGTTTGGTCCCATGCCTTATTGTCATATCTCGATTCTGTACACTATAGATAGTGCAACATTTCTTGGTTACAATCAAATCTCTCCAACTTGATTGTGACTGGCATTAGGGAAGGGCGCCTGTCATTTTAAAGTACACCTTACATAGGAAACAATGTATGGGGTACTCTCCGTTTTGTTTCTTATGTAGCGCTAAGAGACGTGCAATTTAATATAATCTTACTCACTACGAGTGCAGTATGTTACGTAGAACTCCGTATATGAGATATAATACCGTAGCGAAGCACGGGTACATTTGTAGTTGATTACAATGTCCTTATGCACATAGTACTCAAACACTGGTATATGGTAGTGCATGAATTTATCCCAACCAACAATAAATTACATCGTACCCGCGTGACGGATAATCTAATTTGCACAGTGTGCAAGAAAGGAGGAGACACCGTAATGTACACACAGTGTCCCCCTGTGGGTGGGGGCGGTAGAATAACACCCACGGTATCCCCTGCCTGTCGTAAGAGGCGACAAATGGGGCCCCAGGGGCTCTGAACTTTGGTGCGTGGGTTGGCGACCACGGGGCCATTAACTGAGTCCTGGTAATGCTTCCACTTACTTATGCCAGGCTCCTTACTTTCATCTATCCTATCCGACCTCTCTTGGTCAACTCTTGTTCTTTTCCGACCCCAACGCTATTAGGTTTGCGAGGGCTAGGTAGTCTTTCATTTTCACGCCCTTCGTGGCCCTTGTCTTTCTTTGACCGATACCTTCATTTTTCGAAGTGTCGAACCCCTTCCATATTTCTCTCTGATTAATGTTATACTAGTTGTACTTCCTCTTAAAACAATAATCACTACCACCACCACCATGCACACACAGTGCAACAGTGCTTACAAGTTCAACCAGCGTGGCGGAGGGTGAGATCTTTAAGACAGCTGAGCGGTTAACATAGCAATCGAATAGTTCCCGAACGGATCGTAAGATATTACCATGTCCAGCCTATACAGTTCCAAGCTGCAGTAATGTTGCTTCTTGGCGTATACGAGCCTTTTGTTTTACGTTTAACCACAGTCACGTAATAGCAAACTTGTGAACCTCTAACTAGACGTGTATGGTTAACTGTACACGATATTCAAATAAGAAAAGGTTTTTTTAGGTTTGGAAATGAACAGCTAAGATAGTGAAATAAAAGAATAGGGCCCCACATGCTTTACTTGTAACTAATTTTACCAGTATTATCATTCGACCTCCTTATTATTATTATTATTATTATTATTATTATTATTATTATTATTATTATTATTATTATTATTTATTATGTATTTTGTTGGTTGCGATTATCGTGAAATGCATTACTGGAAAATGAGAGAACAATCACAAAAAGGCCCAGCTGGCTTAGTGTATTCCCTTCACCCGTTGTGCAGCTCACCTGTAAACTCCTGATATAAGATAGAGCTGATCTCCAAATTAACTGAGGGCCTTATATTACTACTACTAAACGTCTTCGTTCCTCCCCTGAAGGGGTGCGCACTAACGTAAGTGGCTTATACGGTGCGAGAGCCGCGTCAACATTTTTTATTTTTATTTTTATTTTCTATACGCTTGGCCATCTGGAGTTCCTACTTCGGGTACTTTCATTTCTAACCAAGCCCTGCATGTTCTATAAATTTGAGCGAAATCGGTGGTGACGAGTAGAGAATGCCACCTTGCAAGAATTGAGAGTTCTCTCACAAACAACGTGTCAGTGATGCTGTAAATTAAGCCATTAAAGCTTGTTGGTGTAATAAATATCAATTATAGCTAAATTCCACGCCAAGTGTGGTTGCCACATATAAATAAATCATTCATTACGGCATAACAGGTGTACATATTATGAAAAGCAATGTCATCGCACTCATACTCGGATGAAATTACATTTTAACCAAGTGAACAAGTTGGCTATGGCATTATTGCCATCATTTATCACAGGTGAGTATTTACCGTAATGGATACCAACCTGAGACCTTTCACACAGTAGAGATCAATGCTTCTTCACTATCACGATGAGAGCTGGGCCATCTCTGCAATTGCTACTCTTGCGCTGCCGCCCTCCCCAACCACATGCGATTTGTCATACTGCCCCCGCCATTTCCGCTGACGAAACTACGGGCAACTTGCTTGCTTGCTTTTCATCTCTCGTCTGCTTCATATCCGCCGCGTTTTAGTTAGTGGTATAAATAAAACCGCAATTTGTTCACACTATTGATTAATTTATATAACTTTTTTCCTGTCGCAAACGATTGCTTCCACACTGGTCTTTGTTTGAATATGAATTTTATGTTTTCACGCTAGTTATAAAGTTACGATCATACTGCGGTCATAAACACGTCTTTCTTTTCCATTAAACCACTAAAGTAATGAACTTAATGGCTGTAAAAATTTGGAAAACAGAATCAAAATCGTAATTTCATTATATTGCCATGATATTAAATTCCATATCAATATTCCAAACTAGAGAATAGTGACGGGTTCGCGGTAGTTATGTTACCTTTAGGGTTAGAAAAAGGCTGTTGCAGCTCCTGACGAGTATTGGTGATTTTATGGCGGCTGGGAGTTGGGTCGTACGACTGTGAAAATGAGCGTTTCGTTCTGTACGGTATGTATTTTAGTTTAGGAGTGATTTTACTTATTAATTGATTTGGTTACCCCGAAAATAGTTACTTGCTAACAGTCCAGTCACAATTAATATAATAGTAAATAACAAAATAGCATACAGCACACACATTTACGAATTTATCTACCAGTGGGACAAGGTAACATCGAGAAAACAATGTGGCAACTAATATAGGCCTATACATTAGGTACAGTATTTGCTGGCGAGATGTAGTGTTTCCAGTGCACTATGTTTTCTGGTATGGGTCAGAGTAAACTTGTTACTTTCATCGACCTGTCTCAGTCTTATCCTTGGCTTTGACAACTGATGATGCTGATGACGCTTGTTGTTTAAAGGGGCCTAACATCTAGGTCATCAGCCCCTAACGGTACGAAATGAGACGAAATGGAAAGACAAAACTCCAAAATCCTCCACTGACCAAAATTCAAAACGTGAGGACGAAGAGAGTATGGATGGATATGAATTTAAAACAATCAGTGGATCCGACAGCCAATGTCTCGCATTCACAGAAACTGACGTGAAATAATAGTATTACTGACCAAGGGACTGAGTCCATAGCACAAGACTGAATCTATGATGCTTGCAGGGTAAAGGGGTCCAAAATCCAAGTCATCAGAACCTCATATTGGTACTTTTCGCTAGGAAAGTGGAACCATGGTATCTGTCATGTTGCGGTACTAATCAAAAGTAGCGTAGACTCGCGGTATTCCACACAGTATGGTTTTACTCACAGGTACGGAAATTCGCACATGTATTACAGACCTATGGTGTTTCGCACATTGCGGCGCCATCTACAAGCAACGCAAACCTATGGTGATCATCACATAACAGTACTAACCACAGGGACTCGCGCTATCCCGTGGTGTTCCTCGTGTAGTGGGTACTAATCATAGGCAAGCCAGAAACATGGTAGCTATCATCCCATGGTCCCGCTCATATGGTGGTACTAATCACAGGTACTGCAAAAGCCGACCGTACGGTGCTCCTGTGTGCTACTAATCACAAACCTATTTGGTACATAATATAGTGGTACTACGCGCAAGTAAAAGCAACCCATAATGCTTTCCGTGTGGTGGTACTAATCACAAGTAGTTTCATGGTTGCAAGACAATCATCCCTTGGTCGCCCCTTTTAGTCGCCTCTAACGACAGGCAGGGGATACCGTGGGTGTATTCTTCGTCGGCGTCCCCCGCCCACAGGGGGTTGTGTGTTTGGTCCGCGAGAGGTATTTTATTTCCCTAAAGTCCGACGGCAAGCCGGTTAGGACGCACCTATCCGCCACCTGGGACGCGCCAAGTGGGAGTATCACCTCTCCCCCTGCTACGCCAGCGTAGTAGGTTTGTGGGTCTTTGACAACATGAAAGTGACCCAGGTACGAGTGATGCTAGTAATACCAGTCCTTATGCAGCCAGTCCCTGTTATGAATGGTGTGAAAATGTCGTTTATAGTGTTGGTTGGTGCATACATTACAGTTGGTTTGGCAGACTGATATGTAATAGTAACTTCTGGCCCGGTGAGGAAAGCAACGGAAAACTATCTCACTCCTCATTTCCCTAGTATGCCTTTTCAGTCAAGCCTAGGCTATCTAATGAGAGCTGTTGGCGGAGCTCTGGAGGATCAAACCAAGCTTCGGGCTGAATACACAACAAACCTACATACTGTTGGTAAGACTGACAGGTAAGGGTAGGAAACATACATTCTCATTTCTAAATGCAGTACAAAGAACAGAAAACCGGCTAGAAGGCTACAAAACATCCACAAGATGTCTAGGAATATCATCAGCTAATACCTGGAAAATATTCACCAATGGTTATAAGGCCACCGTAAACCAAGAACTTCTCCACATTCAGTTCAAATCATTTTCTAACAAGACGACTAATTACTGGTGAATCTTCGGCAAACGGTTTCTGTCATACAGTATAATCATTGATGATATGGCTATAGTGTTGACTCTTTCCGAGGTATTCCACACTGTCCAGGAAGATGATGGGTAGCACCTTATTCTAAGTCCCGGTATACTGAATCTACTCAAATGTTATCCATACTATTTTCCCCAGATGGGTCTACTAGAAGAGTTGATATTATTGCATTGGCATAATTATTGACCCTTCTGTCCGTTTCGAGTTTGGTCTTCAACAAGCTACTGTTAATTATTACAAAATCTGATACAGACTCAAATGCCTTGATGAAATAGGACTACAGAAAGGAGCACAAGGTGCGCTATACCTCGTTTGCTGAGGAATTTCGAAAAAAATAAAATTCCAAAGATCGTACGAGATATGATGTTGATGATGATGATGATGATGCTTGTTGTTTAAAGGGGCCTAACTTCGAGCTCATCGGCCACTAATGGTATGAAATGAAATGACAAATTAAAGGTTCAAAATCATCCACTGACCAAAATAAAAAAATGTCATGAAGAATGAATGGATGGATATGAATTTAAAACAGTCAGTTGATCCAACTCAAAAACTATCATAAATAATAGTATTACTGACCAAGGGACCACTTCTAAAGCACAATCCTCAACCTAGGATGCTTCTTGTCTAAAGGGGTCCAAAATACAGGTCAAAGGCCCCTCATAATGGAACTTGGCGCTAGTAAAGAAGAATCATGGTATTTGTCATGTTGGGGTACTAATCGAAAGTAGCGAAGACTCGCGGTGTTCCACACATGATGGTACTACTTACAAGTATAGTACGTCGTACAGGTAACGCAGACCTATGGTGTTTCTCACACAATGGCGCCACTCATAGCCAACGTAAACCGATGGGGTTCCTCACCTAGGTGTACTAATCACGGGCGCCGGTATTCCCATAGTGTTCCTCACATAGTGGGTACTAATCGCAAGCAACGCAGACCTACGGTGTCGCTCATATAGTGGTACTAATCACAGGCAATGCCCAGACCCGTGGTGTTTCTCACAATGGTACTAATCACGGGTACTTGAGACCCACAGTGACCCACTCTCTGTTGCTACTAATCACAAACCCCCGGTGTACCTAATATAGTGGTACTACTCGCAAGTATAGGCGACCCATGGTGTTCCCCGCGTGATGGTACTAATCAAAAGTAGTTTCATGGTTCTAAGACAATTATCCCTTGGTCGCCCCTTTTAGTCACTTCTCACGACAGGCAGGGGATACCGTGGGTATATGCTTCGTCTACGTCCCCCACCCACAGGGGTAGAGAGAGAGAAAAAGAGAAGAAAAAGGAGGGATCCGTCACTTCGAAAAATGAAGTGATGATGATGTTTGTTGTTTAAAGGGGCCTAACATCGTGGTCATCAGCCCCTAGTGGTACGACATGAGACAAAATGAAATGACAACTTAAAATTCCAAAATCCTCCCCTGGCCAGAATTCAAAGCATGAGGACGAAGAATGAATGGATGGACGTAGATAAATTGAAAACTATCAGTGGATCCCACCCACAGTGCCTCACATTCACAGAAGCTGGCACAAAACAATCTTATTAACGACCAAGGACAGCTTCTATAGTACGATGCTGAATAGATTAAGCGTATAGTCGAAACGGGTCCAAACTCCAGGTCATCAGCCCCTCATAATGGTATTTATCGCTTGGAAAGTAGAACCGTGCTATGTGTAATGTTGCGGTACTACTTCAAAAGTAGCGGAGACTCGTGGTATTCCACACATTATGGTACTATTCACAGGTAGTGTAATGTGCACATGTAACACAGACCTACGGTGTTTCGCACATTGCGGCGCTATTTGCAGGCAACGCAAACCTATAAAGGCAACGCAAACCTATGGCGTTCCTCACATAAGTGGGCTAACCACAGGGACCCGTACTATCCCACGGAATTCCTCACATAGTGGGAACTGAGCATAGGGAAGGCAGAACCATGGTGTCCCTCATACAGGGATACGAATCACAGGTACTGTAGGACCCACATCCTGATTCACACACTGGCGCTACTAATCACAAACCTATTGTGTACCTAACATAGTGGTGCTACGCGCAAGTAAATGCAACCCATGATGTTTTCTGCGTGATGGTACCAATTACAAATAGATTTATGGTTCTAATTGGATCATGCCTTGGTCGCCCCTTTCAGTCGCCTCCCACGACAGGCAGGGGATACCATCGGTGAATTCTTCGTCTGCCTCCCCCACCCACAGGGGTGTGTGTGTTTGTTCCACAAGAGGTATTTTATTTCCCTCAAGTCCGCCGGCAAGCCGGTTAGGATCCCCCTATCCGCCACCTGGGACGCGCCAAGTGGGAGTATCACTTCTTCCCCTGCTATATCTGCATAGCAGGTTCGTGGCCGTACGAGATAAGGTAGTCACCATAGTACTAAAGAAGTGTTGGCAAATTTTGAATCACCTCTTAATCCACACCTCTAGGCATTGTTTGAATTCTTTTTATCATGTTATTATATTTTAATATTCTAATTAACATTTTAATTGCCATGTGTGTGTACTGATTTCTTTAGGGCTACCTCCATGGGCAGGTAAATAAGTCAAAAACCATTACAGTTACCAAAATAACACCGGGTTATCTTTCTGATTCATATTATTTTCTTCTGATTTTTCTCATTTCTCTATAGTCATTTAATAGGTATACTACGTGTATAGTATAGCTTTAACATTTATTTTGTAACGTAATTCTAACACATGGAAGGTTATCACTGTCGCAAGAATGGGAAATGGCTGGGATTGGGAAGTTAGTGGCCATTGCCTCAATTTACGTGCAGTTAGTGTGAAAATGGGTAACCAAGATTAACCATTTTCAGAGCTGCTGAATGAAGCTCAAAGCAACGCTACCAAACCTCACGCTACCCACACGATCGGTAAGTAATCATAATGTTATTCGTTTTACGTCTCACGGACTACTTCTACAGTTCTTGGAGACGCCACGGTGCCTGAATTTTGTTCCACAGTAAAGTAAAGTAAGGGTATATTCTGCCCGAAGGCAGGTCCGAACCTCCGCAGCGGTGTTCCTGAGCCGGTGTTTACGTACGGTAGGGTGGCCACTTCCTTTCCCTTACCCCCACCAACAGCGCGGTGCAACCCATCCAACTCCTAACCACACCCAATGTTGCTTAACATCGGAGATCTCACGGGATCCGATGTTTCAACACGGCGACGGCCGTTGGCATGTTCCGCAGTAAATCCAGTGAATCTCCCACACGAGGCTGGCGTATTTGAGCATCTCCAAATACCACGGCAATGAGCAGGGATCGACCCCGTCAACTTGATCTCAGAAGGCGAGCACTCCACAGTAACAGCTACTCAGCCCGGCGCTCGGTAAGTCATTTTTATTTATTTTACAATTTGCTTTACGTCGCACCGACACAGACAGGAGAGAAAAGACCTAGGAGTGGGAAAGAAGCAGCCTTGGCCTTAATTAAGGGACAGCCCCAGCATTTGGCTGGTGTAAAATGGGAATCCACGGAAAACCATCTTCAGGGCTGCCGACAGTGGCGTTCGAACCCACTCTCTCCTGGATGCAAGCTCACAGCTGCGCGCCCCTTAACGCACGGCCAACTCGCCCGGTACTCGGTAAGTTAATTGTTAAGTATAAACATATAAGGGTTTCCCAAATGAAACCGAGATTTTTGTATGTCTTTATTAAAAGAGAAGAGAACATTGCGTAGACAGCCGTGGATGGCTACGCATGTCAAGAAGAAATCTGACATCCTTGGAAGGTAGAGTACTGTTTGTATCTGAGGAAGCAACGTAATTAGGTGCGTTTATCCGAGGAATTCGTCCAAACTTGCCCAGCGTCGGTTATTACTTATTTCTAGGACTCGGATATTTAGGAAAAGTCATATTTTTTCTTTGTCTCTATTTTCTTGCCTGACTGGATTTTCGTGAAAATCAGGTGATTATATTTACAATTAAATGATATTTATTTGTCATATAAATGCATATTTTGGCTAATTTTTGTCATAAGGTCATATTTTGTGCAATTGCCCGTTTAGAAGCTGCTAGCTTAGAAATTCATGCAAGTATTTAAATTGTGGGAAGTGTTGAACTTTCAGCACAACGATCACATGGAAAATTTTTCGTCAGTGTAAACGGAAACTTCAAAACGTGCTTAACCGAAGTGACGGTTTTCGCTGTGTTCTTAGAGGACAAGGTACTTCATACTCGACAGCGTGATTTAACATTATTCAAATATGCTCTAATAATGTCTTGTGACTATAAAGGAGCTTCCCTTCTTACAAGAATGTGTTAAGTGATAATCGAAGGTCTTCCGCGCCCGATGCTTTGAAGATGAATCTTGGCATATACTTCAATACCACCCGCGGAAAGAATGAAAAATTTTTGTGAGTTTACACTATTTTCCCTGCCGCCCTACCATAATATATCGACAGACGTCTACTTATTTCGTTTCGTGGTGCTCAATTTAATCTTTATCGCATTTGAGTAATATTAATGTAAACTGGGCTTAAATGTTCCAAAATATGTCTTAAAATATATTGATTTCTAGTTTTCTCGTATTTCGAACCTCCAATGAAGGGTGCAAACATGTTCTGCCTTTTAAAATGTTGTGTGATCTGGTCTTAGCGAACTTAGTACTATATAGGTATGTATTCGAAATGTTTGATAAGTGAATCGAGGACAATAGACTGTGAGTAACTGCTATACATGCATATTCAGAAAATTGATATGAAAGGAAGAATAAAGAAATTAGTTAACAAACACTTATCAAAGGAATTGCCGTTTCGATTTATAACTTATGTTAAAATGGACATATTTAGATTAATCATTTTCGGGTCATATTTTGTAATTTTCACGTAATATTTTGTCAATTTTGAGGTCATATTTGCTTGCTTATTTGGGCTATTTTTAGGTCTTAAACATCCGAGCCATACTTATTACGTTTATGGTTGGGGACAGTTTTTAGCGGAGCCATCATAAGAAGGATATGCACGCGAATGAGTGAGTATCACCCTGTAAGGTTTTCAGACAGTGTTGAGAATTTCGTCATGGATGAGAAAAGACATACCAAAACCAGGTCAGAAACAATGGACAGCCTGGAGAGAAAAAGAAAAAAAAAACAAATAATCAAGGGATGCCGGTTCCGTAAGCAATGGAGAGTCCCAGACGCCGGAGAAGTACACATCAAAAGCCAGCTAAGTGTGAACAGCCTCAAAGGAAATGTCCGCTTTGTGCAGAAAGCCCTACAAAATCGGATAAATTGCCACGTACGGCGAGCATTTAAATACGTGACAGAAGAATTTCATTTTTTTTTCGGCGATGTATATTATCATTCCTCTAACACTTAACCTCCATCTAACAGTTTAGCGACGTAAAGCCGCTAGCAAAAAAAAAAAAAAAAAAAAAAAAAAAAAAAAAAAAAAAAAAAAACCGGTTTGGCCAAACTCGAAACATCCAAACATGTTAATAAATCGCTTGTATCCCGTTGTAGCCTGCTAGGTGCACTCCCAGAGAACTCTCATCAATGTGCAGATCTTCAGATCAATAAACAGGTCTTCAGATTAATTTTCACCTCCTGGACAAACCAAACATGGCTCTCGCGTAAGTTATATCATTCTCTGTACATCCATTTTGAAGACATCAACATATGTGCGTACAGCAATATGCTTCAATTTTATGACGAAATAGTCAACACGCCCATCATTGTTTACCACACAGTACAAGCCAGATCTAGTGGTCAGACTGAAATGAACAGAGTGTGCAATCTGTATAAATTCATATGCTTGTTCATGCCATGACTTGTCCATTAAAATGAATACGTGTAAACAATCATATCTTGTAGCAAAACTTGATGGTGGTATTAATGATGAAAATTTATAAACATGCATTGATTTAATCATCCAAGAAGCACCCACATACGAAGAAAACGAAAATTATTCTGAAGGACCTGCGTAATAGCCTGAAGAGGAGGCTAATTCAGGATATAAAACAAAGCAAGGTTAAGCTCCGAGAAAAATGTGAAAACAATTCTCGCAACAACAAAAAAAAGAAGAAATTCCAATAACCAAAATCAAACCCCATGAAACAGTAGCTCCGAACGCCCTTGGCCTACCAAGTGAACGCTGTTCAGCTCGAAGACCTGCATATTATGTATTGTCGTTCTTGGCTGTCTAGACAGGGGCCGCTATTTCTCCGTCAGATAGCTGCTCAATTGTAATCACGTAGGCTCAGTGGACCTCGAACCAGCCCACAGATTCAAGTAAAAACCGCTGACCTGTCCGGAAATTGAATCCGGGGCCTTCAGGTAAGAGGCACGCACGCTACCTCTACAGTGCGGAGCCGGCTGAAAAAATAGAATCACCATGACATATTAAAATAATTGAGACACACCTCAACCAGTAACACCAACTGCACAGGTCAATAAGACAACAGCAATGATCAACACAACACCTATAACATCAACGTTAAAATAAAAATAATTGAAACAGTGTCGATTATTTTCCACAAAAGATCCTCACGAGAATACTTCCCTACCTCTGACAAGGTTTACCCCAAGCGAGTAACCTCACTCCAGTGAATAAAATATGTTACATTTGAATGCAATATTTTTCCTTAAAGCAGGTGTACATAATAGCCTAACGATATTTTAGTTTTTATTTTCAAAATCTTCCACCACTTTGAGGCTGCCAAAGACAAAGAATGCACATTCATTCAAAAATAAAAATAAAAAATATGTAAATGATGTCTCAGTCTGGCGAATATAAGCGGTGTCTGAGTATCAAAAGAGAACCCCTGAGCGCTTTAAACCCCCAGTCGATGAACTCCTTGGTACTGACGTTAAAGTCCTTCATCAGTTCTATCTTCTTAGGGACTGTCCCTCTCGCACCGATCATGAAACCCCCTACTTCTATGTCAGTTTATAATTGATTATAGTCAGTAGAAGAAAACATACGGAGAGTAGTTATCTCTGAAGTATCATCTCTGTATGGGTTAATAATAACGAAGTTTTGTAATCATGTATGTACATAAAACAACTTTGATTCACAGATATGGAACATTATAGAGTTTAACTCACTAATAACTAAGGGCGACAATAATTATAAGTTTAGTATTATTTTCGTTTTTCATATCTGTTCAGTTTTGTTCCCTTGTTCCTTAGGTATTGTTGTTTGTCTGCCTGTTTTATTTTCTTTGGTTTTGTTAGTTAGTTTGTTTTGGCTACCTTCTAATGAGATTGCTGGTTGTTTGTCTGCCCGTTTTATTTTATTTTATTTTGGTTTTATTTTAGTTTGGTTTTGTTAGTTTATTTGTTTTTGGCTGATGACGTACAGTGGAGTTGGAAGAGGCGGGGATAGGCCTGACCTATCTCAAGCTAAAGTGTTGATTCGGTACGTCTGCACATGTAAAGTAGAGTAAAGTAGTGAATAGTGTTAGGTTAGAGGAAGTAAGTTGTCAATGAGACAGTGAAAGATGAGCCGAGTTATGGAATCCGTCTCGGCAGTGAAATATAGGTGTGACAGCCTACATGTAGAGCTAGGCAATCCGCACACATGTGGGTTGTTACAGGAAGGAGTGGTGAGGAAATAACATTGACAGCTTAAAGGGTCTATGAGGTATCGGTTTCCGAGCCTCATGAGACATGTCTGGTCGTGACATCCCAGGGAAGGGTGGTAGCAGTTCCTCACCAGGGGTGATGTCGCGGCCAGACAGATTTAGGATAGATTTAGTATATATTCATGTAGTAAAGTAGTTAGTTTAGTTAGGTGGTGTGTTGCATGTGGAGCTGGCGATCCGCCCATGTGCAAGATGCTACAAAGTAGATTTAGAAGTAGTTAAGTAGTATATTCATGTAGTAAAGTAGTTAGTTTAGTTTAGGTGGTGTGCTGCATGTGGAGCTGGCGATCCGCCCATGTGCAGGATGCTACAAAGTAGATTTAGAAGTAGTTAAGTAGTAAGTAGTTAGTGTCTAGCTAGAAATAGTCTGTGAGTGTTTATTTTATTGGAACATTGTAACTGGGCGAAAGCCTGTTATGTTCAGTTCAATAAATTCATTCATTCATTCATTCATACTTCTATGTCGTCCAGTTCGTATTTATACGGCACTGTAGGCAGGTAGATAGACGTCTTGTCTCGGTCCACTTCATCTGGTTGGTCGGAGTGTGTTTCAAATCTTACTGTGGGGTCTAATATATATCCTTTCTTCCCTTTAATTGCGATCATATCTATCCTTCTCGTGCTGCCATTTACTGCAATGCCATGGACTCCCTCATGCACTTCAAATCCTTTCTCACGGAGCGTCTGTGCTATTAATGACCTGATGTTGTGATGTCTAGTGTTTCGAAGAGCTTCTGTGATGATGAAAGATGATGATGATGTTTGTTGTTTAAAGGGGCCTAACATCTAAGGTCATCGGCCCCAACATATCTGTAATACATACCATGGATGTATAGGTGAAGTATGTAAATGTTTTTGACGTGTGTGAATAACTTGTGAACTGTTTGAGAATTGTGTAAATACTTTGCGGTAAGTATAGTATTGATGAAAAACTCCAAATTGATGAGCTGAGAGTTAACCTGCAAGCAGCTTTTCACCGAAAGGGTCCCAGAGTCAATTTCTGGAAAGTTTCAAACTGTGATGTTTACTTTTAATGTTTTGATTTGTCGTATATAATGTGCATAATATATCCTTTCCTGTTTGATGAAATTTCGGTACTGCTTTCGCGAGGAGAATTTGTAATGAGCCGCCCACTCGCTAGCTGCAGCTCGTGGAATTGTGTGATGGGGAGGAATAAAGTGCTGAGGATCATCGAGTAGTCCCGAGCATAGCCGATTAAGGCTGCACCTCTTCATTTCCTAGACACACGTGAAATTCATTCATTGTGGTGTAGTGGGTTAACAAATTAAGGAGATAAACATCACTCCGAGATTTCGAAGAATGTGAGTAAAAAATGAGTAGACCATTGAAAGCTTGAAGATGAAAAGATTCTTAAATTTCGCAAACTGAACGCTGTTGGAAGATAACAATAGTTATCCAAGAGCATATCGGAAAGTCGAAAATGAGATGTGGTGGCGGTTTCACTCCCATATAACGGCCTCGTCGTCGCAGATGCACACACACGTTGAGAATATTTAGAGGGATTCACACAGAGAAGAATTACAAATGTCCTGTAAAACAACTCAAGTTATATTCTGTAAACCTTGTGAGAGTTTCTGTATGACTGAGTAGTTTGCCATTTTTATTTTAAACTACTTGAAAATATATACGAGGTTTACGGAATAAGTCATGGAAATTACATTTCTCACTCAAATTTGGGATCCACCAGATAAATGGAAATATACAGATGGGAGCGAGGAACGTAAGGGACAAGTGAATGTATGCATAATGACGAGTAGATTTATCAGGTGTAGGATATAAAGATCCCGGTCTAGAAAGCCATGAATAACGGTCGAGAGGATTCGGCGTGCTGACCACACGACACCTCGTAATCTGCAGGCCTTCGGGCTGAGCAGCGGTCGCTTGGTAGGCCAAGGCCCTTCAAGGGCTGTAGTACCATGGGGTTTGGTTTGTTTGCTTTTTAGGATATAGAGAGAATGATCTGTCAGCCATAAAATCCTTGTGCTACTGTACATAAATTTCATTATCAGAGAGTACAGTACAGAGTACAATATCCGTCAAAGTAGACCGCTAGATTGTCCACAACACGTTGCCAACGATCTGGGGGGCGTCGGATACCAGTTACCTCACCACGTATGATTTTCACATCAATGGCAATATTCTCTGATGTCTAAAAAAATCTCCCGCACAATGGTTCTTTCTCATTGGGAATGACGTCAAAATTGAACGGAGACATGTCCGGTAAGTATGGCGGATTTTCCAGTTGTACTTCCCACGCTGTTTGTTGCCTCATCACATCGATTATGCACGTAGACTGACTCATTGCTTCAGTTTCATCACCCTGTGCGTGCTACCTGCACAACGCACAACCATCTCATGCTGTGTTCATGTTCTATGAGTGTCATCCTTTCCAGAACATATGGCCACCGTATGGTAGCACCGTGCAATTTTGAGAAAGAAATTGCCATGACTTATGCCCCAACACTCGTATTTTGACACAGAATATGTCTACATTTTCGAAACCATACTTGAGTCGGGGAACCTTACAGAAACATGAAAGTTGAAAAATGATAATGATTATCATTTTTATTATTATTGTTTAAAAGGACCTAAGAGCTAGGTAACCGGCCCCTAATGTTACGAGGTGCAACGAAATGAAACAAGAATTATAACTTCAAAATATATCCACTGAGTAAAATATAAAACGAAATGATTGTGAAGAAATGGCCATGAAACCAAAACAATCAGAGGATAAAATGCACAATGCCTTCTTTTCTGGGATTATGCTTGTTATAAAAAAAGGGTCCAAATTCCAGGTCAGCGGCACCTCATAATAGTAGTAATCACTGGTAAAGCAGAACCATGGTGTTCCTCATATAGTGGTACTAATCACAGATAACGTAGACTCATGATGTTTCTCTAATGGTGGTACTGATCACAGGATATGTAGACCTATCGTATGTCGCATACAATGGCATCACTCACAGCTAACACAAACCCATGGTGTTTCACACATAAGGGTACTACTCACAAGCAAAGTAGCCACTGTTAAGTCGAGACCTACTTTAATCGGCGATTTTTTGAAGGGATTCTGTAACTCCATTTAGAACTCTAACAAAGTTACACTGAGAAATATAGCTTTTAAAATATGTTTTATCTACTACTTGAATAGATTCTTGCGTATTACCGTTCTCTCGCTCTCTTTTGAGCAAATCTGTTTAAGTATTCAATAGCTCTCTTACAAAATTCAATTTTACCACGCAGAAGCAGAACCGAAATTATGAAGAAGTTGAGCCCAGAAAGTACACGCCACCTGTCAAGCGCGTGTAATGTTAAGAAGGAATTTTCCCTCAGGTGTGTTTACTCTTGAAGGAAACCCAATTAGCGATGCAGTCTAGGACGGGTAGACTAATTAATCAGTAATGTTGCTGGCAATCTTTATAAAGTTGGGAGCAATGTTACATATTATAAGTAGTTCACGAGGATTCTCATAATGGTTTAAATCAACGGGGTCATGACAGAAATCAATAACCGTAGATATGATGATGATGATGCTTGTTGTTTAAAGGGGCCTAACATCGAGGTCATTGGCCCCTAATGGTACGAAATGAAATGACAACAAAAAGTTCAAAAAATACACTGACCAAAATAAATAAAAATGTCATGAAAAATGAATGGATGGACATGAACCCAAAAAAACAAGAAACAAACAAACAAGAAACACTGGATCCGACTCAAAAACGGTCATAAATAATAGTATTACTGACCACGAGACCACTTATAAAGAACTGTACTGAATCGATTATGCTTCATGTCTAATGGGGTCCGAAAACCAGGTCTAAGGCCCCTCAGTATGATACATGTCGCGAGTAAAGTAGGACCGTGATATTTCTCAAGCTGCGGTACTAATCAAAGGTAGCGTAAACTCACGGTGTTCCAAACTTTAAGGTACTACTCAAAAGTATTGTTCCTCGAACAGGTAACGCAGACGTATGGTGTTTCTCACAAAATGGCGCCACTCATAGCCAACGAAAAACCGATGAGGTTCCTCGCCTAGGTGTACTAATCACAGGCGCCGGTATTCCCGTGGTGTTCCTCACATAGTGGGTACTAATCACTGGCAACGCAGACCCACGGTGTCGCTCATATAGTGGTACAACTCACAGGCAACGCCCAGACCCGTGGTGTTGCTCACATGGGTACGACTCACGGGTACTGGAAATCTACTCTGAACCCCGCTTGAGTGCTACGAATCACAAAACTATTCAGTATGTAACAGAGTGGTACAGTACTACTCGCAAGTAAAGGCGACCCATGGTGTTCCCTGCGTGATGGTACGAATCAAAAGTGGTTTCATGGTTCTAATTCAATCATCCCTTGGTCGCCCCTTTTAGTCGCCTCTCACGACAGGCAGGGGATACCGTGGGTGTATTATTCGTCTGCCTCCCCCACCCACAGGGGGTGTGTGTTTGGTCCGCGAGAGGTATTTTATTTCCCTCAAGTCCGCCGGCAAGCCGGTTAGGACCCCCCTATCCGCCACCTGGGACGTGCCACGTGGGAGTATCACCTCTCCCCCTGCTTCGCCTGCGTAGCAGGTTCGTGGTAACCGTAGATAAAAATGTTCATCATTTTAAACAGTCCATCAGAGAGATCAGTAAAATTTAATGATGTTGTATTTGTTTACCCTAAAAACCTTAAAATAATTTACGGTGTAACACCGACCAGGAAGTAACAGACTTTCAGACTGCTGAAATGAAAATTCAAAACCGAAATTAATTCTGTTGATATTATAAGCCAGAAAACTGAAATGAAATGTATTTCTGTCAGCATAATGAAAATTGAAATCCAGCTTAGTTTAATTTCTGTGTCACTATGATTTAAACCCAAATTAATTTCACTCCTTTGGTTCGGCGATTATATTCCAAAAGATAATGAATCTCGTATGTGTTAGAGCCTCTCATGCGCCGGTTACGTGATACGTAGTTTCAATCTCTTCTTTAGACACTCTGCACTCTACAAGAAATTAAATTCATACTTAGTGCCCATATTGACTGTAATATTTAGATTAAAATATAGAATTTCCAGCTATTCATTACTACCTTTGTAATTACTTATTTAACATAATATATTTTACAAAATATGAAGCCCCCGTTACTCAGACGGCAGCACACCGCTGGGTTCCGTGGTTTAAATCACGGTAACTCCATGTGAGATTGCTTTTATGAAAATGAAAAAAAAAAAAAAAAAGCACAGCCATCTCCAGGGCTACCGATGGTGCGATTTCAACCTAACAACTCGAATGAAATAATAATTTCTCTAATGCATGATTAGATAATGTCTTTTTTTATGAAAGAGCCCTCTATATGTCTCTCAGTCGTGGCCATCCACCAATACGTCACATCACAGCCTGCACCGTTGCTAGGTAACATCGCGTCACACATCCTATACCGCTAATTTTATATGTTAAGGCATATTTACGGCAAAAGAAAACGACCATATAGAAATCTTCAGGCTGGACTGCAGGTAAAATCGGGAAAGGTGAACCGTGTTCATTCAGAAAGTAGCACAAAAGTAGTGCCTTATGGTGAGACGTGCACGAACATTCATTGATAATCCAAATTCTCTGTAATTCTGATACTATTTCAGTTAGAATCATTAAATATTGCACACTGATTTAAAATGCATTGTTCTTAGCTAATAAATGTTAATCTGTTAGTTTAGATGAAAATGTTATGAAAAACATATTGTTCAAATTTGAATTTTGTTCATATTGATGTACCTTTTCCTCAGTAACGGTGAGGTCCTGGACCTTGTAATATATTTTGGTGATTTCTAAGACATTTGTGATTACACACCTGCAAGGGTTTCTAATTTCATGTCTATTTCGAGTTTTAAAAATAAGTGAAATTTACAATTTGAAAAATTCACAAATATATGAATCTCCGAAGTCATTAGAATTGCATATTTTAATATTCCATTGCAGGAAAATGAGTTAAAGTGTTTAGCCTGCCAGTATATTAAGTTTCAGATTAATATATTTTGTAGTTCAAGCGAAAAAGGTACATTTGTCAAGAAAAAGGAAGTCCAGGAAATGGCTATTGACTTTTACAATACGCAACCTCGCAAATTTAACACTCAAATCAAAACAAACTTTCCGCGGTAAATGACGTGATGGACCAATCCGAAATGATGCTTCGCAGCCTTCTTCAGTACCCTTACTAAACAGACGAAGAGATCAGCGAAAATGAAATATAGCAGTACATGAAAATGGGGGCGTAACGCCTGATGATAAGAATTTAAATTTGCAAGTTCACTTAGATGATGAATTCAAACAAATCCTTACTTCTTCGGGTTATTTCTGGTGTCTCTCGAATCGTTGGAATGTCGGACGGAGTATAAATCACTTCTTCTTGCCTGGTTTAAATGTGATTACGCCAATTCTTCTGGTACAACCGTTACTGTAAATGCGATGCCATGATCTTCATATATTCTGTAAACTCCCTGGAGTCGTTTCCGCCTTTCGTCGCTTTCTGCTCTTTTTACAAGATTTATCTTCGTTAATGAAATGAATTAAAAATGAAAATCCACAGCCTGTTTCCAGTCATTCGATCGTGTCAGGAATGTAATGAATGAAGCCCCCATCTAGTGGCGAGGAACTGAATTGTGCCGGCTGCCAAAGCCTGTCGCACTCCTCTGGGGCAATGAGTAATGACTGACAGATTAAATGAAATGATATTGGAGAGTGTTGCTGGAATGAAAGATGACAGGGAAAACCGCAGTTCCCGGAGAAAAACCCTGTCCCGCCTCTGCTTTGCCCAGCAAAAATCTCACATGGAATAACCGGGATTTGAACCACGGAATTCAGCGTTGAGAGGCCGGCGCGCTGCCACGCGAGCCACGGAAACTTATCCCCTTTAATAAAAGGTGGAATTATTACTCTTTACCTCTTCAATGATTTGTAAACGTGGCTGATTATCTTGTAACAGACAACAATCGCTGTCTCCTGGTTCGTATTGTAACCTTGCTGACGGAATAATGAACGTAACTATGCTTTAAAGGGCAAAATTAGAAGAGCATTTTACCATTCAGTCTCTCCGAGTCTTTTGCATTTTATTCTGCTACATTTTCTCAACATTTACAAGTTACTAACAATGTGTGGCGGACGTGTTTAGCTCAGTGGATTAGCTGCTAACTTCCCACCTGGAAGGCTGAGACTCGAATCCCGGTCAATCCTGGGTCGAAAATTTGATCTCAAGAATCACTTGACGTAGGGAAAGGCATCCGGTCTTAGACCCACGGCCAAGACCATAATGTGCCAGGGTGGCCCCAGCGACCCTAGACATAACTGGGATAAGCTGAAGAAAGTTTATCCACAAGTAAGAATTTACAGCTTGCATTTACGAAATAATTATTAAAGTAGCGTACACCGACAATAGCTATACATAGAACAGAAATAAGTTACCGAGCATACGTAAGTATGGGTAACTAAACAGTAAGAAACTGTATTACTAATTAACATATTATCTTTCAACTATAATTTGAAAAAGTGGTGGTGGTGGTGGTGGTGGTGATTATTATTTAAAGAGGAAGTACAGCTGAGGAGCCATCCTCTGTTAACAGTAATCAGCGGGAGGAGGGGGATGGGAGAGGGCCCCACTTCCGAAAATGAAGGTATCAGTCAAAGAAGGACATGAGCCACGAAGGGCATGAAAATTGAAGACTCCCAAGCTATTACCGTCGGGGTCGGAAGAGCACACGAGTTGACTAAGGGAGGTCGGACAGGAAAGATAAAAGCGAGGAGCCTGGCATATGTAGGTGGAATCAATGCCAGATTCAGCTAGGGAAACCGTGAAGGCCAACCCGCGCTCTCAAATTGAGAGCTTCCAATTACCCTTTTAGTCACCTTTTACGACAAGCAGGGGATAGCATGGACGTTAATTCTACCGTTTCGACCCAAAGCTATATATGCCTTTAAGTATGAACTGAGAAACACTTCCACATTTTACTTAATTTACCCTCAGGGCCCACACATGGTTCATAATTTTTGTGAACATTGTTGAACATGTTCATGAACATTTCGTAGTGCACTGTCTTTAGGTACTGCTGTATTCATCTTGAACAACCATCTATTGCGACGGCCAATTTTGCCATTTCAGTGAAACAGTTCAACAGTCAATATTCTTCTACATATGTAAATAAAATCGTAACGACTGTGTATCTGTACACTGATAATTTTGGCGACATTTTCTTGTACGTTTCATCATCACCATTGTCGTGACAGACAGGATTTGAGCTTATAGGTGAGCTCTTAGGAAGGGTCAGATTGGTTGGAAGGTTGGTTGGATCGTTCCCGAGCGGTTGGAACGTATAGGTTGGGAAGTTTCAACTAAGGTGCAGATCAGGAGGAAGACGAAGTGGATTCCCACGAAGTTAATATATTCTTATACTGAAGGTTGACTACAATATGTACACTATGTACAATATAGAATAAAGACTTATGTTGGCAAGTCTTGAGCGAGAAGTCTGTCTACTAGTTGTCCGTTGAAGTATATAATACTTATTATTATTATTACTGATTGCGTAATCGTCCTACCGACCGGCAGGGATTCTGCTGACAACTGGTCCGCGAAGTGAATAGTAGAAGCCCTGAATAATGGCTTCCTTGCCTTTATATACCCTCCGGGGCCAACGCCCAATGTTCTAGAAGTTTGTCGTAACCTGCGTACGTGACTGCCTCACGTTCCGTGATTCTGGCCAATCAGAGCCCGTATCCAAGAGACCTTTCTAGTATATTCTACTGCGTCTATGCGGCTGAACCATGCCCTGTCAACATGAGTCACTTCCTGTATGACAAACTTCTCTGCTACTCAAGATTTCCTAACATGTACGAAACATGATTTCCACTCTTAACTGACTATTCAGTTCCATGAATATAATTATTTTACATCTTTTAATTATTATCAGGTACGCCCAATAGGTATGCTTATACCTGACTCCTAGCCTCTTATGACAGGCTAATTCCTAATACATCAGGTACAGCTATTCCTCCTACGTTCCCTGGGTTCGATCCTCGGAGGGAATAGCAGTCCTGGGTTCAAGTCCCTGGGAGGACACGACACCTCCCTCCCCTAGGGAGAAATGAATGCAAACATCTCTTGCATTCATTTCGCTACTCTCAAACTGTATTCTTTACAGCTTATGAATTACAACCTTTTGGAGCTTACTCTCCTACTAGTGGGACTACGCTGTGCCAATATCTCTTCCGGTAACACCCTTGATTCCGGTGTTTCTATTAATTCTAACTCTGATTGCAAATCAGGCTTACTGGGGGCCCTTCCAGTAGCCCTGTGTTGCTTAAATTGGACGGTAATGTCTTCGTCCGATACCCTTGCCTTACTGTTGGCAGTAATTACATTTTGATAGATACAGAGATTGGGGCAGCGTTCCTTGTAGTCCTCAATACACTTGGGTTTATACTTACAACTTTTACAACAGCCACAACAACAACACAATATTACTATCATTATGGTTAAAACACTCCAAGTTACAATTTGGTACACACTTACATATTTTAACGCTATATTATGCTTGAGTTCAGTCTCTTGCTGTTGCACTAAGCGTTCGACTTCGCTTACTTTCTGACTTGTCCATTTCAGATCGTTTACATGATTTAATAAGTTACCTACAGTCACTTTGTTTAACTCAGGAATCTCACTGAGTTTTATATTACTATAACTTGATTCACAACAATCATATTCCAACGCAATTTCTGGTATAATGTCCTTTTTCATGGTGGAGTTTATACTCCCAGAACTTTGTATCTTACTATCTACAGAATATACAGTACACAAATCCATGAAACTTATTATACCTAGACCATGTAATTTTACATCACTAGTAGACTCTTTACAAATGCATGTCACTTGGGTTTCATTAGGGGATATGTAAATGTATTTATTATCATTCACAGGAATCCAAGTGAGCTCGAAAATTGGCAATACCCTCTTTTCACAGTCTTCGGGAAGGTGATTTACACCTGTTAACAAACTAATTATACAAGGTCTCTTGGTAATTACATTTCTTAGAGGAAAATTATATTTACACAACCTTTGATTGTCCTCTATTAATTTGCACTCTTGCACTTGTTCCTTACCTAGTTGTGCGTAAGTTTGCTTCTCTTTGTCTAAGATTACATACTCTTTTTCTTCCTGTAGGTATACAAAGTGGTTGGGGTTGTTCTTTATTTTCGTAGGGAAGGGAACACATTTATACAGGGAATATTTAATTCCGTTTGTCAATGGAAGCTTTAAAATATATACCAAAGAGTCTTTTGTTAGGTACACGCTCACTGTTGAAATTTGATATGTGAGATACCCATAACTTTCTCTTATCTCTATTGGCAGGTCATAACCTTTGGGATATTCCCCTTGTACCTTCTTGTAAGCCTTTAAGATATCATCTGGACTAAATATTCGTACTTGTACTAGTCCTAACCGAGCATTTATAATACTATCTAAAATTATCTGATAGTGCTCATGCAGCTGAAGTAACACACCTTGTAATTCAATCAGGTGCTGAATTAACAGTATCTGCAATTCCGAATGTCGGAAAGCCTCTGAAATTTGTTTAGTTGCTCACAATTACCACTGAATTTATCTCATTCACGGCAATATCATTCCGTGTGTTAATAACACTAACATGTCAAATAGTGTCCTAGTTATGCTATCTACTACGTGGATTAATTCACGTTTATCTCGCCTGCCTTTCATGTCTGTCTATCCCTTTGAAAAATCCTATTGTATCCCTTATCCCAAATGAGGAAAGCAATGGAAGCTATCTCATTATTCTTTCTCTAGTGCGCCTATTCAATGGCATTTAGGCCGTCTACGGTAGTTACGGTGGACCTCTTGAGGATCCAATCAGCCTTCGGGCTGAATACTCAATACATATACACGAACCCATCTATTACATGTCAATTCCTTCCTTTGATATAGTGTACAAAATTGTGTCCGTTTTAGGTCCTCATGTCTACGATATACAATTCAGATAACCGATTTAATTTTACTAATCACTGTCGCGCACAGGTCTGTTTCTCTCTTCCTTCCGAAGTACACGCCGGTTGGCTTGCTGTATGGGTTATCTCTAAGTCTAACGGTGCTGCCTTATCAACATCAAAGTCGTTGCCTCTGACCGCTTACTGGACCTCATGCATGCTTGGCTGTGCTGGCCCGCAAGTCAATACATCTTATCTTCTGGCAATGCTGACATAACATTGTCTTACGCTTGTCTTACGTTTAAGTTAGATAATCACAACACTAAGGTGTTAACACACCAAGTTATCACTATTCATTTCCGAATGACATTCGAGTAACTCTACGGAGATTATTGTTTATACTGACCGCACGCTGGCTCGCGGAGCCAGGGGTCTCGGGTTCGGTTCTATCCTATGAGTATGGTATTCAACTCATTTTTCATCTCACGGCAATCTTCGGTATCATGAGTCCTAAGTTCGCAAGAACCTTTTCCAATGTGCTATTGGATACAGATTATGGTTCTTCTTACCTGGCTTATCCATAAGCACTCAGGTAACTACCCGCCTTACGGGGTCTTCTCAAGGGGTGACTCCCGGCCAAAGGGTGGCTCACCTTCTGCCTTCAACATCCTCTGATAGGAGACATAGCGTTGCCGGCCCAGGGTAACGGCTATGTAATTTGAAGGTCAGAATTTTACCTTGAGGATAACGTCTTATGGGACATACATTCCCCAGTTATTCGCTGTGCGCAGAGTGGCACAGAGTAACCGTGCATGGAGCTTGCAGAGTGACATTTGATGTTTTGGTATGGATTCATTACAATTCATGCCCCTAGTATGCTTTCTAACAACAACAACAAAACCTGGTTGTAGTTCACAACCTTTCTCTAGGTGGGTTTCTGCGCTTGCAGATATCACACCTCCTTGAGTAGCCACCGGCTCAGTGGTGACATACCCCAGGTGGAATCCGTCTCAAGGGATTCACACCTCCCATAGGGCGCCCGCACTTGTGCTAAAGACTACATGCAAGGCCGCTCCCTATGAGGATCCATTTGTCGCCTCCTACGACAAGCTGGATCGGCTGTGGTGTTATTCTGGTATACAGGATTACTTATGTTGATCCCCGGCACCACACGGGGTTTTTCCGTGTGCCTTACTACAGGACTCATTCTATTCCTTCCTTCGTGGGAGCATTACCGTGTATTTGACCGTATTGTTTAATTTCTTAACACCGATTTGTGACTCTGTGACTGTACCTATTCGCAATTTCCTACCTTTCATATTAGTGATTTTTGTGTAGCCTTTTCTCTATCCTGCCCGTTCAATAAAATACTATGCTGCGTATTAGCAATGTTCCTATTAACTCTGAACTAAATTGTAAGCCTTCTGCTTTCACTACATGAGTGAGCCTTGTGCTCAGCTCAAGACCTCGTGGGTCAAGTTTGGCGAGGGTTGACATCTAGACTCACAGCCTCGCCACTGTGGTCTTTCTGACGGGTACTGAGGATCGTGCACTGTTTGACGTCCCGTACCAATAATCCTTGGTTCTGGAATTTCTAGGTTAAATTTCTAACATCGGCATCCCTAATTTGGCACGTGACTTGACAGGGTATTTCATACTAACCTTATCAGCAGTCATCGAAAGTTCACAATGCCGTTGAGGTAAGGGGAGTGTGTTTACCGCGGCCGAAATCAGAACCAAATACATCTATTTATGCCCGCTTCTAATCAATATAAAGCTTCAATCTATTTTTATGAACAGTGGTCCGTTTTCCTCGCTTATTCAGCTCCAGTGTGCAGTTCACACCATTTACCCTTATGACCTTATAGGGGCCTTGATATGGTGGCGATAATTTTGATTTGCTACGCCCTCGTCTTAGAGCATCATTACGGAGCAATACTAGGTCTCCTTCCTTAAAGGAAACTTCGTTTTGTGATTCATCGTACCTACACTTCTCTTGCTCTTTACTCTTAATTAGAGTTTTCCTGGCTATTTCGTGACTCTCCTGGAGTCGTTGTGTTAATTCTTCTACCACATTCTGATATTCATTGTAAGTTGGCTCAGGTTTTCTCTGTAGTACGCCTGGAATATTGGCCTTTCTTCCGAATATCAATTCAAATGGTGTGTAACCAGTGCTAGTATGTTTGGTAGTATTATACACAAACATAGCCATTGGGAGATACTTATCCCAGTCATTCTGAGAGCTACACACATAATGTCTCAGAAATTCACCTAGCACTCTATGTGACCTTTCTAGACTTCCGTTTGATTGTGGACGGAAAGCGGCTGTGTGTACCTTCTTAATCCGTAGGGTTCGACACAGTTTCTTAAACATGTCCGCCATGAAATTCGCACCTTGATCTGTTAAGATCGTTCCTGGTATTCCAAAAATACTGATCACACTATTTATCAGCGTTCTGGCTACTGTTTCTGTGGTCTGATCTGGCATTGCACTCACGACCAGGTACTTTGATAACTGGTCCTGACAGGTGAGTATATATCGATTTCCGGCCTCTGTTAAGTCTAGAGGGCCTACGATATCTAATGAGACCTTATCAAACACTGTCGCTGGAGTGTCTGTTATTACCATTGGGGCTTTCACTTCTGGCCCGGTAATCTTATTCTTTTGGCACGAAGGACATGAACGAATATAGTTTTCTATGTCCTTGTGCATCCCATCCCACTGGATGTGGTCTTTCACCCTAGCATACGTCCTGGTAATGCCTTGGTGACCTCCGACCAGCGAAGCATGCGCTTCTTCAATTATGTCCCGTTTTTCCTGCTCTGTTAGCTCAGACTTCGAATTGCTTGTAGCAGGCGTTCTTACCTCATTCTCAGGCTCTGTCACCTCTACCGAAGCGTCCTCGGATTCAGAGCTGAGTCTGTCTGTCTGCTCACTTTCCCCGTTCGACCTAGTGTTAGGAGTCGACGTCCTTTTGTTATTTCGTTCCCCATTGCCTGCCATGTTTGGCTCTTGGCCTTCAGAGCTAACTATTCTCACTTCCTGTTCAGAGGTAGCAGGAATTCTACTCAGAGCATCTGCGTTACAATTACGCTTGCCCTCCTTATACACGATATCAAAATCGTATTCGGCTAGCTTAAGCCTAAATTTCAGTAGCCTAGAGGATGGGTCTCGTACACTGAAAACCCACTTTAATGGTTTATGGTCGGTCACAACTGTGAAATGACGTCCAAACAAATAAGGACGAAAATATTTCACACCGAATACAATGGCCAATGCTTCTCTTTCAGTGGTACTGTAGTTTCTTTCTGCTTTATTTAGTGTCCTACTAGCATACGCCACCGGTAAATCCTTGCCTAGCGGACCCTGAGACAGTATAGCACCTAGCGCTTCCCCACTTGCGTCTGTGGTTAAAATGAATGGCTTCTCAAAGTCAGGGTACTGTAAAACTGGTTTTTCAATGAGTTTCTGCTTCAGTACCTGGAACGCATGTTCCTGCTGTTCTGTCCACACATACGGTACGTCCTTCTTTAGGAGTTCGTACAGTGGCTTCGCTATCTTACTATAATTAGGTATGAACCTGCGATAATAACCTGACAACCCTAAAAATCCTTTCAACTGTTTCGTGGTAGTGGGTTGTGGAAAATCCCTCACTGCTTGGGTTTTCCTCTCATCGGGTTGGACTCCGTCCTTCGTAATGACGTGACCTAGGAATGTGACTTCGGTTCGTAAGAACTCGCACTTGTCCGGTCCTAATTTTAAGTTGGCTTCTCTTAGCCGTTCCAATACGTCTCGTAGCTTCTGGTCATCTATCGAGCTACCATACACGATGCCATCATCTAAATAACAGAGGCATTTTATGCCTTCTAGGCCTGTTAATACGGTTTTCATTAACCGCGTGAACGTCGCGGGACTGTCCCTGAGCCCCATGGGCATTCTTAAGTACTCGTAATGCCTCCCTAGTGCAGAGAATGCGGTCTTTTCTCTGTCTTCTGGCTTCAACATGACCTGATGATAGCCATGCGCCAAATCCATGGTGGAAAAGTATCGGGCCTTTCCTAAAGCATCTAATATTTCCGTAATTAACGGAAGCGGGTACGCTGTACCGATTGTAATGCGGTTGAGCTCACGAAAATCAACTACCAGACGGTACTTTTGCTTCCCAGAGGCGTCCATTTTCTTGGGAATCAAAAGTATGGGCGAGGACCACGGAGAAGTAGAAGGAGCTATAATTTGATCATTTAACATTTTATCGATTTGTCTACCTATCTCTTCTTTCTGGGCTTCGGGCAATCTATATTGCCGTAAATGTATGGGAGGTTGATCCGCAGGTGTCGGAATGGCATGTTGCAGCACATCCGTGTGCGTCAACTTATCACCTTCCAAGTAAAACACATCTTGGTAGGCGGTACAGATCGCACATATCTCTTCGCGATCTTTAGGCGCTAAGTGGTCTAAACGCAACTGTTCTCGCAATCTTTGAGCCCTAGATTTGGTGACGGGAGACCTGATCTCCACTTCTTCACCACTGACATTATTATTATTATTATTATTACTGCCATTCCTCGAGTGCTCTTGCGTTCCGCTGCTTGTTCTAGATAAGGCGGCTCGCTCAACCGTATTTACTACAGTGGGTGATTCAGCTGTCTCTTTCCCTACAGCATGAAGCTCTACCACTGGACTCAATAATCTCCAAGCCTTATCAGTAGTGTTCAACATACTGACAATAGCCGTGTAATCTTCCGACTTGGTCAAGCACTCTGCTAAGTAAACGCCCGGTCTTACTTCTTGCTTTTCAACAAGGCCTTCGGCATTATTCTTATCTACTTCGATAGCCACTATCTTTTCGGTTCGGGGTTCCAAAGTGACCCATACGGCTTCTCGTGCACCAAAGGGATATTTCTTTCCTGCTATTAGCGCATAACCGTCCTGGTAATTTAATATGCTATTATGCAGGATATCCTTCCCAATGATCCCATCTTGCTTCAGATTGAAATCATTGTCTACCAGGTGGAAATCTAGGATTTTTCCTCCTATCGGGATTCGAACTTCCCCTTTCGTGAATACTACGTCTCCACTGATGCCTTTCAGCTGGAGGATCTCCTTTCGATTCACGAAAACGTCCTTAGGTGCACACTTTTCCTTAATAAGAGATACATCACTACCTGTATCTATTAAAAATCTAGTAGGGATCTTCTGACCGGCTAAATCTATTAAGATTGAGCCTTCTGTTTTAGCTAATTCTGTAACGGCGGGACTTGATACCTTCGGGGTTGTCACAGCAGTCCCTTGCTCGTGACCCCTTGTTAGTTTGTCCCGGGTATTGAACCAACAGTCTTTGCTATCATGAGACCATCGCTTACATATTTTACACCGTGTTTTATTAGGACTATTCGGCTTGTCTTGGCTGTTTTGTGTTACACCAGCCTGAGTTACTACCTTCCGACCCTTTCCTTGAAGGCTAACTTGTGCCTCTTGGCTTTGCTTGCCCTTTCCTTGAAGGCTGACTTGAGCCTTTCGGCTTTGCTTGGTGGTACATTGCCACCGTAAATGGCCTTGCCTCCCACAGGCATAACACCGCTTACGTGTGCGTCCACGGTCCTTATTTCGTCGTGGGCACTCTGGCCTCTTATGGCCCACTTCATTGCACTCATAGCATCGTATGACGGGCTCAGATGGCCCCTTACGATTTCCTGCTCCCTGCGCATGCTGGGATTGTACCCTGATTGGTACTTTCGTAGACCTGACTATCCTTACTTCCCCGGTAGTAGGTTTCTCTTGGTCTTTTAGTTTCCTTCTACATTCTCGCTCCTTGTGGCCTAGCTTTTTGCAGTACGTGCACTTAGGAGCCGGTGTGTCGGACTTGGTTCTCGGCCGTTCGCACTCTTTTGCGATATGGCCCTCTTGCTTACAGTTGAAGCAAGTTACCAATACATTTCGGGATTTGCCTTGCTTATTTCCCGTTGCCTGACGTCGCCCTAAATTGCCCTTAAAGCTGCCCTTGGCAGGCACTACCTGCCAACTTTCCTTACGAGGGGTTCTAACCGGTTGTGGCTTGTACAGGGCTTCACGCTCTTCCTGAGAGAGCAGTAATGCCTCTTCCTGCCTGGCTGTGCTTACAGCCTCCTCGAAAGTTCTAGGATCTCTGTCTTGCACCTTGTGCTGGATCCTCCTATTTCGGAGCCCTTGAGTGAAACCGGCTATTGCTATTTTAACTATAATTCGGCGCTGATATTCGCGGCCTTCTATCGGTTCTTCCTCTAAGATCGCGTTTCTGAACATGACTACTATTTCTTCGACCTCGTGAGCCCATTCCGCCACGGAATTCTTAGTCCCTTGCTTGGACTGAAATAGCTTGCACAAATATAGTTCAAACGTACCTTGTTTGCCATAGTACTCCCATAACGCGTTTTTTGCGTTTCTCCAATTTATGATATCCCCCCGTGATAGTAACTTCTCGCGAACTGGACCCGTTATCTTCGTTAGGATGTATTTAAAGAATAATCCTTTCTCATTGGGTCTTACCATGCAATGTGCGGCTTCTACATTTGCAATAAATTCGCGGAGGCGTTCCGGCTTACTGCCGTCAAATTCATGACCGATTAACTTATGGCCTTCTGATGCCGATATAAACAATCGTTCCTCTGCATGCACACTACCCGTATCCGAACCTGCGTCACTGACATTATCTACCAAGTTACCCGTTACATTTGACTCTGCCATTAGTGAAGAGAAAATTATAAGCACTCACCCTTAAGGTTGATCGGTGCTGAAGATGGGCTGGATCCTCGGTCTCTGGACGCTGTCTGCTACTGCGCGCTGGGCTGGCTCAGTAGGCTGCTGTCGTGCTGCTGGCACCTCTCACTGGAACGGGAACTCTGCTGGGCCGTTACTTCTTTCTTGAGCTAAGCCTCTTCTGCGGGGCTTTCAAATAAATCGTCTCCTTCTCTGCTGAGGTTGTCTGCTTCCCACCTCACAGCTGCACACCAAAAATTTTTTGTCTTCTGTCGTGACAGACAGGATTTGAGCTTATAGGTGAGCTCTTAGGAAGGGTCAGATTGGTTGGAAGGTTGGTTGGATCGTTCCCGAGCGGTTGGAACGTATAGGTTGGGAAGTTTCAACTAAGGTGCAGATCAGGAGGAAGACGAAGTGGATTCCCACGAAGTTAATATATTCTTATACTGAAGGTTGACTACAATATGTACACTATGTACAATATAGAATAAAGACTTATGTTGGCAAGTCTTGAGCGAGAAGTCTGTCTACTAGTTGTCCGTTGAAGTATATAATACTTATTATTATTATTACTGATTGCGTAATCGTCCTACCGACCGGCAGGGATTCTGCTGACAACTGGTCCGCGAAGTGAATAGTAGAAGCCCTGAATAATGGCTTCCTTGCCTTTATATAGCCTCCGGGGCCAACGCCCAATGTTCTAGAAGTTTGTCGTAACCTGCGTACGTGACTGCCTCACGTTCCGTGATTCTGGCCAATCAGAGCCCGTATCCAAGAGACCTTTTTAGTATATTCTACTGCGTCTATGCGGCTGAACCATGCCCTGTCAACATGAGTCACTTCCTGTATGACAAACTTCTCTGCTACTCAAGATTTCCTAACATGTACGAAACATGATTTCCACTCTTAACTGACTATTCAGTTCCATGAATATAATTATTTTACATCTTTTAATTATTATCAGGTACGCCCATTAGGTATGCTTATACCTGACTCCTAGCCTCTTATTACAGGCTAATTCCTAATACATCAGGTACAGCTATTCCTCCTACGTTCCCTGGGTTCGATCCTCGGAGGGAATAGCAGTCCTGGGTTCAAGTCCCTGGGAGGACACGACACCATCATCATCGGTTTACCCTCCAGATTCGGCTTTTCCCTCGGACTCAGCGAGGGATCCCACCTCTACTGCCTCAAGGGCAGTGTCCTGGAGCTTCAGACTCTTGGTCGGGGGATACAACTGGGGAGTATGGCCAGTACCTCGCCCAGGCGGCCTCACCTGCTATGGTGAACAGGGGCCTTGTAGGGGGATGGGAAGATTGGAAGGGATAGGCAAGGATGAGGGAAGGAAGCGGCCGTGGCCTTAAGTTAGGTACCATCCCGGCATTCGCCTGGAGGTGAAGTGGGAAACCACGGAAAACCACTTCGAGGATGGCTGAGGTGGGAATCGAACCCACCTCTACTCAGTTGACCTCCCGAGGCTGAGTGGACCCCGTTCCAGCCCTCGTACCACTTTTCAAATTTCGTGGCAGAGCCGGGAATCGAACCCGGACCTCCGGGGGTGGCAGCTAATCACACTAACCACTACACCACAGAGGCGACTTGTACGTTTCAGATGAAATAATAACCATATAAGGACTTGCAGCTTTGGTGCCTGTTTCTTAGTTATTGTGTGTGTTTGTTCTTAGAACTGAGAACCTGCCGAACATATAACCAAACTTCATTTTTTAATTTCTAGCTATGAGAAGGTACATAGGTTTTAAGGTCCATGATATTTCAAAATGCCCAAATGGACTGGAGTTTGCAGGAAGACCGAAACAGTGATTTTACACTCATACGAAATATCTATGATCAACGTTAAAGGAAATCTACCAAACATTAATGGAAGTATATTTGTAAAATTGGAAGAATAATAAGGGATATATAAGGAGCGATCAAAAAGTTTCCGTTCGACGGCCGTACAGTTCTGAATCGGGATGCCAATCAGACAAAATCGCCGTGAGCATTGAGACACTCATCTCACTGACGCATCAGTTTGAAGATCCCCGTGTGGTAATGAAATGGCGTATAGCTTTTAGCGCCGGGAGATCCCAGAACGGTCCGGCTCGCCAGGTGCAGGTCTTTGGATGTGACTCCCGTAGGCGACCTGCGCGTCGTGATGAGGATGAAATGATGATGAAGATTATATATATACCCAGACCCCGATCCAGGGAAATTAACCAATGATGGTTAAAATTCCCGACCCTGCCGGGAATAAAACCCGGGACCCCTGTGACCAAAGGCCAGCACGCTAACAATTTAGCCATGGAGCCGGACATCCCCGTGTGATAAAACACCGTGTAGTGCTGCGTGAAGAAGTCCGTAATCGCCTTCTATGCATCTTTGTCCGATAGGAAGCATCGACACTTCAAGGCGGAAGGCGTAATAGCGCATGAATGGTTATGCGGCGGTCCGCCCCAATTGCCTCATCCACCGCCCACTTGCTTTTGTCCGTAACAGATGAGTCTGGCCTCCCAGATCGACCGGCGTCTTGTGTCGAAACGCACCCGCACGGAATTTGATGCACCATTACACAACAGTAGTTTTCGACAGACTTCCCACTCGCTACACAGTCTTCATTCTCCGATGGATGTCCACCGCTGTTTGTCCTACGGCAGCCAAGAACAGAATAACAGCACGTAGGTCCTGTTTGGACGACACACGACTGCTACATTAAACCTTTTGCCCACGTGTCCGTGCTTATAAACGACCACCGGAGTCACGCTACGTTGAAGGTCCGCTGCAGCAACGCCCTCAAACGAAAACTTTTGGACCACGCCTTAAATTATTAAAGGATTTTCTCACAGTCTGAGTCCTAGCAGACATAGCCCAAAAAGAGGCGCGCGTAGTGCTGATTTATTATAACTGGACAACTAGGCCTACTGGTCATAATTCGACCAAACTTCATACTTAGAATGTAAGTATCCAAAGTTGATTTTAAGGTTTGATACCGTTTCAAAATCCCTGAATGAACTGGAGATTTACAGGAAGACCAAAAGTGATTTTACTCTCCCACAAAATATCTATGACCGAGCTCGATCGCTGCAGTCGCTTAAGTGCGGCCAGTATACAGTATTCGGGATGATGGTGGTGGTGATTATTTTTTTCTATTTGCTTTACGTCGACACAGATATATCTTACGGCGCGAGGATGGGATAGGAAAGGCCTAGGAATTGGAAGGAAGCGGCCGTGGCCTTAATTAAGGTACAGCCCCGGCATTTGCCTGGTGTGGAAATGGGAAACCACCGAAAACCATCTTCAGGGCTGCCGACAGTGGGGCTCTAACCCACTATCTCCCGATTACTGGATACTGTATGTATGTATGTTCAGTCCGTCAGCGGTTCCGCTGTTGGGATCCTCAACAGCTCTGCCATCAGCTGTCATGGATGGCCTAGGCATCACTGAAGGGGCGTACTAGGGAAAATGAGGAGTGAGGTAGTTTCCCGTTGCTTTCCTCACCGAGCCAGAAGTTGCTATTACATATCAGTCTGCCAAGCCCAAAGAAATGCATGCACCAACCGACCCTATGAGCAATATTTTCACACCATTCATAGCAGGAACTGGCTGCAGAAGGAATGGCATTACTAGTATCACTGATACCTCAGTCACTTTCATTTTGTCAAAGCCAAGGATAAAGCTCAGACAGATCAATGAAAGTAACAAAATTGCTCTAGCCCATACCAGAAGACATAGTGCACAGTAAACACTAGGTCCTGCCAGTGGCCGCACTTAAACGACTGCAGCTATCGAGCTCGGTGATTGTTTTAAGAGGAAGTACAACTGGGCAATCATCCTCTATATAACATTAATCAGAGAGAAAAAATGGAAAGGGTCTGACACTTCGAAAAATGAAGGTATTGGCCAAAGGAAGACAAGGGCCACGAAGGGCATGAAAAATGAAAGACTCCCATACGTAATACCGTCGGGGTCGGGAAAGCGCAAGAGTTGACCAATATTCGGGAGATAGTGGGTTCAAGCCCCACTGTCGGCAGCCCTGAAGATGGTTTTCCATTGTTTCCCATCATCACACCAGGCAAATGCTGGGGCTGTACCCTAAATAAGGCCATGGCCGCTTCCCTACCAGTTCTAGCCCTTTCCTGCCCCATCGTCGCCATAAGACCTAACGGTGCCAGTGCGACGTAAAGCAACTTGCAAAAAAGAAAAAAAATCCATGATCAACCATAATGGACATTTATTTCAAAACTTTTTCCTCAAGCACACTTTTTCAGAAGGAGGATTAATAAGGGAGACATTATTAACGGAATATTTCACTAATTGCAAGGGTATATAATCCAAAAGAGTGTGCAAGCAGGGCTGATATATATTGAGTGGAAAACTATTTGACATACAGTATTTCAAGGAAACATATTTTGAACACACCTATCCAAATGTTCTTTCTAGGGTTTCATCTCTCACATTATCTTAAATGGACAAGCCACTGAAATAGATAAACTGAGCGAGTTGGCTGTGCGGTTAGGGACTCCCAGCTGTGAGTTTTCATTCCGGAGGTAGTGGGTTTCAACCCCATTGTCGGTAGCCCTAAAGATGGTTTTCAGTGATTCCCCATTTCTTACACCAGGCAAATGCTGGTGCTGTACCTTAAATAAACGATACCGACGCTTACTTCCCATTCCTAGCACACTCCCATCCCATCGCCGTCAGAAGAATAAATCGCACGAGATTAAAATCCCCGACCTGGCCGGGAATTGAACCGAGTAGCCTACCCTCTGAACCGAAGGCCTCAACGCTGACCGTTCAGCCAATGAGTCGGAGAGCCGTTAACTCACTACAGTGGGATATTGTTATTCCCTTAAGGGTCAGTTATTCAACAATCATGTGACGGCTGCTACTGCACCGGGCGAGTTGGCCGTGTGCGTACAGGCGCGCGGCTGTGAGCTTGCATCCGGGAGATCGTGGGTTCGAGCCCCACTGTCGGGAGCCCTGAAGATGCTTTTCCTTGGTTTCCCATTTTCACACCAGGAAAATGCTGGGGCTGTACCTTAATTAAAGCCGCAGCCGCTTACTTCCAACTCCTAGGCCTTTCCTGTCCCATCGTCGCCATAAAAACTATCTGTGTCGGTGCGACGTAAAGCAACTAGCTGCTAATGCAAAATAATAATAATAAATATTATTATTATTATTATTATTATTATTATTATTATTATTATTATTATTATTATTATTATTATTATTATTATTATTATTATTATTATTATTGTATTAGAGGTACACCTACACCGTACATTCAAACTGAGCAACTTTTAAGAAGGCCATCAGTTATACGAATAGTGAACTGTCTAGCTGAAGAAGTTTTGAATTTTATCTTCAGGTGTCTGTACTGTAGACTTATGTGCCCGCTATGGTGAGAGGATGTACAATTAATTTCCAAGAGAATTTTGGTATTTATAAGTTTTCTAAACTGAATTGTTTGTAGATTTGTTTTTGGTGTTCTAAGGTTACTAGCACTTCTGTATCTTCCCTCCTTCTTAAAATTTTAGCCAATCACAAATTTTGGATATTTATTAAGTTAACCAATGGAAATGGGGGGTGTGTACAGGGCTTCAGCCCAGAGTGTTCTCGAACCTTTCTCTCCCCTATAATAGCTGGGACATTTTGGTCCATGTTGTCTTTCCATCGCTCCAGCCAAGAGGTTTAGAGCGTGTTCGTACAGGAGGCAGGGGGCAAGCCTGGCCCATCTCCGGAAGGCCCACCAGCTCAAGGTAATGGCAGCCATTTTTAATCATGTAATATTTCCACAAAGCTAATTGAGGGGAAGGTTTCAAAGTTCTTTCGTAATGTAAATCTATCAACGTTTCAATGTACATTTTCAAACAAGTCTAAGGACTTTATTCTTTCTTTCTTTCTTTTTTTTTGTTAGTGGCTTTACGTCGCACCGGCACAGACAGGTCTTACAGCGACTATGGGATAGGAAAGGGCTATAAGTGGGAAGGAAGCGGCCGTGGCCTTATTTAAGGTACAGCCCCAGCATTTACCTGGTGTAAAAATTGGAAAACACTGAAAACCATCTTCAGGACTGCTGACAGTGGGATTCGAAGCCACTGTCTCCCTGCAAGCTCACAGCTGCGCGCTCATAACCGCACGGACAAATCGCCCGGTGGACTTTATTTTTACTTAGGGATTAAAGAGTGTGAATCCTCTTTTAATTCCTATCCATCTTGGTATAGGGGTGACTATAATTTTGTTAAAAATGTATAATTTATCTCTTCTTTTGGAACTTAATACTTTTTCTCCATCATGTCACCTCTGTAACTTCGGACCATAAGCCCACATAGTGTTTTTAAGAATTTCCAAGTGTATTTCACAGGAGGGCAAGTGTTCGCGTCCTAGCATTTTTGTTTACGGCCGATAGCTTTAACCTTTTCCGTTGATCACTAAGACCATGTAGAATGGGCACTTATTGCTCTGTTAAAGTTTAACTTCCTATTTAAATGTAACTGAGGCTGTCGAGCGAGTAGGACAGTGAAAACTGTTTATGTTTAATCTAATGTAAAAAATTAGATTACGCGTTGGAGAGGGTTGATTGTAATAAGTTTTGGGGAGTAGTCTCCTAGAGTGTTAACTGTGTGGAGCAAAGGCCCTCTTTTGAAAATTGTAACTAGGGAGCTCATTCTGTACGTGATTGTTCTAGGGTTTTCTAATACTATTACTAGAGCTGACAAGCTAACCTATATCTATCCAATTATTATTTAATGTTGTTCATCTAAGTCAATTCGAAGAAAAAAGGAAAGAAATAAAATTTCAAATTTTAGAGTTTAAAATTATACTTTGATCTTTTCTCTGTCCACCCACTCATGCCCGCACCTTCTTACACCGCTGTGCTCCACGGTAACTCCGTAATAATAATAATAATAATAATAATAATAATAATAATAATAATAATAATAATAATAATAATGGTGAATACACAACAATGGTAGATCTTGCATTCGAATTTCAATTTACAAGTACAATATCTGACCCTATCCATTCGTATTACAGGCTGAGCAATTATTTCACTGGTCTTTGCTTCGATAAATCGAAATAATACTAGTGAAATATAGAAATAATTGTTCTCTGTCTATTGCCTTCAATTATAGGAATCAAAGACGAGGCCATTTATGTTATGTTTAATGTAACAAAGGAACATAATTTTGCATTAGTCTATAATAATGTGTCCAACTAAATTCAAGTATTGTAGGTAATAACAGAACTAAAACTAAATACGTTCTGTATGTTTCATTACCTAATCTGATAATGGATGAAATACTGTACTGCTGTGTGTACTGCTATACAAGAAAATGAAACGAAATAAAGGAATAAATATTCTCCGTTAATATTGTTAGTGTATTTCAAAAAGTTATATTGATTTTAAGTTGTTCCGTTTATCGATATAAAAAAATCCATATTGAACACTCATTGGATACAGCGCTTTACATACTAAGCAGCAATAACGACTGTCAGAACAAGTCACATAACTTCCACTTAAAGCTGAGGTATGTTATTAACAGACTTATCATTGATGATGATGATGATGATGATGCTTGTTGTTTAAAGGGGCCTAACATCGAAGGTCATTGGTCCCTAATGAAACGAGATGGACGGCATGATATGTGACAGTTAGAATTTGAAAAAATATCCACTGACTAGAGTTAAAAAAATGGTGATGAAGAATGAGTATGAGATTAAAACAATCAGTGGCTCTAAAACGCAATACCTTATTGTGACCGTTCACCGTTATGCCATGGAGATGTTAGGAGGTCTGGCTAATTATATATGCCGTTTTCCGCAACATCCTGTGACATATAACGCAGTAGTTAGCATTCTGTATGCTTAACCGGGGTATGATCCGCGACGCGCCAGTCCGGAAGGAGGATTTTTCCTACGCTGTGGTGAGAAGAAGACAGCGCAGTATTGTTAACCTTGAAACCGCGCTCTCTTTCCGAGCGAGTGAGAAGAGATGATAACGCTACGCACGGAGATGGAGGTTTTTGGAGACCCGGCCGAATTAAGGTGTGTTAACTTCTGAAAAATAAACGCCCACTATAAATTCAACACCGCATTCATTAGTACCACTTCACCATAATTTACGAAAAAGAGGAATAAGAAGAATACTTCTATATGAGATAATTTTTCTAAATTTATAAGTCAGGTCTCATTCGAGCAAATGTATTTCATGCTGACTGTCAATGCATATAAACACAATACTTTAAATATGGATCAGTAATGACGCCTATCATACAGTAGTACGCAGATCAAGGGCGACTACTGAAATCTGACAACATGTGGAAAAAAGTGGGAGATATTGCATGATGAAACATGACGCATGATTTTCCAAAAGGACGCTTTGGAAATTATGAATAACCTACTGATCGCTTTGGTTTCACAGATGTTCAGTAGAAAGTAGAGGTCATGAGCTTTAATTCGATTGTTATCACGTCGTTAAAAAACTTCGATTACCAGACCGTCATTTCCAACAGGAGCATATTTCACTTCCCCCCGGACCATTTTTCCGGAGGTCATAAATATAGCCTGGACCGAGACACTGTATCTCATTCTCATCCGTGTAGCTGCAGTGGTAACACGTTACTTAATTGTCGTCTGTATGGTGGCAGCCCAACATATCAGAAGCGGACTTGGATATCAGTTATTTGGATATCAGTGTATCAAGTGTTGTGCCATTGAAGAAACACATCAATGTGATTTAATATTTTTACGGAATAAGCCGTATGGTACAAGTTAATGTACATAATTGCCGAGTAGAAGCCTTAATTTGGCATTTCAACATCACAATCGTTGAAGATAGTTAATTATGACTGATGGTGCAATCACCAACGAAGGGCAAACGCTTCAGGTTATTTAGCATGGTGAGACAGTTAATTAATATATGCAGGGGCTAATTATCATCGCTCTTGAGCATTTAAGAACGAGTGACATTTAGCAAAAATTAAATAACTGTTCTTGATAAAATTAATATTCGCATCCTCCAGGGACATTCGTTGTGATAGTCTGTGTGACGGTCAGGGAATGAACAGTGATTTTTACAAACGTATCACTACTTATGTTAATCTGTTTGAACTTAAGAGTGGATCTTGTTACAAGTAGGCCCCCTTTGAAAGTGCAAAAAACAGTATTTGATAACTCATTCTCCATTTTTCTGTATGTTCGTTAGTGGTCGTCGAACCCAAGACTCGGAGCCTGCAAGAGTCGCGCCTCAGTGCCTGCAATCAGATTTACAAGGACCGTCCCGAAATTCAACTGAGAAAACAGCAGTTCGAGTCATGGATTGTCGTATGAAGAAGAACCAAGGACTACTAGGAACAAGAATGTTCATCATGTTCGTGTAAAGATCTAAGATGTACCCTAGATGGCAGCAAGCCTTACTCACCAAGTGTTAAGTACATACTTTAATATACCCTAAACACGAGAGATGCATGCCAGTAATAATAATATTTGTAAATATTATAATGTCATAATTAAATATTAAATATGTAGGGAACATTATGCGCGTATGATTGGGAAAGATTTATTATTATTAGTTAGGATCATCAAGTGATTTTTAAGATAATCATTGATATCTAACAAAATTCATTTGCATGAATTATTATATAGACTTCAAAGTTCTTAGCTTATATGAACTATCTTTGGGAAGAACGGCAAGTTAGCTAGATTTATATTTCTTCGTCTGGTAAAGATCTTCAGAGTAGTTTAGATATAAATGATACTTCGAGATTCGGGTATTTGTAATCCCGGATAATATTAGATAATCATTGGAGTTGATCCAACTCGAGGTGTAATTAATTTAAAAATATATATGAAATTGTGAGAATAAAATAACCTGAAATAATGGGTTTTTCTCTGTGAATTAAATGAACGGATTGAGATACGATGCCAAGACATGAGAGGGCGAAGCTGTAACATGTTTTGTTGTTGGAGTGATAAGGAAGAATAAATAATTAAAGCTGTTGTGAGATATAAAATTGGGCTGAATATATAGCCAGATAACGAGTAATAAGAAATAATGGCTTTCAAGTCAGTGCATACTTGACAATGAGCCGAGATGATATGTAAGAGAAATGAAAGGGAGAGTGACGGAAGATTTATGGTATCCACAACTCAGGACTAGTCACAGCTGTTATTGTGATGAACAGATATATGCTGGCCGACCGTAAGCCGAGCAAACTTTGCAGTCTCTAGCAAAGCGATGTTAACGGGCCAAGCTCTTTTCATTTACCAAAGTAATCTCAATCCCATTCTAATTATACGTTGCAAGTAACACGGATAATTTCCGGATTTTGTGAAGGATAGATCCCTTCTCGTGCTAAGCATTAATTTAGCCTCTGGTTGGAGTCCAAAAATTTTTTTCCTTGGAAGCCGAAGCCTGTTGGTTCGAATGATGCTGGAGCGAAGATTTAACCAGATATTATGGCTTGGATAAGCCATATCTTCAAGATGTGTTGTGTAAATATATTTGATATTTATATATATATATGTTTCTGTATGTTTTATTATTTCCCAAAATGATATGGTGATGGGTTTGATTCCAGCTTTGACTGATTTTCTTTAAATATATAATTTGTTAGGTAAACCCAGGATACGCACATATATGTTCAGAGTGTATGTTCATCGTAAGTGTTCAATGTAAATATACATTTGTCGTGGTCAAATGGATCACATGTTCGATACTCGGCAATGCAATCTCGTGTGTATATCAGATGTGCTTATATTGTGTTACAATTTCTTTTCTTTTCTCCAAATCATGACCGGTAGACAAAGGATACTATTTAATATCCATTTATGACTAACACATGAAGGATATCTGGTTCTTACCCAGGAGTCTCGAGTTCGATCCTCGGTACCGGAACCATATTTAATATCCATTTGTGACGAGAGTCTAACAAATAAATTCAATATCCATTTTTTTAAATATCATGTATCAGTGTATGTTGATCGAATGAATTGGTGTACATCAAGAATTAATTATGCCAAGACAATTTCAAGAAAAGAAGGCATATAATGTATATAATGGTATCAGTTTAATTGTTTCTTTTACTCATATGTTGAGATACAACATTAGTTGTGTAGTTCATATCATTATAATAAATATGTTTAGAATATATACTTGAACGGAGATTCTTCTCATTTAACAAATATTAGCATATCCCTCTCATATTATAGAATCCTACTTTCATTATTTTAGATAGTGCCTATTTTATTTCTTTATTGGACATTCCATTACCCATATTGCTCTACGAATTCAGCCGGTGATCTTATGAAAGTAGGGAGGATGAGACTTCAAGCCTGGTAAGTGACTTCTGGCGGTTCTCATCGAAATGTTCCATCTGTACATCTGTTTGTGAAACCAAATTAAGTAATATTGCCTTGATATACCTAATGTAAGCCTCATTTTTGTTGCCAAATTTTTGGGGCCAGTTTCATTTTGTAGCCCGATGTGTTCAGAGCTGGTTCATACTTAATTTGGTGCGACGAGTAAAGCCCTAACGGTTGCATTATTTTGGAATAAAATAGGAGACAAAGGAATAATCATTGCCTGGTAGTACAAATGTAGATACATAATTTACGTTAGACATTAAAATAACACATTAAAATGCGCAACACAAACTAAAATCAATCAATAGGATAAAAGCGCAATTGACACAAATACGCTAGCACAAAACACAACATTACACACGATAAAACAGACCACTATCCCTCATAAAGCGGATGACGAGGTCTGCTGACTGCTCGTCATCACGCAGGATAAGGGAGATGGTACTCGGGAGGTTAAGACTACGGCGAAGATCGACCAGGTCCGTACACTCCGTAAGATGGTCACCGCAGGTACGCACCGGAGGAGGTTCTCCTTTCAAAAGATCCGAGTGAGTCACGATACCATAGCCGATCCGTCCGACTCGTTGGCTGAATGGTCAGTGTACTGGCCTTCGGTTCAGAGGGTCCCGGGTTCGATTCCCGGCCGGGTCGGGGATTTTAACCTTCATTGGTTAATTCCAATGGCCCGAGGGCTGGGTGTTTGCGCTGTCCGCAACATCCCTTCAACTCACACACCACACATAACACTATCCTCCACCACAATAACACTCAGTTACCTAGACATGGCAGATGCCGCCCACCCTCATCGGAGGGTCTGCCTTACAAGGGTTGCACTCGGCTAGAAATAGCCACACGAAATTATTATTATGGCCGATCCGAAGGCGACATAATACCACGGCTTCCCTCCGCGAAGCCGGAAGGGAAGTCTTCCATACCTTCGTTGTTCCTCATATTGCGCTCAGCTTTTTGGGAAGTGGAATGGCCTGCCACTCCATCTCCCAATGGGACATAACCAGACGTCGCAGCTGAGAGCGAATATCACTTGCTGGAACCTTGAAAGGCAACGGGGGCAGTGTAACTGCCTCCTTGGCAGCCTGATCTGCTAACTCGTTTCCCTCTATGCCCATGTGGCTTGGGAGCCACAGAAACGTGATTGTGGTGCCGCATCCGAACACCCGGCCAGCAGGTGCTGGATCCGCTGGACCAGAGGGTGCCGAGGGAAACACGTATCAATAGACTGGAGCGAACTCAAGGATTCAGTACACACAAGAAAGTGTCGGCGCTCATCGTACAGTGCGTACCGGAGAGTTTCACGGATAGCATAGAGCTCTGCTGTGTACACACTACAGGTTTCCGGGAGAACAAAAAGAAACCTATCATTGTCGACAACGAATGCACAGCCTACCTTCGTATCTGTCCTTGAACCATCCGTGTAGACGACGACTGAACCTGGATAGCGGCCAACAACACAGATTTATCGAAATGAGCTGCTTTTTTTACCTCCTAAAAACAATTCCTGCGTTATTTCTTGTTTATGTGTTATGCGTCAATCTAGTAATTGTGGCTGTGTGATGTCTACAAGGCATGTTTAGGTACGCTTCCTTTTTCTGGTCAGTACTGTATAGATTTACCCTGATTGATGGGTCTCTAATGTTGACGGATTCTTTGATTTTAGCTAATGGTCAATTTTTGTGAGGTTGATTGTATATTGTAATGGATATTTGGTCTAAATAAGAAGCACATCATTATATGGTATGTGCTAATCGATTACGTAGTTTTCCTTGTATATCCTATCAACGATCGGTCGTAAAATGTTGAAATCGTGTATCTTTATATAAAGCTCCCAATATGGATAAGCCAATGTTCCATTTTAAGCTTGACATTTTATTAAGTAAAAAGTGTAAAAAAAATGTGGATGGACGTTTAAAAACATTTGTGTTGTGCACAGAGCGTCCTGTCCGCATTTCAGCAGTAATGGTTAGTAAAATATTTATTCAAAGAAGATTATATTCGATACGGGACTGGATTTTAAACTTACCCTGTCAGCGCATATTCTGGTTTCCAATTCGGATATATTTTGCAGCCAGTAGGAAAAATAATAACAAATAATTGAATAGGAGGAGTGTAAACGGAATAAGAAAGAAAAACGAATAAAAATAACAACAATTGCACCTGGTGATGAATCGGCATAAGCACCGCCCGTCATCTTGACTGATGTTCCATCCTTACACCATGGAGAACAAAGTTCTTATTCTTCTTTTATAATTTAATGGGCTTGGCTAATATCGGTTTACCCAGTCACTGGTGAGAGAACAAATTTCTGCTGGCTGTAAACCAACTTGAAATTCAAATGTAAGACATAAGATGACACCACAGCACAGGGGCGTGATGATACACCCTATTTCTGTTGAAAACTCTCTGTTCAAAAATGTGTTGGTTACAACCCTATTTCGAGAACGCCTTTAATTGTAATAAGAAAAATCAACTGCGCGTATCAAACAATATGGATTGTTATAAATGAATACTCTCTCCTCAGTTTCACGTTATCCGGAACTAGGGGATGTGAGTCATCATCATCATCATTTCCCCTTATCCTGCTCCTGCCGGTTCGGGGTATTTATGGAATTTCTCCATCTTCCACTTTCCTTCCACCATTCCTCTTCCACGATCTTGTCCCAGTCTAAATTTCGTCTTCTTATGCCGCTCTTCACTGAATCAATCCAACTTGTTCTAGGTCTTCCTCTTACTCTTGCCCTTGCACTTTGCCTCCAGCATCCGTCTTGGAATTCTATCCTCCTCCATACTCTTTATCATGTCCAAACATCTTTGTTTATTATTTTCAATTCTCTCATTTGGCTTTTCTATCCCTACTTCTTTCCTAACATCTTCATTTCTCACTCTGTCTTTCCTTGTCTTTGCTATCATACTTTTTTGGAATTTCATCTCATCGGTTTGAATTCTACTGCCTTGCCTGCTAGTCAAAGTGATGATGATGATGATGATGCTTGTTGTTTAAGGGGGCCTAACATCGAGGTCATCGGCCCCTAATGATACGAAATAGAAGAAAAAATGTCAAATTCATCCACTGACCAAACAAAATAATAATGTCATGAAGAATGAATGGATGGACAGGAACCCAACAAAAAAAAAAAGAAAAAGAAAAAGGAAACAAACAAACGAAATACAGTGGATCAGACTCAAACAAAGATCATACATAATTGATTACTGACCAAGGGACCACTCATAAAGCACGATGATGCTTGATGTCTTAAGGGGTACAAAATCCATGTCTAAGCCCCCACAGAATGGTACATGTCGCGAGTAAAGTAGAACCATGGTATTTGTCATGTTGGGGTACTAATCAAAAGTAGCGAAACTCACGGTGTTCCACACAAGACGGTACTACTCACAAGTATTGTACTTCGTACAGGTAACGCAGACCTATGGTGTTTCTCACACACTGGCGCCACGCATAGCCAACGCAAACCAATGAGTTTCCTCACCTAGGTGTACTAGGCACGGATGCCCGTCCCACGGGCTCCGTGGTGTTCCTCACAGAGTGGATACTAATCAAAGGCAGTGCAGACCCACGGTGTCGCTCATATAGTGGTACAACTCACAGGCTACGCCCAGACCCGCGGTGGTGCTCACATGGGTACGACGCACGGGTACTGGAAACCCCCAGGCCAAGCTCATGACTACTACTAAACACAAACCCATTTCGTACCGAACATAGTGGTACAACTCGCAAGTACAGGCAACCCATGGTGTTCCCCGCGTGATGGTACGAATCAAAAGTAGTTTCATGGTTCTAATTCAATCATCCCTTGGTCGCCCCTTTTAGTCGCCTCTCACGACAGGCAGGGGATACCGTGGGTGTATTATTCGTAAGCCTCGCCCACCCACAGGGGGTGTGTGTTTGGTCAGCGAGAGGTATTTTATTTCCATCAAGTCCGCCGGCAAGCCGGTTAGGACCCCCCTATAAGCCACCTGGGACGCGCCACGTGGGAGTATCACCCCTTCCCCTGCTACGCCTGCGTAGCAGGTTCGTGGACTAGTCAAAGTGCAAGTCTCAGTTGCATAAGGCAGTATGGGTACATAGTACATTTTGTACCTTATCTCTTTACTTTTCCTTGGTACTTCTTTGCTCCAGACAAGTTTTCTTACACTTTGGTTGAAAGCATTGGCTTTTTGTACCCTCCTGCTAATCTCCATGTCCACCCTAGCATTTTCCATTAATTCACTTCCTAGATATTTTCACAGCGCCCTTTCCTTGCCTTTCCCTCTCTCGATAGTTATCACCATATTCTTGCTCTCATCTGTACTGATTTGCATGCCATTATTCTCTATTTTTCGTTCAGTGCATCTTGTTGTTGTTGCTCTTCTTTGCTGTTCTTTCCTCAGATCACATCATCATCTGCAAACAGCAATATCTTCATCTCTTTATCTCCACAGGCTTCCTTTGTTTCCTTTACAATTTGGTCCATGAAGATAATAAACAAAAGAGGTGACAGCACACTCCCCTATATTAGTCCCGTCGTATTCCTAACCACTTCTGTCTTTCCACCTGGGGTCAGTAACCTGCTAACACAGTTATTGTACATTGATTTTGCTATTTGCTTTACGTCGCACCGACACAGATAGGTCTTATGGCGACGATTGGATGGGAAAGGCCTAGGAGTGGGAAGGAAGCGGCCGTGGCCTTAATTAAGGTACAGCCCCAGCATTTGCCTGGTGTGAAAATGGGAAACCACGGAAAACCATCTTCAGGGCTGCCGACAGTGGGGTTCGAACCCACTATCTCCCGATTACTGGATACTGGCCGCACTTAGCGACTGCAGCTCTCGAGCTCGGTATTGTACATTGATTGCACCATTCCTAACATTTCTCTTCCAAGTCTTTTTTTAACCATGGTTTCCCAAACCTTCTCTCTGGGTACACTATCCTTTTCTATATCTATGAAATCCATGACCAGATACTTTCCATATTCCCAGTTCTGTTCCAATAGCTGCCTCATGCTAAAGATTCGGTCCGCTATAGATGTTCCACTCCTGAGCCATACTGTTCCTCTTGTACCTTCCCTTCAATCTTTCTTCTCATTCTTCTTTCTAATATTCTTTTCAGTATTTTAACTACCTGCTATATAAGTGTGATTCCTCTATACTAACCACAAACTTTCTGGTCCCCTCCCTTAAACACTGGTATTATTATATCCCTTTTTTCATTCTTCTGGTACACATGTGTGTTTCCACATACACTTCAGTAGTCGGTACAACCATTGCATACCAACATGACCAGCACCCTTTAGCACTTCTACATTGAATTCATCCATCCCTGTTGCTTGTCCCATCTGCATGACCCAAACGACACAATGGGAATGTTGAAAACCACGCGAGTATATTATTATTATTATTATTATTATTATTATTATTATTATTATTATTATTATTATTATTATTATTATTATTATTATTATTATTATTATTATCGAGCTGAATTTCTGAACTCATGTTGCCGGGTTCGACCCCAGATCAGGCCGGTGGTATTTGAAGGTGCTCAGATATATCACTCTCATGATGCTAAATTTACGGGCAGGTGAAAATCCTCCCTCTGGACAACATCGCGGCTCCTCTACGTCTTCAAGAGTCGCAGAAGTATTTGGTCAAACATTAAAGCAATGACATTACTGTTTATTTATTTATTTATTTATTTATTTATTTATTTATTTATTTATTTATTTATTTATTTATTTATTTATTTATTTATTTATTTATTTATTTATTTATTTATTTATTTATTTAACGATTTAGATATTTAAAAATTGATCGCCTTTGCAAGAAGTGTATTTTTAATCTGTGCAACAAGAGTAAACACCGATTCAGATTTCATTGGCTTATCCTGAAGTGTTATGTTGAAAGGTGAACACTAATGGCTTCAGGTCCTTGAAATGTGTATGTATCTCGGAACGTTCAAGATCCCATGTGTGTAGATCATCGCTAACGAAAAGGCGCTCCATCGTGCTGGGAAATCGTGCGACGCCTTAAACTCCCGCGGTTAAACCTTTCGGAACAGAACTTGCTGATATATACAATTGATCATGGAAGGTAATATCGTTAGAAAACATGAACGAGGGCCGAAAAGATTATTTTGGGTCATAACCTCCGCCAGTGGTTGGACATTCACAATACGAGAAAGATAAAATAGGGAAAAATTACTCCATTATGGTTGCAAATCTGTGAGGCAGCATCACCGGATTATTATTATTATTGATGATGATGATGGTGCTTGGTGTTTAGAGGGGCCTAACATCGAGGTCATCGGCCCCTAAAGGTACGAAATTGGATAACAATAAAAAATGAAAAGCATCCAACGACCAAAATAAACAACTTAAAAAAACGTCATGAAGAATGAATGGATGGACATGAACACAACAAAAACAAAAAACAGTGGATTAGACTAAAAAAGGATTGTAAATAATAGTATTAGTGACAAAGGAACCACTTATAAAGCACAATGATGCTAATGGCACTTATCGGTAGTAAAGGAGAACCATGATATTTCTCAAGCTTTGGTACAAATCAAAGGCAGCGTCAACTCACGATGTTCCAAACATTAAGGTACTACTCACAAGTATTGTACGTCGTAAAGGTAACGCAGACCTAAGGTGTTTCTCACACAATGGCGCCAATCATAGCCAACGCAAACCGATGAGGTTCCTCACCTAGGTGTACTAATCATGGGCGCCGGCATTCCCGTGGTCTTCCTACAGAATGGGTACTAATCACTGGCAACGCAGACCTACGGTGTCGCTCGTATAGTGGTACAACTCACAGGCTACGCCCAGACGCGTGGTGTCGCTCACACGGGTACAACTCACAGGCAACGCCCAGACCTGCGGTGTTGCACACATGGGCACGACTCACGGGTACTGGAAACCCACACTGAACCCCACTCGAGTGCTACGAATCACAAAACTATTCAGTACCTAACAGAGTGGTACTACTCAAAAGTAAAGGCGACCCATCGTGTTCCCTGCATGATGGTACGAATCAAAAGTTGTTTCCTGGTTCTAATTCAATCATCCCTTGGTCGCCCCTTGTAGTCGCCTCTCACGACAGGCAGGGGATACCGTGGGTGTATTATTCGTCTGCCTCCCCCACCCACAGGGGGTGCGTGTTTGGTCCGCGAGAGGTCTTTTATTTCCCTCAAGTCCGCCGGCAAGCCGGTTAGGACCCCCCTATCCGCCACCTAGGACGCGCCACGTGGGAGTATCACCTCTCCCCGTGCTTCGCCTGCGTAGCAGGTTCGTGGATTATTATTATTATTATTATTATTATTATTATTATTATTATTATTATTATTATTATTATTTTACAACTTGCTTTAAGTCGCACCGACACAGATAGATCTTACCGCGACGATGGGACGGCCCACGTTCATGTTTGCCTGGTGTTGGAAAGGGAAACCACAGAAAACCATCTCCAGGGCTGCCGACAGTGGGGTTCGAACCCACTATCTCCCGGATGCAAGCTCTCATCTGCGCGGCTGTAACCAAACGGCCAACTCACCCGGCATTATTATTATTATTATTATTATTATTATTATTATTATTATTATTATTATTAAACACAAGCATTGTGATTTTTTGGACTTTCCGAGATGAGAAGTGTACAACTGGTACAAATTGGTCGGATGAACGCCGTACTCGACACAGCAAGCTACCGTAATTAAAATCTACTCTATCAAACGAAAATTGAATAAACGTCAGAATGTATAACGAAACGTATCCTGGTCCCTAATTGGCAGATTAGCGAATAATAATTATTTATTTTCGTTTACAATTTGCTTTACGTCGCACAGATGCAGATAAGTCTTATAACGACGACGACATGATAGGAAAGGGCGGATTAGGAAGGAAGCGTCCGTGTCCTTAATTAATTACTATTGTTATTAATCTCAACCGCTCGCCCTTACTTGCTGTTGATGTACACAGTTCTACTGAAGAATGAAGTGCTGATTTGTTCAGTGAATTGAAAAGTCTTTTTGTAGAGGCTGAAAGGTATAGAAAAACATTTCCTCCCTTTAAGGAGGAAATAGTGGCGGTCTTTCGGTAAATGCGACGTGTAAAGCCTCCCAATAACAGAGCCACTTCACGGGGTGACAGTGTTCCTTTAAAGTTGCCCCTCTGCAGGTCACGTCGAGGCGCTATTGGATTTGCTGGCCAGGCGCTCCATTCCAGCGTCAGCCTGCAGCGTCAGGTTTTATGTGTTGCCAATTAATTTCTTTAGTTTTCATCGAGTTCAAATGAGAGTGCTACCAAGACTAATAATGAGAAAGGCGAGTAAAGTTCTCTATTTACGCACGTGGGGTAATTCCGAGGTGATTTATTTGTTAATGATATTTGTTTGCTCTCTCATACACTGTAGAACTAAGAGGTGAACACTCTACGGGCAATCTGCCTGTCAGTAAAACAAAATCATCCTCATCATTTATACGCAGTATACCGGTACTTTAAAAGTGGATGGGAGTCTAAGGCGACTGGTACGGCAAGCGTGTCCTGCCCTGAAGGCTTAGGATCGACCACTGAAGAGTCGATCAGAATTTTGGAACAGTCAGACTAACAAATTCACATGGTAGAGCGCTGCCCTTCTGTGCCCAAATAGGCGGGTTCGCTCCCGGTTTAGACCAGTGGTATTTGAAGGTCCTCATATAAACTAAGTCAGGCTTTTATCATTATATTTAACAACAAGTAAAAACCAAACATAAACTCAAATGAAATTTCAGATGTTCCATGAAGACTAAACACAATAACATTATGCTAAATTATCCTTCTTAAAAGATAGACACAAACTTTTCGTAAAATAAATATTTACATTGTTTGAAGAGGTAGCTTTTGATTTACAGAAATCGTAAACGATCACTCTTTACGCAATAATAGTTTCGGTTCTCTGGAGTAAACATTATTTCTCACATTAATCCACAGATCGCTATGCTGGACATAAATTTTATTTCACTGAACGAGTTGGCTATGCCTTACGGGTCCTGTATGCGTAAGTTTACGCTCGAGAAAAATGGATTCGAACCCTACTGTCAACAGGTGAGATGCCATTTTACATGGTTTCTAAATTTTACTCCGCACAATTACCATGGCTACGCCGTAATCGAAGCGAAGATCACTAATTTCCCAGTCGAAGTCTTTTCCCATTCTATAGACACGAAAGCCTAGCTATTAGATTGTGACAACACACAATAATAAACAACAGAATGTCCCCAAATATAATTCTAGAAAACCGGAAATATTTATTCGCTATATTTTTTAACAAAAAGAGATTTATCAACGTGAGCCTATTATTCAATCAAAACATCCCATGAGATTTTAAAACGAAATGGTGTCACTTCATTTCTCGCTCTACCGCGCCTAAACTACTCCACCCATTAATAAAAAATTTGGTATGGATATGCCTCAGATCTTCACTTTAAATATAAGCCTAATATAAGTTTTCTGTAATTTACCTTTTCTTATATGAGGGTTATGTGCTGAATGGTCATATTTTATCTGCTAGAAAGCAAAATAGTGAGCACATTGTACCGGGCGGTACACCTCCGCTCCGCTAATTCAAACATTGCGCCAGTTGAAACTCCTCTACCGGAGGAAGCCTGAACTTTAACTACAGTGGTAATTCTCAAGTTTCTCAGAAGATGTCGTTATCTGTAAAATTTGAAGTGTTCTGAACTGTGTCCTTTTCGATGTATTTTTGTTTTGCCTGTAGTAAGAAGTGTGAACATTCTCTTCTAGATGGCACTACTGAAGGACTACAATTATGCACCCTAGTGCGAAGTGAAAGAACTGTGTTTTTGGAGAAATTTTGTGTTCATAAATTTGTTCTTTGTTAAATTTCTTTCAGTCATTGTTTAGGTTGGCTGTATAACCCTTCTCTATCCGCCAGTTTTGAATTCGACCAATGAGTAATTTTTGTAATTAATTTTCCACCAATCCTGGTTTTCTTCTTCAATTTTGACATGTAATCTTTTGGCCGTCCAATAAAATGATTGTGGGCGGGTGTTATCATTCCTGAAAGGTCTCGAATGTTCCGCGAGGGTATATAAACTGCTGATTTTCGGGTCTCTGCGCCACTTCAGTAACATCTATCAGTGTGTAAATTATGTAGCAGGGGGCGGGTAGCGCCTCTTTCTTCGGGCAGCGGTTCATCAATCAGGTAATGGCCTTTTAATAACTTCTTTCTTGCTAGCTCAGCAGTTTAACTCTCGGGGCGGATTCGAAACCTTTTACTATGTAACTTTCCTCTAAAATGTAAAAGACTCTTGATTTAAATTCTGCCTCTGTAACTACATATGGGGATAGAGAGTGCTTAACCCTCTCGAGCTCCCATTCATATTGCTTTGAGGTGAACTTTTTTTCACAACCGTTTCTTCCCTTCTAATGTAATGTAAATCGTTTCCTTATATAAGTCACCTCTTTAGTATGGGATTAGCCCTTGCATAAGCGGCCTAGGGCCAAATTAGGTTTTAATAAAGTATATTCGGAGTGCAAGTTTCGCCTCCACTCAAGTTTGTATTTCGGGGCCTTGTAATTTTCCTGTTTATTTACTAAATCGGGCTCAGTAGGTTGGGTATTTTTACCCCTGTGTTTATGTCCTTAGAGGACAACTTGAAGGTGGAGTTTGGTGTGGCCTTTGATAGGCTGGAACTTTGAGAGCGGGTTGATCTTCCAAAGAAATTTGTTTCTGTGTGCCTCGAGGAGGCTTTTGCTATGTAATTGGGAGCAAGTGCTCTTGAGCATGATTGGGGTCTTCTGCCCCTTGGTTGAATCTTGTATACGGGTAAAGTTGGGCTTACTGCTCAAGAATTGTGTGTCTGGCTCTCGGAGCCCAAATCCTGTAACACTGTAATTGTACATTCTCGATTTGTTGTTCGGCTACTGAGTACCTGTTATATTTGTTATTTCTTGATCTTGAAAAGAAAATATAACCTTGTTAAATTTTAAATTAACTTTAATTTCGTAGATTGAGACCTATTCATCCCAGCACCTTCTTTCACCTCTAACTACCACGGATAACTCCGTAACACACATAATTAGACCTGTCACGGAATAAACCCTAGAATGTGCACTTCAAATTCAGAATACTTCCTAAAATTCGTATTTATTTTGCTTTTAACACTATGTTCGCGAGGAAATTTGACTACATTATGTTGAAGTACGCTCTTATGGAGCACCCACCGAACAAGCGCCGTTCTAGTGGTATTTGGCCGCTACTTGGTAGATTCTTGTAATTCAGATTCGACACAAGAGTATGAGTAGGTTGACTCTTCACTATTACACGTCAACGAAGGGTACAAATAAGAAGTCAGTAACATTGTCGGCTATCACCTCTTGAACGATGGGTACGATCTTTTAGTTACACAAAAACCAAGTAATATTACATTTTCAACTACCCTATGTCTGAAAGAGGATAACTGCAATGGATTCTAATAATAAAACAATTGCTTTATTGCCTCCATGAATCAGCAGAGACAAGATTTTAATTTATTTTATGCGCGGGCATATTCACTCCTTGACACAACAATAAAAAAATCCTTACTTTTAATGTTAAAATGATTCAACCTAGCAAATGAAATAATTCATATATGTTACGTAGATGTAATCTTTTTAGAACAGTAGACAAAATTGGTTTTATTCAATTTTCATTCTTTTACACACAAATTTATGAACTAGCGGAAACAATATTCTTTTTAGTGAGATAGTATATAATCGACCCTTTATATAATGGACGAGTAAGTTAAATTTTTACTTTTACACATGCGTACTCGCTCCTTAAACTAGTAGATACTTTTATTGTTTACGCAGATGTATTCAGTACTGAATAATGCAAAAAATCACTGATATAATCTCTGCTTGTCGCAATAGGAACTGCATTTTATCCCTACACTGCATAGGGGCTCTCATACGACCCAAAGCATGTTTTCGCTTATTGCAGCTCTAAGAGACATCTGTCGTGAAAGATTGACACTTGCCTTACACTATAAACATTCCATGTACGCGTTTCACCCACAAGAGAACATGAAATTATAGTATTGTATATCTTAGTAGATATCTCTATGTAGTAGGCTATCCTGATTAATGAACACTTTGCAAATTGAATTCACAGGAGTTAATTATATGCTTTTAAAAATATCACGCTGACTTTTGAAGCTTTTGGAGATACTCTGCACTGATATATTGCTCAATTACCTGATTTTCAAGTGCCATGTTTGATTACACAGGGTATAACAAAAGTGTACGGCACAAGAAACAGGACACGTTCCTCACGCGCAGACGAAGAAATTATGTTAGATGAACATGGGTCCGGAAACGCTTTGTTACACCTCATTCTCCCCAACTCATTAATCATGGGAAACACACGAGAATAGAACATACCAGCATACCACAGGCAACTCTTTCTCAAAGAAGATGTTCAATACGCCCTCCGTGAGCTTTGATACATGCTTGCCAAGGTCGTACTGCTCACTGGAGCAGTTGATGCTAACTGTAAACAAGCAATGACGTAAGTCGCATGGCAACAGAGACATGTAAAACAAAACACTAGCAGTGCAACTACGATAATGACACTTCTACCAGATGCAAGAAAGAGTGCATGTTTCCCTTGATTAGTTAGTTGGAGAAAATGACGTGTAACATGGAAACAAAGCGTTTCCAGACCCATGTTTATATAATTTCTTCGTCTGCGCGTGAGGAACGTGTTCTGTAACTTGTTGTTGTTGTTGTTGATGATGATGATGATGATGATGATGATATTTGTTGTTTAAAGGGGCCTAACATCGAGGTCATCGGCCCCTAATGGTACGAAATGAAAAAACAAGAAGGTCAAATTCATCCACTGATCAAAATAAAATTAAAAAATGTCATGAAGAATGATTGGATGGACATGAACCCAACAAAAAACAAAAAAAAACCAACCAAACAAACAAGAAAAAAACAGTGGATCAGACTCAAAAACTGATCGTAAATAATAGTTTTACTGACCAAGGGACCACTTACAAATCTACACATGGGTGGAGTTGATTTTGCTGGATAGCCTCATCGGTAGATTCAGGAACAAAATGAGAGGTAAAAGTTGGTATTTCAGACTGTTCTACCATTTGTTAGATTTGACTGTAGTCAATTCGTGCCTCTTACTCAGACGATGTTGTGCACAAATTGGTCTGCGATGCCATTAACTCGTTTTCGTGTTGAGCTCGCCGTATCATTGTGTAAATATGGCTCTGTCATTACTCCTACAAGAGAAACACCTAGCAGTGGCACTGAGGTTCAGATACAGGCGAAGAAGAGGAAAGGACCTGCTGCAACAGGATGTTCGGCTCGAACAAGTCTCCCATTGGCCTGAGTTCACGAATGACAGGCAGCGATGCAGAAATCTTCAGTGCAGTGCCACAACTTCCTCAAACTGTATAAAATGTCGAGTATTCTTGTGTCTCCATGGCAACAAAAATCGTTTCACTATGTACCATAATAATTGACATGTGATGGCGGTGGTGATTATTGTTTGAAGAGGAAGTACAACTAGGCAACCATCCTCTATACAACACTAATCAGAGGGGAAAATGGAAGGGATCCGACACTTCGTAAAATGAAGATATCGGACAATGAAAGACAAGGGCCATGAAGGGCGTGAAAATATAAGACTCCCTAGCCCTCGCAAACCTAATAGCGTTTGGGTCGGAAAAGAACGAGAGTTGACCAAGGGAGGTCGGATAGGATAGATGAAAGTGAGGAGCCTGGCACAAGTAAGTGGAAACAATGCCAGGACTCAGCTTAGGGCCCCGTGGTCGCCAACCCACGCTCTAAAGTTCAAATCCCCTGGGGCCCCTTCTAGTCGCCTCTTACGACAGGCAGGGGATATCGTGGGTGTTATTCTACCGCCCCCACCCACAGGGGGATGACATGTGAAAAAACGCTGATGACCTTGCATTTTTCGTAGTAACTGCTTTGTAAAATGTATTGGGAATACTTTACTTGGCCAAGTTGTAGGAAATATGAAGTATTACACAGTTTCGATGTAAAGATGAATTATTAGAACTCTGGATTTTACTAGGGCTACAGATTGCTACCTTGAGCAGCAGCATTGCATGGTGTCTCTTATGAGGAACAAACCAGTTTTTTGATAATACTGTAAATGTAAGTTACATTAAAATTAGTTGAATTTGATTTTTCAACATTCCGTATATACTGTATTACAACCCTTCCCCACTCCTATTTATCCTATTCGTGGCCGACAACCCCCAAGCACCTCCCCACATCCAACTCCTTCAGTTCGCTGACGACACCGCCATCCTAGCACCCTTACACGCAGTGCAAGCCATCAACAGTTCAGTTCAACCCTACCTAAACACCTTTCTATCCTGGTGCGACCGGTGGCACCTAAAACTAAATCCTGAGAAGACCCAGTCCATCCTCTTCCGACGTACACGTGGTAAAAAACCAGTGTATCCCGCAACCCAGATAACCTCCAGCTCCAGATCCGCAGATCCCCTATCCGAAATCAACCCACCCTAAAATACCTAGGCATCCTTTTCGACCAACACCTCATCTTCCGTCCCCACTTCCAATAGCGAAAAGTAAAGACTGCCGCCCGAGCCCGGTTAGTGCGCCGCCTAGCCGGGACCCGGTGGGGCCTCAAATCCTCACTCCTCCTTCACACCTGCAAATCCTTCGTACGACCCCAAATCACCTACGTCCTCACACAATACCAGCGATTCTGCCGCCGAGCCCTAGACCGTGATAACCCATCCCTCAACCCACTCTTACGCGGAGACCCACCGCCCCAACCACCACTTCACCCTAACACCGTACCATCTTTTCCGGTCCCTCCCAGCCACCCAACGGAGGTGCCACATAGAAAAATGGAAGCTGTGATAACTCCGTAGATATCCCCAACCCCCAACCCTCCCACACCAAAACACCCAAATAACGCCCAGTGAGCCCTTGTCGAACTCCTCCCCTCCATCAGTCAGCGACTTTAAGGAAAAGAATATTGTACTAATGTAATTTTCTTAATATGTTTCAGAAGCAGTATAGCGCCACTTGTAACCAGGAAACCGCAATATCCTGAGTTAAAAACCTTGTAAATATTTAAATATTGTAAATATCGTAAATACTATGTAAACAGTAGGTAATCAACTCTGTAAATAATGACTAACAACTGTAAAGATCATAAACCATGTATACCATCATATTTGTAAAAATTGTAAATCTGTTAAACTTGTAAATATCCTAATAACCCCCCCCCCGCCAATAAAGTTTAAAAAATCCGGGGGAAAAGGATATATTTTGATATTTTGAAATATAAAATGTAAAACAACTAAAACTTTAACATAACCCCAACTTGGCAGGTTCAATCCTGGCTCAGTCCGGTGGTATTTGAAGGTGCTCAAATACGACAGCCCCGTGTCGGTAGATTTACTGGAACGTAAAATAACTCCTGCGGGACTAAATTCCGGGACCTCGGCGTCTCCGAAAACCGTAAAAGTAGTTAGTGGGACGTAAAGCAAATAACATTATTATTAAAATTGTAACAATGCTAAACCAAAGGGAAAATTGGCATAAAACCACCATCAAACGCTGTACAAGACAATGTAAAACCCAAAATCATATTGTAAACCTGTCAAATCAAAATTGTAAAAACACATAATATGTCAACCCAGCACAAATGTAAAAAATGAAAAAAATCAATAAAGCAGTTAGCCAAGAGGTCGGGACCCCCACTCCCCCAAGCTCCCTTCACCGAAACAAACCTCCAGCTCCCCTCCTCCAACTCCATCACTCCACCAAACCCGCCGACTCTCCTGGCCAGAGAGGAGGAGTCACCTTCTAGTTGGCCCGCCCCTCCCCTTCGGGGAGGGGAATGAAAACCTTTCCTAGGTCATAGGTCCATATCATTACTTCACGAAAAACAAAAATATCACGCAATGTAGGGTTAAGTGTGTATTTCTCTTCTTCCTGGCCTTAATCCCAATTATGTGGGTACGGCACTTGATACAGATTAGGCTCAATTTTACGGGTGGATGCCCTTCCTGACGTTAACCTAATATGGAGAGTTGTATTCTCTACGGCGTATTCATTTGATACGTAGTAATATAGTGTATTGTGACGTACACAACCACCTAGTCACTCAACCGGAGGAATTAACTATACACAATTAATACACTTGGTCCGTCCGAGAATCGAACCCAGAGCCGTTGTCATGTTGTCTTACCTGCCATTTTCAGTAGTTTTATGAACATTTAATACCGGTAATATAGTTTATTACATTTCTTTCCATACAATATTCTTTGTCCGACCAGTCGGCCGTATCTGGATCTTAACATTTTCAAACGATCTTGCCCGAGATAGTGCAACAAACAATTGGCCATGGCTGCATACTGGCAGTCTATATATGCCTGTCGTTCCGGTAAGTAGACTACCCACTTATTCGAGAGTTTGTCCCTACCATTTGTTAATGGTCATACCGAAGGCTAGTCGACTTGATACCTTTCCGTGCTTCGTCACGGTATTCTACACTGTATTGTACCATGAACGCCCGCATTTTAGCTTTATCGGAGAGCATGGGTTGACGCCAAGGCGTGTACTGTCCATGCTAGAAAAAGCAGAGAGAAGGCCATTTGAATAAATTCTTTTAAAATTTAAATCTGTGTTTATTCAAGTTAGACAAGAAATATGTCACCTTTTACAGATATAAAGAATGGATTTGAGAAAGTCCAAACAGTGGTTGGAAGTGACGCTGTCTCTCGACATCGGCGATATCCCGTGTTGCCGGACTCCTTCCCCTCACCATGGATCTCCTCTCAGCACCATGGGACTACGTTATAACACGGTGGTTGACAGGTCTTGAAGGTCCGATGAAGATCGGGATCGAACCCGAGAGTCTGACGCCTGATGGTCGATTACGTGCAAGATCGAATTATTGATTTAGCATTTAGTTCCACTTCGGCCCCATGAAGGGAGTAAAGGAGTGTATGGGCATCGCACAGAATGCCAGTGAGATCTGGTACGACACTTCTTTACTGCACTGCACATTTTGCGAATTAGTACTTCACTGAACATTACTACTCAAACAAAGAAGTTAACACGGCACGGTATTATGAACCTTGAGTAGTAATGTTCAGGTATTTCCGGAGAGAATAAAATATAAATCAAGTAAATCGGCACATAAGAACGGACGGACGGATTCGCCAAAGCTGTTTTAGTAAACTTATTTCATAATTATATAGAACATAGACATGAAATAACTGTTAAATAGGTGGAAGATTTTATATTCTGTTCGAACCTTTAATCATCCCCTCAAGACTGATCATTTCCTGGTAGTCACCATGACTATTAAACAATAGGTCACCGATGTCGATAGCTGCAATCGCTTAAGTGCGGCCAGTATCCAGTATTTGGGAGATAGTGGGTTCGAAGCCCACCGTCGGCAGGCCTGAAGATGGTTTTCCGTGCTTAAGGCCATTAGAGGCATGGCTGCTTCCTTCCATTCCTCTCCCATCGTCGCCATAAGACATACCTCTGTCGGTGCGACATAAAGTTGATGATGGTGATGATGCTTGTTGTTTAAAGGGACCTAACATCGAGGTCATCGGCCCGTAATGGTACGAAATGAAATAACAAAAATCCAATTTCATCCACTAACCAAAATAAAATATAAAATGCGATGAAGAATGAATGGACATGAACCCAACAAAAAAAAGCAGTGGATCAGACTCAAAAATGGATCGCAAATAATAGTATTACGGACCAAGGGACCACTCATAAAGCACAATGATGCTTGATGTATAAAGGGGTCCAAAATCAAGGTATAAGGCCCCTCAGAATGGTACTTATCGCTAGTAAAGTAGAACCATGATATTTGTCATGTTGGGGTACTAATCAGAAGTAGGGAAGATTCACGGTGTTCCACACAAGATGGTACTACTCACAAGTATTTTACTTCGTACAGGTAACGTGGACCTATGGTGTTTCTCACACAATGGCGCCAGTCATAGCCAACGCAAAACGATGAGTTTCCTCACCTAGGTGTACTAGTCACGGGTGCCGGTCCCAGGGGCCCCGTTGTGTTCCTCACATAGTGGGTACTAATCACAGGCAACGCAGACCCACGGTGTCGCTCATATAGTGGTACAACTCACAGGCTACGCCCAGACCCGTGGCGTTTCTCAAAATGGTCCTAATCACGGGTACTGGAAACCCACAGCGGAACCAATCTCTGCTGCCACTAATCACAAACCTATTGTGTACCAAATATAGTGGTACTACTCGTAAGTAAGGGTGACCATGGTGTTCCCCGCGTGATGGTACAAATCAATAGGAGTTGCATGGTTCTAATTCAATCATCCCTTGGTTGCCCCTTTTAGTCGCCTCTTACGACAGGCAGGGAATACCGCGGGTGTATTCTACATGTGCGTCCCCCAACCGCAGGGGGTAGTGTGCTTGGTCCGCGAGAGGTATTTTATTTCCCTCAAGTCCACCGGCAAGCCTGTTAGGACCCGCCCTATCCGCCACCTGGGACCCGCCACGAGGGAGTATCACCTCTCCCCCTGCTACGCCAGCGAAGTAGGTTCGTGGAAATACTGAACAATATGAACAGAGTGCCTTTATCTATAAATTGCTCCTGGTGTAGAATCGTTGTGGCGGAGTGTAGACACAACAACAACACTCTCCTTCTATTTTTTTTATGTAAGCAAAGAAGAAAAATAATGACGACAATATTGATGATATTTGAAGTGACAGAATATTTGAAGGATATGCATTTATAATAAAGAATTATTTAAAATGTTATTTATTTATTTATTTATTTATTTATTTATTTATTTATTTATTTATTTATTTATTTATTTATTTATTTATTAGATACAGCCTATGGAGGGCCATTTTACACTAATAATAATTGTACCGGGCGGTACACCTCTACACCGTTTATTTAAAAGTTGCGCCAGTTGAAACTCCTCTTCTGGAGGAAGGTTGAACTTTATCTATTCTATTAATTCTCTACTTTCTCAGAAGATGTCACCACGTGGAAAATTTTGAGTTTTTGAACTGTGTCACTTTTGATGTGTTTTTGTTTCGCTTGAAGTAAGAAGTGTGAACTTTCTCTTCTAGAGGACACTACTGAAGATCAACAATAGCGCACCCTAGTGCGGAGTCAAAGAACTATTTTGTTGGAGAAATTTGTATTTCAAAAGTTTGTTTCTTGTTAAATTTCTTTCTGTTATTGTTTAAGTTGGCTGTATACCCCTCTTTTTCCCCTTGTTTTAGATTTATCCAATCCCGAATTTCTTTTAGTAATTTCTGACCAATCTGGTGTATCTTCCCCCAACTTGTATCTGTTGCGGGGTCCTATCCAATAAAAACATTGTGGGCGGGTGTTTTCATTCCCCTAACGCCTAGAAACTTCCGCGAGAGTATTTAAACTGCTGATTTTGGGGTCTCCGGGCCACTTCTGTTCCATCTTTCAGTGTATTAAGTACATAGCAGGAGGCCGGAAGCGCCTCTTTCTTCTTCAGCCGTTCAACACCAGGTAATGGCCTATTAATAACTTCTTTTCTTGCTAGGTCGGCAGTTTAACACTCGCGGCGGGTTCGAAGCATTTCCATCATGTAACCTTTTCCTAAAATGTAATTACTCTTTTCATCTTTTTCTTGTAAAGCTACATATTGGGATAGAGAGTGCTAACCCTCTCGAGCTCCCACTCACATTTGTTTTGAGGTGAACTTATTTTCTCAAACTATTCTTCGTTTATGTAATGTAAAGTGTTCTTCTTTAAGTCACCTCTGTAGTATGGGATTAGCCCTTGCGTTAGCGGCCCAGAGCCAGATTAGGTTTTAAAAACAAAGTGTATTAGGAGTGCAAGTTCGCCTCCTCTCAAATTGTTATTTTAGAGGTCATGTAATCAACCTTCTTTTCATGTAATAGACCTCAGTAGGTTGGGTATTTTACCCCTGTGAATACGTCCTTAGAGGACAGCTTGAAGGTAGAGTTTGGTGTGGCCTTGTGATAGGCTTACAATTTTGAGAGCGGATCGCTCTTTGAAATTTGTTTCTGTATGCCTCGTGCAGGCTTTATGTGTAATGTTTGGAGCCAGTGCTCCTGGGCATGAATGGGGTTTTCTGCCCCTTGGCTAAAATTTTTTTGGAGTAAGGCGGGGCTGATTGCCCAAGAGTTATGAAGTAAGGGCACTGAGCCCGAATCCAGTAATATTGTACCTACATTTTTGCTACTCTGTACCTGTTATGATTGTTATCTCTTGTTTTTGGAAAAGAAAATATAACCTAGTCAAAATTTTAAATTAATTTTACATTGCACGTTAATTTCGTAGCTTGAAACCCATTCGCACCCGCACCTTCTTTCACCTCTACCTACCACGGATATCTCCGTAACAATAATAATAATAATAATAATAATAATAATAATAATAATAATAATAATAAGTTTAAATAAGTATAAAAGATAACAAAGGTATAAACAACAATATTAAGTAACAACAATAGTTAACAATTTTAACTGTAACAATGTAACAACAATGAAAACGGTAACTGGGAAGTGTCGGTTTCAGAAATTAGGAAGAAGAAAGGTCAAGGGTTGGACGGACGGAAGAAAGTGAAAACCTGGAGAGGACTTCAAAGGAATCTTTTAATTTTTTGTTTGAAGGATGCGAAAGGTGTGAATATGTCGATATCGGGTAGTGAATTACCAAGAGTAGGGAGACGGTGGAAGATAGAGCGTTGTTGTAAGGTTAGGCGCGGATGGGACACATGATGGGTGCGCCGGTTGCGTGTAGGGCGGGGAGGAACGTGTATAGGGAAGTACGCTGGAAGAGAATTACATTTGGTGTAGCCATTGATTATTTTGTGCAGGTAACATAGATCAGAGAACTGTAAACGGCTTCTCAGGTCAAGTATACCCAGGTAGTTCATAATGTCAGATTTAGTTTTGTTCTTAAAAACAGGATTGCGAGTCTTAACAATGAAAGTGAAAAAGTTAAAAATACTATTTAGTTGAGATATGTTTGTGATAGCAGATGAGGACCAAATAGGGGAACAAAAGTCAATAATGGGGAGAACATACTGTACGAGACAAAGTATAATTTTAAGGCGTTAATATCATTAATTTCAGTAAACCTGTAAAGAATGCCTAGAGTACGCATAGCACGGGATTTTATGGAGTGAATGTGAGCAGAGAAGGTTAGTTTACAGTCTATTATATAACCTAGGTCTCTTACCTGAGAAGCCGATTGCAATGTATTTTCGTGGATGGTATATGCAGTGTTCATTCCTTGCTTTAGCAATGAAAAGGAGATTGTATTGCACTTCTTAAAATTGGGAGAAAGATTCCATTTCTTAAACCAGTCACCACACGAATTGAGAACACTCTGTAATTCGTCAAAGTCATCAGGCGTAGACACTTCCCTTAGGATTTTCAGGTCGTCGGCGTACAAGAGGAGGGAACACTGACTATTTCGGGTGCAAAAAATTATGTCATCGATATAGAGAACAAAGAGTAGGGGTCCCAGAATACTGCCCTGAGATACTCCTGATAACACAGATAACCATGATGAGGCAGATTCAGGGAGTACCACTCTTTGTTTTCTGCCGGAGAGAAAACTTGTTATCAATGACAAGACGGGGCCGTGGATTATCTGTGAATGATTATGGAGTGAATCGTTTTATTATTATTATTATTATTATTATTATTATTATTATTATTATTATTATTATTATTATTATTTCCGACTCGTTGGCTGAATGGTCAGCGTACTGGCCTTCGGTTCAGAGGGTTCCGGGTTCGATTCCCTGCCGGGTCGGGGATTTTAACCTTCATTGGTTAATTCCAATGGCCCGGGGGCTGGGTGTTTGTGCTGTCCCCAACATCCCTGCAACTCACACACCACACATAACACTATCCTCCACCACAATAACACGCAGTTCCCTACGCATAGCAGATGCCGCCCACCATCATCGGAGTGTCTGCCTTACAAGGGCTCCACCCGGCTAAAAAATACCCACACGAAATAAAAAATATTATTTTTATTATTATTTTTTTTATTTCGTTAGGGCCATCTATGGAGCACGGTGCTTGTGTTTTAGCTGTTTCTTGATGTCATCGTCGTTGTTTGCCACAATTGGTGATCTTAGTTTTCTTGTTGGTACCTCGAGCTTCCCCGATGGCCCAGTAGTCCTTCATTTTACGGCTAAATTCCATCTTACGTACGTTCCTCAGACCATTTCCTGGTGTCGTCTTTTGGTCTGTGGGTAACTTCTGTGAGGGATGTTACAAAGGATTTAGTTTTAAGAGTTGTATGATAGTTACTCCGATCAGCTATGTCGTTTTGATTTATATGGAGTTCCGAAAGGTCCTTCTCCGCTTATTTATTTATTTATTTATTTATTTATTTATTTATTTATTTATTTATTACTTTTTACAGCGCACCAAAACAGACAGGTCTTATAGCGAAGACTAGATAGGGTAGGAGTAGAAATGAGAAGGAAGCAGCCATTGTCCTAACTAAGGTACTGCCCCAAGATTTGCCTGGTGTGTGAATGGAATGAAACAATATCTTATCTCGATTTTAGTCATATATTCATGCCCCTTCCCATTGATTAGACGATATTCGTATTCTCCGAGGTTTTCCAACGAGTTATGTTGAGGGAGGGGCTGATACTTCTCCCTCCCTTAAAATTTCAATCCCGACCAGCATCACCTTAATGGTCGCAATCATTTAGGAGCCGATTTTCTTTCTTTCCCTCGAAGATGTCAGTATTTCGAATTTGGAAAGAGACAAGAATTAAACACCGTTCACACCCCGGCGTACCTCATTTAAGACCAGTTAGAAGATATTTTCTTTAAACCACTATTTCAAAAAGAAATACTCTTCTTTACGCTTAGCTCACGTTGATCCTTTTTGCGAGATGTTAAAAAGAACGGTGTACAGAGCGTGCTGTATAGTACCACCAGCACGTGGTCATACCTGTAAATGTGTGGATGTGAGGTTTAGTATTGCATGCGTGGCCAAGTTCGACCGAGCAATGCTACCAAATGGCCCCTGTGGAGCATAGTGCAGCATGCGAATGTGATGTAATGACGAGCGGATCACGTTCCCACAGTGACCAGTAGAGTATGAGTATCTTCCAGACCATCAGAGCACCTCCTTTTGAAGGGCAATTGTAAAAACATATTGAGGTCGAACTAAACGATAACAACACCGAAAAGTACAACAACTAAAGTACTTACTCGCATAAGTGTGATTAGTTTTTCCTGTCAGTTAGTGAGCTCCATATATCCAGATTAGTAACTGCCATAGACATGCTTGAGAAGGCTAGGTTGAGTAGCTCAGCCGATACAGCACTGGCAATCTGAGCCCAAGTTGTCGAGTTCAATTCCGTGTCAGTCTGAATGGTATTTGAAAGAGCTCAAATACGTCAGCCTCGTGTATTTAAGTAACAAAAAATAAATTGTAAAATACTGTGAGAGAGAAGTTACTTTAGAATATCTCTAACTCCTATTGTACTGGACTGGACTAAATTATACAAACAACTAAGAGGTTCTCGTCGCTGCCGCAAATTTAAACACGCTTGAGGATCTGTCTCAGTCTCACTACGAAAGCTCAGAAGATGTTTGGTAAGAAATAAAGTGACATTGGCTGTGAGAATCGCTGTGTTGACCATGTGGCTCACCACTACGATAGTAGTCGTCGAATAGTAGTTCATATCTCAGCAAGCTTTTGAAGGGAATGATTTATTTTACAAATTTCAAATACTGCATCTTTACTAAACTAAATGAGGAAGCTTGAGTTATGCATTATGTTGCCAAGAGCGGTGGATTCCAGTGTGTTACGGTATAAAATATCGACTTAAATTCTCTGAATCTCCATTAAATTAGTGGAGGTAAACGGTTTTCTCTCCTATTTTCTCTACAATCACAATCATGGACTAATTGAAATCCTTAAATACAGATATCCATTACTGATGATGATGATGATGATGCTTGTTGTTTAAAGGGACCTAACACCGAGGTCATCGGCCGCTAATGGTACGAAACGAAATGGCAATAAAAGGTTCAAAATCATCCACTGACCAAAATAAGAAAATGTCATGAAGAATGAGTGGATGGACATAAACCCGAAAACAAAAAACAAACAAAAAACAAACAAACAAAAAACAGTGGATCCGACTCAACATAAGATCATAAATAATAGTATTGCTGACCAAGGGACCACGTATCAAGCATAATCCTAAATCGAGGATGCTTGACGTCGAATGGGGTCCAAAATCCAGGTCTAAGGCCGCTCAGAATGGTACATGTCGCGAGTAAAGTAGAACCATGGTCTTTGTCATGTTGGGGTACTAATCAAAAGAAGCGAAGACTCACGGTGTTCTACACAAGATGGTACTACTCACAAGTATTGTACTTCGTACAGGTAACGCAGACCTCTGGTGTTTCTCACACAATGGCGCCACTCATAGTCAACGCAAACCGATGGGGTTCCTCACTTAGGTGTACTAGTCACGGGTGCCGGTATTCCCGTGGTGTTTCTCACATAGTGGGTACTAATCACTGGTAACGCAGACCCACGGTGTCGCTCGTATAGTGGTACAGCTCACAGGCAACGCCCAGACCCGCGGTGTTGCCCACATGGATACGACGCACGGGTACTGGAAACCAACAGGAGAACCTACTTCTTGCTGCTACTAAATACAAACCTATTTGGTACCGAAAATAGTTGTACTACTCGCAAGTACAGGCAACCCATGGTGTTCCCCACGCGATGGTACGAATCAAAAGTAATTTCATGGCTCTAATTCAATCATCCCTTGGTCGCCCCTTTTAGTCGCCTCTCACGGCAGGCAGGGGATACCGTGGGTGTATTATTCGTCCGCGTTCCCCACCCACAGGGGATAAAGAGAGAGGAAAAAGGAAGAAGAATGGAGGGATCCGTCACTTCGAAAGATGAAGTAACGGACGAAGAAAGGCAAGGGCCACGAAGGGTGTGAAAATGAAAGACTCCCTAGGCCTCGATTGCTCTAACACCGCCGGGGTCGGAAAAGAACAAGAGTTGACCAAAGGAGGTCGGACAGAATATACGAAAGTGAGGAGCCTGGCACAAGTAAGTGGAAGCAATGCCAAGACTCGGCTAAGGGCCCCGTGGTCACCAATCCACACTCCCAAGTTAAGAGCCCCTTGGGCCCCTTGTAGTCTCCTATTACGACAGGCAGGGGATACCGCGGGTGTATTCTATATGTGCGTCCCCCACCTGCAGGGGGTAGTGTGTTTGGTCCGCGAGAGGTATTTTATTTCCCTCAAGTCCGCCGGCAAGCCGGTTAGGACCCCCCTATCCGCCACCTGGGACGCGCCACGTGGGAGTATCACGCCAGCGTAGCAGGTTAGTGGTCCCTTACTGATGCATGGTTGTATTTTAAGGCCAGCTAATAAGAAAAAAAGAAAGAAATTAAAACTACGTTGTAGGTAAGACAGATTTTAGAGCTTTTAGTCCGTCTTTAGCTTTTAAGGGTCTTTCCTCCAACAAGTGCACGGATTAATGACCCTTCCTGAATAGAAGTCTTACTGAATGAATGACTAAAATTATCTTTTGAGAAAGTGATAATTATTTTGTGAATGAAATAACACTTATGGAATGAGCTACAGATTACAGATATTAACTAAAATATGTTGTACTAATATATTCATTCAGACCTTTCTTTTAAGAGGTTTGATCCACGGTCTTCCCCGTTTCAATATTCATCCATTAAAGATAGAGATTATAAAAATCATATCCCGGTGCAGAATGAAAACTAACATTCAATTTTGGTTTTAATGAAGAGATAGAAGGTAAGTTCTATGAAACTGCGAAGTTTATGGCTACAGTGTGAAGTGATAGGACTGGTGAAGTGTACGTTACCTAGAGGACAAATTATATCGGATGAAAAGTGTTGGAAAAGAAGAGGGAGGCGTTAGAGACAATAGCTGGACTGTGTGTGTCATTTTTTCTAGACTAGAGGGGGAACGCAGGAAGTTCAAACAGCTAACTCCGAATAGAAACTTGTGGATGTGTGTTTTCTTCATTTCATACAGGCGTACAGACTTAAGATACCGGTACCCTGGCTGAATGGTTAGCGTGCTAGTCTTAGGTTCATAGGGCCCTGGGTTCGATTCCCGGCCGGGTCGTTGGCTTTAACTTTGCCCGGTTAATTCCCCTAGCTGGGAAACTGAGTATTTGTGTTCGTCTTAATACACATTTAATACAACTAGCTGTTACCCACGGCTTCACTCGCGAGGATTTGGTAAGCTGTTTAAAAATTAATTGTTCCTCGATACTGCACTAAGACAATATCTGAAACTGCCTGAAGTATACAAACTCACCGAAAAATTGCATTTCATTGACCCCAGAATCTGTTTGTAAATCACGTTTGTGGTATTGCCTTTTGGGACTAAGATGACCAGGCTACTGACAGAGCTAAAGCTGGAACATGCAACATGGAACTCTACATGTGAGAAACACTCCTCTTTTAAGTTGAAAAAGAAAAGGGTTTCTTTATTTCTAAAGGAGATCCCAAATACCGATTTTCACGTCTGTAACATCTTAGTTTTTGAGATATAAGTATCCTCATAAAGAAAATTCAACTCCTTCTTCACTTATTTTCGATCTCCAGCTCAAATTGATTTTCCGAAAACAAAAAGTGCGTGTTTCTTTGTTTTTAAAGGGGATTACAAATACCAATTTTCACGTCTGTAACTGTTAAGTTATGAGATATACTGTAAATATACTCATTTTAACAACTGACTTACTCCTTGGCTGAGTGGGCAGCGTTGAGGCCTTCGGTTCACAGGGTTCCGGTTTCGATTCAGGGCTGGCTCGGGGATTTTAATAGCATGGAAAACGCAATAGTAATTACATCCCTACACACGGGGTTGGCGTCAGGAAGGGCATCCAGCCGTAAAACAGGGTCAAATACACATGTGCGACACACTGCGCACCCGCAAGCACACAGGTGTTGAAAACGCGGTAGAAGATAATCATTTTAAAAATTCACCTGCTTTTCTATTATTTCATCCCTTTAAGTGGATTTTCCAAAAATGTGTGTTCATTTATTTTTAAAAGAGATTCCAAGTACCAGTTTTAACGTCTGTAACATTTTCAGTTTCTGAGATATATTTATCTTCATATAAAGAATTCAACTCCTCCCTCACGTCTTTTCATCTCACCCCCACACCCTCCCTCGCCCCTCAAGTGGATTTTCTGAAAAAAAAAATATGTTCTTTTATTTTTAAAGGAGATTCCAAATAGCAATGTTCATGTATGTAACATGTTAGGTTTTTGTGATATATTGTAGATAATCTTGCTGCTGTAAGAATACTGGACCTGACGTTGCCATGGTTACGGCAGTTCATTTCTTTATCCGATTCCTAGAGCAGAGTTAGTGTGGTGCCAATATCCCCATAACGGTCGGTTTTAGGGCCTTAAAACATGGTTTTCGGGCCCGTAGGACTTCCCGAGTTTTGTTCTTTGCGTCAAGGGGCTTAAAATGAGCTTTGTCTCGTCACTGTACGACGAATTCGATTTCGCCTACATTAGCCTGTTATTTTTATACTTTTATATCTTCCCCCGTCGTCCGCCCTCCTCGAATTGTTTTGAAAATAAAATACAGCCCATGGTACTCATTGGCAATGTAGCTTTCTATACGAGAAGTAATTTTTAAAATCGGTTCAGTAGTTTTTGAATCTATCCGTTACAAATACACAAATTGTTCCTCTCTATAATATTAGAATAGACATATCACATCACAAACCACCATAGAAACACGCAATATACACCTCTACATAGGGGTAGAGTCAGGAAAGATATCCTGCCAAAAAAGTAGTGTAAATTCCCACACCGCGCCGACCCTAGATAATTTGGAAAAGGTCCGGAAGAAGCATAGACTGAAGACTGGAAGGAAAATAATATAGAATGTAAAGGAACTGTCCTCATAAGGGAATGCCATCGATTACACACCTCCGCCAAAAAGAAATCCGTGCATTTCTGCGGGTTGTCAGCCATCGTCAGAGAGGGCATCCCGAATATGCGGAAAAAGTACGTGTTAAACACAATAATAGTCCACTGTGTTAGGTATGTTACGTCGATCGTTCGACTAACTGGGGTAGAAAGCATAAAACATTTCCATACACTTTTCAGTCCGTTAAAATAAAATACAGCTCTTGTTTGAATCTCGAAATATAAACTACAATTGAGACGAAATTGAGAATATTGTTGTTCTTGTTGTGTGAGTCATCAGTCTATAGACTGGTTTGATGTAGCTCTCCATTGTGCCCTATCCTGTGCTAGGTAACCTTTTAATTTCTACGTAACTACTAAATCCTGCATCTGCTCTAATCTGCTTGCCATATTCATATCTTGGTCTATCCCTATAGTTCTTACCTCCTACACTTTCCTCAAAAACCAACCGAACAAGTCCTGGGTATCTTAATATATGTCCTATCACCCTATCTCTTCTTCTCGTCAAATTTAGCCAAATCGATCTTCTATCATCATTTCAGTTCAGTACCTCTTCATTTGTAATTCGATCCACTCACGTCAACTTCAACATTCTTCTGTAACACCACATTTCAAAAGCTACTATTCTCTTCCTTTTTGAGGTAGTTATCGTCCATGTTTCACTCACACGCTCCAGACGAACGTCTTCAAAAACATCATTCTAATTCGTATATCAATGTTCGAAGTGAACAAATTTATTTTGTTCCTTGCTTCTGCCAGACTGCATTTTATGTCCTCCTTACTTCTGCCATCGTTAGTTATTTTACAACCCAAGTAACAATACTCACCTACTTTCTTTAAGACTTCATTTCCTAATCTAATATTTCCTGCATCACCTGACTTCGTTCGACTGCACTCCATTACTTTTGTTTTGGACTTATTTACTTTCATTCTCCCCTCCTTCCCAAGACTCTGTCCGCACTACTTTCAAATGTTTGGTGTAACAATAAATATGTCATTGTTATTTTTTTAGTTCCGCTTGGGCCTGCTATGTACCACGTGGTTCTTATATCCAGCAGCTTTCTTCTTTGACCAGTACTCCTACAATCTTACATTGTGAGTGTCCTTTCGCTCCTGAGTCCATTTCACACCTCCTCCCGGACGTATTGTTTTTTCTGTTAGTGAATGGAGAGAGTTTGATGTTTTCATCAACGTTCTGTACCTATTCCTGTCATATATTTCACAGGGAGCAATGTCCAATTCTTGAAGGTCTTTTCTGGCAAGTCTTGCCGATTTGGCATTAGTCGCTTTCCCTCTAGAGATGGTATGGATGATTCTGGAGGTGAGCCTCTGATTGTCCATTCTCACGACATGACCATATAAGTTCAATCTCCTCTTCCTCAAAGATGTTGTAATGTTCTCCAATTGTTGGTACAATTCGTTCTTGTGCCTGATTCTGTACTTGCCTTCTTCTTTAATAGGGCCCTTGTTTTTACTCAGGATCTTCCTCTCCTTCAGCTCCAGTTTCCTAAGTTGCCCTTTTCTTACCATGTTCTTTTATTTTAATAGCTGCATTATGGCATTTTTTAAAGTTTTCATTCCCCTCCCTGAAGGGGAGCGGCGGGCCACCTTGAAGGTTACGCCTTCACCCTGGCCAGGATTTTCGGCTGGCTGGGAAGGAGCAAGGACAGTAGGTCGATGGGAATTGGCATATTTGTATCACGTGAGCAACCTACGAGGCAACACAACTGAAGGATGCAAGGTGGTTACGTGCCGTAATTGAAATCGTATCAAGATCATGTGCAATAAACCATTCGCAAAGGTCCGTGTGGCACTTCTAATGCCACATTATCTGAACAGTGTTGTAGAACGTACATTATCTATTACTGTTGCTTTTACAATAAGTCAATTTTCATGAAAGTATATACTAAATCTCCTCTAGATTCTCCTGCATATGTAGAAATTCCCACCGAGAGATGGTGGTAGTGAATTTTGTTTTAAGAGGAAGTACAACTAGGCAATCATCCTCCCTGAACAAATTAAGTGGAAAATAAATTTAAAATAAAACAGAACTATTTATTCAATGAAGGAATTTCGAAACGAAGTACTAAATGAAACAAAATTATTGTGAATTAAGCTGAAAAATCACCAACGAATCAAAAGGGAACGTGAGTTCCCTGAGTAACAGAACACATGCAATTTACATATCCTTGATTAATCCATTGTCGCACATAAAGCGGATGAAGAGATCAGCAGTAGTCGTTGGTTATCCAGTACGGATCGCGTAGCTGGTAGCTTGCATTCGGATGACACTGATTCGAATTGCATCTTCGGTATCCCTGATAATATTATTTCGTGTTTTCTCATTTTTGTACCAGGCAAATGTTGCGGTTGTACCATAATTAAGGCCATGACTGCTACGTTCCGAATCCCAGGCCTTCCCTACCCTTGTGCTGCCGCAAACCATCGTTGTGTTAGTACGACGATAAACCACTAGCAAATTTGTGCTCCATTCAAACACTTCTGCCGACATCGAAGCAGCAATACAGGTCATCTACAGCATAATACGGCAATTCTACGAGAGGTTCACGCAGCCTCTCCAAGATTCACAATAGAGCCCCACCCAAACTACTTTGAAGTGAAACAAGAACGCGAGAACGAATGGAGGAATATTTATTATTAACTTATTGTGGATGTTTTTATTTATATTTATAATAATAATAATAATAATAATAATAATAATAATAATAATAATAATAATAACTAACAAAAGATACTGTAAATACAAAAAGAAATCATTTTCACGGGGGTCCAAAATTGATGCTTGCTGTTTAGAGGAGCCTAACATCTAGGTCATCGGCCCGTGATGGTACGAAATGAGAAGAAATACAATGACAATTTAAAAGTATAAAATTCATCCACTGACCAGAATTAAAAACGTGATGATAAAGAATGAAGAAATGAATATGACTTTAAAACAATCAGTGGATCCGATTCACAATGCCTCACCTCACCAAGGGACCAAGGGGCTGTTTCCAAAGTACAATCCTGAATCGATGATGCTTGTTGTCTAAAGAAGTTCAATATCCATGACAACGGTCCCTCACAATGGCACTTATCGCTAGTAAAGGAGAACCATAGTATTTCTTAGGTTGCGGTACTAACCAAAGGTAGCGTAAACTCACGGTGTTCCAAACTTTATGTTACTACTCACAAGTATTGTACGTCGTACAGGTAACGCAGACCTCTGGTGTTTCTCACATAATGGCGAATCTGATAGGCAACGCAAACCCATTGTGTTCCTCACCTAGGTGTACTAATCACGGCCGCCGGTATTCCCCTGGTGTTCCGCATACAGTGGGTACTAATCATAGGCAACGAAGACCCACGGTGTCGTTCATATTATGTTACTAACCACAGCCAACGCCCAGACCCGTGGTGTTTCTCACTTAATGGTACTAATCACGGGCAACGTAAGACCGAGATGTTGCGCATTTAGTGGTAATAATCACAGGTACTGGAAACCCACAGAGAACCCCGCTCAACTGCTACGAATCACAAAACTATCGAGTACCAAACAGAGTGGTACTACTCGCAAGAAAAGGCGATCCATTGTGTTCCATGCACGATGGTACTAATCACAAGTAGTTTCATGTTTCTGATGCAATCATCCCTTGGTCGCCCCTTTTAGTCTCATCTTACAACAGGCAGGGGATACCGTGGGTGTATTCTTCGTCTGGGTCCCCACCCACAGGGGGTAGACAAAGAGAAAAAGAAGAAAAAAGAAGGGATCCGTCACTTCGAAAACTGAAGTAACGGACGCCGAAAGGCAAGGGCCACGAAGGGCGTGAAAATGAAAGGCCCTCTAAGGCCTCGAATGCTCTAACACCGTCGGGGTCGGAAAAGAACAAGAGGTGACCAAGGCAGGTCGGAAAGATAGATGAAAGTGAGGAGCCTGGCACAAGTAAGTGGAAGCAATGCCAGGACTCAGCTAAGGTCTCCGTGGTCGCAACCCACGCTCCCTAGTTGAGAGCCCCTGGGGCCCCTTTTAGTTACCTCTTATGACAGGCAGGGGATACCTTGGGTGTATTCTTCATCTGCGTCACAGGGGGTGAGTCCAAAATTAAACATCACAAAACAGTGATTAAACAAGGAGCACTATACGCAACAGAAACACTAAACATGAATTTCAAAGGCCAGATGAAGAAAGTCGAACTAAAGAAAAGAAAAATTTTAAGAAAGATCATAGGACAAAAATTTCATGTAATAAGATAAATTACATGAAGAGTGAAACGCTCTACAAGAAAATAAAAAAAAAAAACTCTCAGATAATATGCGAAAAAGATGATGATTGATGATTATGATTGTTGTTTAAAGGGGCCTAACATCAAGGTCATCGGCCCCTAATGGTATGAAATGAGACGAAATGAAACGACAAATTAAAAATCTAAAATACTCCACTCACCAGAATTCAAAGCGTGAGAACGAAGAATGAATAGATGGACATGAATTTAAAACAATCAGTGGATGCGACCCGCAATGCTTTATATTCACAGAAATTGACGTAAAAGAATAGGATTACTGACCAAAGGACTGCTGCTATAGCATAACACTGAAACGATGATGCTTGCAGTCTAAAGGGGGTCCAAAATCCAATTTATCGGCCCCTCATAACGGTACTGATCGCTAGGAAAGTAGAACCATGGTATTTGTCCTGTTGCGGTACTAATCAAAAGTAGCAGAGACTGCGGTATTCCACACATTATTGTACTACTCACAGGTTATGAAATTCGACATATAATACAGACCTATGTTTTTCTCACTTTGCGACGCCATTTACAGGCAACGCAAACCTATGGTGTTCATCACATAAGAGTACTAACCCCAGGGACCTTCCCCTATCCCGAGGTGTTCCTAATATAGTGGGTACTAATCACAGGCAAGGCAGAACCATGGTAGCTATCATCCCATCGTCCTGCTCATATGGTGGTACTGCAAAAGCCGACCGCACGGTGCTCCTGTGTGCTACTAATCACAAACCTATTTGGTACCTAATATAGTGGTACTACGCGCAAGTAAAAGCGACCCATGTTGTTCTCCGCATGGTGGTTCTAATCACAAGTAGTTTCATGGTTCCAAGACAATCATCACTTGGTCGCCCCTTTTAGTCGCCTCTTACGACAGGCAGGAGATACCGTGGGTGTATTCTTCGTCGGCGTCCCCCACTCACAGGGGGTTGTGTGTTTGGTCCGCGAGAGGTATTTTATTTCCCTCAAGTCCGCCGGCAAGCCGGTTAGGACCCCCCTATCCGCCACCTGGGACGCGCCACGTGGGAGTATCACCTCTTCCCCTGCTACGCCGGCATAGCAGGTTTGTTGATATGCGAAAAAGTAGGATACATTTTTATTGACATCTTCTCAGAATGAGCTCTAACCAAGCAAATCTTTGATTTTTCCGTAACCGCAAAACAAACTCGAACTGGTTTAAAGAAATTAGAAAAAGACCTAATAGAATTACAGAAAACTCACTATTCGATCGAAAAGCTAAAGTAATAACTAAAGACAAAAATATAAGGTTCCAAGATAAATCTACATTAAAAACCAAACCTATTATCTCGGAAGACGAGAAGACGACATCAGAAAGAATGAAGAAATATTGGGCACTAAGAAAAGAAGTGATTGATTCAACGTACCCCAGAGAGAGTGAAGCGAAAGAAGAAAAAACGTAAGATAATAAGAAAATTCCTAGCACTGAGAATCAAAGGTGGAGTTTTTTCTCCAAAACCAAATGGAGAATATATAAAATAATCTTTAAAATTACGGATACAATGTGCATGCAAAGAATGCAATTCATGGGACACTTAGAAAGAGTGGACTCGAACAGACTGACTCACAGAATATACACATGTTTTAAGGAATGAAACTACTGGATAAAATTGGTACAAACAGACAGAGAAAGATCTGAAGGAATTTGGATCACAAAATCTACTGGACCGAGATGAAATCAGAAAAATTACACTCACATGGGGTTTTAAGAATGATGAGAGAAAGACTAACCGGCACATGTATGATCCCTGCAACGAAAGCAAACCAATTCACCACGTATTAAGGAATACTGGGCTAAAAGAAAAAGCCAACAAATATTGATTCCGTATGGTCCTAAGTGACCCATTCGCGACGAATAATAATAATAATAATAATAATAATAATAATAATAATAATAATAAAAATAATAATAATAAACTTTTCCTCAGTCTTCTACCAAGCTTTCCCCCAGCCAACTGGGGTCGGCCTTTCTGGTTCCTGTCTTGGACCTTATCCAAAAAAATTTGCGATCTCTCTACATCCTTCATACCTTGAGCTTTCTAACCTCAATTTTGGTCACTCCAGGATTGGCTCACTTTTAACCGTCAGCTGATCGATTCTATGGGCAACATATCGCTCGGGATTCCTTTCCAGATATCTGCACCACTGTTCCTCTACCGGAGTCAATCTCAACAACTGGTACATAACACTGTTGTGGATTCTATCCGGGCAGGTTACCCCACGAGCCCATGTAGTAGAGATGGAGAGATTCTGAACGAGTGATCCATAATGAACGAATCATTGCAATGAACGATTTAATCATGATTCAGTGAACGAAATGAATCGGCTCGCTTGTGAATCGAAAGATGAATCGAGAGATGGCAGCCGCAACTCGTTCCTTGGTTCCTCGTTCATTCTGGTTCATATCACCAAATCGGGTATCCACCATTTTTGAATCAATGACAACTTGTGAAGAACGACTCTGTTATATTTTATTTAACCTGAACTAAAAGTCCCGTTCACAAGTCAAATACTCCTAAACTAACCTTAGGTGATTTTTTTTTTTTTAAATAAGAAATTATCACGTCGTTTCAAGTCACTTCCAGTTCGTTTCGAAATGTTAGGTTGTTTACTTCAAGGTTGTCGTTCCAGTTCTCGTGAACTACTCTGAACTAACGTGTGGAACGTAGCCACAAAAATGTGCATATCTACTATAAATTTCAAATTCGATTTCGTATAGTTTCGAATGGTAGCTACTTAAGTTTAGAAAGTATTAGTCGGACAGTTGTGTAGCATTTTTCGACTATAACCTCTAAAAAGGAATGGTTCATCTGAGTCTGGTTTCGCTTTCGGCTCACAGTCACGGGGTAATCGAATGAACGAATCAAATGAACGAATCATTTTAGTGAATCCTTTCAAATGGAATCAGTTCTTGTAAATGAATCAGATTCCCCATCTCTACCTTGTGGCATTGACGATTTCAGCAACGTGACGTTTTTTCTCATCTCTCCTTTTCGTTGTATAATATTCAGGACCAAACTGTAAACTGGACTGACCACATTTTTTTAATATATCTTGCCCTTGAGGTATGATGCCATCTTCCTATCGCATGAAACACCTGTCGCCGCCCGACATTTTGTCCAGCCTCTATTTATCTTACTGATGCGACTTATCTGTGTCTTCGTTATCTTGCACCACAGAACCGAGGCAACCTAAAGTTATTTGTTTTGAATCAGCCCTTTATTTATGCGGCCATCCATGAAGAAATTGCAATGAATGTATTATGTTTTGCGGGGCTGCGTGGCTCAGCCCCGAACTTGGCAGGTTCGATCCTGGCTCTGTCCGGTGGTATTTACAGGTGCTCAAACAAGTCAGCCTCATGTAGGTAGATTACTCCTGCGGAACAAAATTCCTGCACTTCGGCGTCTCCGAAAACCGTAAAAATAGTTGGCAAATAACATTATTATTGTATATGATTTTATATTTACTAACCATTGGCTCAATTCTCTCTAGCGCACATTTGCAGTTGTTGAACAAGTCTTGAAGGCAACCCACGCTGTCGGCCACAAGTACGATGTCATCAGCAAACGGTGTACTATATTGGAGATTCCTCCTGGATGTGCTTGGTCAGTTCATCAGGGTCGGTGGGTAGTATTGTTACAGTGCAGGACAAATCTATGATTTTGCACTTCATTTATCGTCTCTTCTTCCAAATTTTTAGTTTAATAAACATTACGTGTATTCTAAAATATGTTAAAATCAACCATCTTTGGTCGTTCAATGTACTAATGCTTCGTAATGAACCAGTAAACGCTGCCGGCTTTGAATCAAACTCAGGGGGGTTTGCTTTCGTATAGCAAATCCCAAGCGGAAAGTGCAGGGCATTGTGGTTTCAGTAGGGACAAGCCTAGGCCTGTACGTAGCATCAGGTAGCATATTCGCCAGTGTCGGTTCTTGGGTGTTGTAGGAGACCAGCAACCTCCCTGTCACGAAACAATTACAAATGTCCCCGTTAGATTGCACCACACTGTGGCGAAAACTTCATTACTTTCTCTCCTCTCGCCACGGCTAGCTAAGGAGCGCAGCGAGGGATCCAGTCGGCCGTGCTCTCGCAGAGGTAATTTCTTTTCCACGCCGCTAGGGTACGCCATACTGGACCACTCATAATATTACCAATATGTTGCATCAATGGAAAGCTGGAGGGCAAATTTTCAATTCAAGTGAGGTAATAATAACTGTAATTATACTGCATAATATGTCTCTTATTTCCTATGTTTTAATTGCCGGATATATTTCAGTTTTAATAGAAACTAGAAGACCCGCGCTGCTCCGCAGCATTCGTTACAAATACTATGATGATGATGATGATGCTTGTTGTTTTAAGGGGCCTAACAGCGAAGGTCATCGGCCCCTAATGGTACGAAATGAAAGAACAAAAATTACAAAGGCATCCACTGACCAAAATAAAAATAAAAAAAGGTCATGAAGAATGAATGGATGGACAGGAACCCAAGAAAACACAAAACAAACAAACAAAAACCAGTGGATCGAATTCAATAGAGAACGAAAAGAATATTACCGACCAAGGAACCACTTATAAAGCACAAAGATGCTTGGTGTCTAAAGGGGGTGCAAAATCCATGTCTAAGGCCCCACAGAATGGTACATGTCGCGAGTAAAATAGAACCATGGTACGTGTCACGTTGGGGTATTAATCAGAAGTAGCGAGACTCACGGTGTGCCACAAAAGATGGTACTACTCACAAGTATTGTACTTCGTACAGGTAACGCAGACCTATGGTGTTTCGCACACAATGGCGCCACCCACAGCCAACGCAAACCGATGAGTTTCCTCACCTAGGGTACTAGTCACGGGTGCCGGTCCCAAGGGCCCCGTGGTGTTCCGCACATAGTGAGTACTAATAACAGGCAACGCAGACCCACGATGTCGCTCATATAGTGGTACAACTCACAGGCTACGCCCAGACCCGCGGTGTTGCCCACATAGGTACGACGCACGGGTACTGGAATCCACCAGGCCAGGCTTTTTACTGCAACGAATCACAAACATATTTCGTACCATGTTAGTGATACTACTCGCAAGTACATGCAACCCATGGTGTTCCCCGCATGATGGTACGAATCAAGAGTCGTTTCATGGTTCTAATTCATTCATCCCTTGGTCGCCCCTTTTAGTCGCCTCGCACGACAGGCAGGGGATACCGTGGGTGTATTATTCGTCAGCCTCCCCCACCCACAGGGGGTGTGTGTTTGGTCCGCGAGAGGTATTTTATTTCCCTCAAGTCCGCCGGCAAGCCGGTTAGGACCCCCCTATCCGCCACCTGGGACGCGCCACGTGGGAGTATCACCTCACCCCCTGCTACGCCTGCGTAGCAGGTTCGTGGCGTTACAAATACATCAGATAATACGTCTTGAAATTCCTGTCGTAGTCATTGCTTTGACTGTCTTTTTCAATAGTTTTATGAACATTTAATAGAGAGCGCGTTATGGTAAGCCGCAATTCGCAGTCAGAATTCATCCAGTCTGACGTTATCAAGGCGTCTGTTCGGCAAAAATCTATCCATATATTAGCTTCTTTATCCTGTAGTTCTTGATGTAAAGCTTGGTACTGTGTCGTAGAAGGCAATCGCGGTTCTTCTATTTAGAACCCTTACCTTGTGAGCTCAATGGTTAGCCTCGAAGGACAGTTTTTTGATAGGCAGAGAATATTTTAAGGTACATGTCCTTCACTCTTGCTAGTGTAGCTAGGTTATCCTTCGGTACGTGTTCCCAGATAATATCTAAGGCGTATGTCATGATGGGGTCTGTTTGTACGAAGACTTTTTTCTCCTAGCAGCATGTAAATTATTAGGAACGCTCTGACATCTGATGAAAATATGTATAAGCTGGGAAATGTTAGAGAATTAAAGAGTATCTAGTAGGGAATAGTATTCTTCCGTGATCGGAGGAAGTGCATACTCTTTGGCTTGACAGGTAGAAATCAAACATGGCTGCATTCCGTGATATTACTAGGATGAAAATAACACACAGAATAACAGAATATTTATGAAAGTGTTAATCACTTAGCAACCTGCTAAGTACAGAATGTATTGCAGGTTAGCGTAAGCCTTCGCCTGCAATTATTGGAAAGATCATTTAATGATTTGATTTTAAGTTTATTTAAAGTTGGCTGAACTTAGAGACCTATTAATGTCTCATGATTCACCGACCGGTGATTCCTGAGATAATAAAACAGATATGAAGCAAATCGGGCCAGTACAACGGATGGATGGATTTGCCAAAGCTGTTTTTAGTAAACTCTATTAATATATAGATGTGGTTTACTACGTAGCGATAATATAGTTCATAGTTATTCTGCAAACGTCTCCTATAAAAATGTGACATTGAAACTTTTGGTGCAACACCCAGCTTCAGATACTACCAGCCATCACTGATTATATATATTCAAGTTGCTTTACGTCGCACCGACACAGCTAAGTTTTACGGCGACGATTGAGAGGAAAGGTCTAGGAGTGGGAAGGAAGCTTCCGTTGCCTTAATTAAGGTACGGCCCCAGCATTTTCCTGGTGTGAAAATGGGAAACCACGGAAAACCATCTTCAGGGCTGCCGACAGTGGGGTTCGAACCCACTTTCTCCCGAATACTGGATACTGTCCGCACTTAAGCGACTGCAGCTATCGAGCTCGGTGATGATTTCAAACAGCTAGAGGCTAAGGGTAGAGTCCTGATACAGGCTGACTTTAACTGAAAAACTTCATGCGGTTCCTCACGAACTGCGTACAGATGTTTGGCCGTCATTGTAGGCCTACAGTTGCCAACACAGATAGTTAACGCACTAAGAAATTCCAAGTCCAACTGTACTGTACAGTAACAAGCATTGTCACTAAAAACCATGATGTGGTGATTCGTAGTTAGATAATCCGCGGCAATGAAACATTACTCATATAGAGACCAAGTTTGATAACTGCAGTTGCTTTAAGTGCGTCCAGTATCCAGCATTCGGGAGAGAGTGGGTTCGGACCCCACTATCGGCAGCCCTGAAGATGGTTTTCCGTGGTTTCCCCCATTTTCACACCAGGCAAATGCTGGGGCTATACCTTAATTAAGGCCATGGCCGCTTCCTTCCATCTCTTGGCCCTTTCCTGTCCCATCATCGCCATAAGACCTACCTGTGTCGGTGCGACGTAAAACAGCTTGTCACCGAGCTCGATAGCTGCAGTCGCTTAAGTGCGGCCAGTATTCAGTAATCGGGAGATAGTGGGTTCGAGCCCCACTGTCGGCAGCCCTGTAGATGGTTTTCCGTGGTTTCCCATGTTCACACCAGGCAAATGCCGGGGCTCTACCTTAATTAAGGCCATGGCCACTTCTTTCTAATTCCTAGGCCTTTCCTATCCCATCGTCGCCATGAGACATATCTGTGTCGGTGCGACGTAAAGCAAATAGAAAAAAACAGCTGGTAAAAATGTACCCATATAGAAGTTGCCGTCAAAACTGGCGTCTACGAATGTGGGAAGCAATTAGATAGCACAATTTCCTGTAAAGGGCCTTAAATAGTAGCGAGGTGGAAGGTAGCAGGCAGGGGTGTTATACGTGCCTGTTCGTGAAGCATCGTAGTCGAGTGGGTACTGTGCCATACCTGACCATCTCTATGTATATCTGGTTCACTTTTCTGACGAACTTCTTGCCATCTGTTACATATGTGTACTCATTGACATGGATATTATGGCCGACTTCGACTTCTAATTGTACACGCAAACTTAGCCTTTGTCGTCCTGTGATTTTATGACGTTATGTTCCCGATCTTGTCTATCTGGCTTTTCCATAGCTCTTCTTCCAAGGTTTTATCTTCATGAAGTTGTTGAAGTTCGCTGGAAACCATTGTTGACAGTTGCATTTTATTTTCTGACTGTGTGTGTGGCGATCTGTAAATACTCGTCTTGTCGATATGGATTTCAAGTGATATATTGCTTTGGGCCGAGCTCTGCGTTATGCAACAGGGCAATTTTGTTCCCAAGGTAACAATTTCTTTTCCTATATTCTGTATATCTTTTTTTTTTATGAAGCTTGAACCTGTTGGCTGGATCATATTATGGCTAGGCACGACGCTATGCTTGTAGTGAATACGTTATTAGGCATATGTATTGATTCCATAAAGGCCGGTTTTTCCTTTACTATTTCATTGGTTCCTTATTTTCGTGTGTCCATTGATATTATTTTGATCTAATATTTATTTAATATACTTCTAGTTTCCTACTCGGCGTTATTGTTGTAAGATTAGGAAACGTAGTCTTTTAAATATTCCCCTCTTGATATAATAGGCTCGAGTTTAGTTCCCGATTTTTATCTCTGGTCCGCACAAACTATGACAGGTAAGTATTTATTTATCGCCTCATTACTTATGGTTGACTGGAGCTTCCACTGATATTTTGTTTTTATTTTTTATATCCTTCGGCCTGTGTATGTGTTGTGTTTTTCGGTTGTACACCAGAATAATTCATCAGGGACCGATGATCTTAGATGTTAGGCCCCTTTAAATAACAAGTATCACCATCATCATCATCATCATCATCGATAATTTATCTGATATTTGCTTTTAAATGATGCTACGTGAGTGAGCTATTCTGCAATAACAGCGGAACGAGTGAATTATTAAGTAATGTATCGAAGTGGCAGACTGTATCAAAAATATGAAAGGGAATGATGTATTGAATATTTAATGCTCTCTCGTTCAGTATAAATAATGTTATACGCTGAATATTTAACACCAAATATGGTATGCAAAAGAGTGAACAAAAATGTGTTAATAAGTAATTTTTGTTCACCATGAAGAGCTATGACATAACGCCATTGTGTCAAAAGCACGAAGAGAACTGACGGATGTACATTTTTGTATCCCGCGCTGGACACAGTGAAAAGCGATAATTATAATATATATTTCTTGTTGCTACTTCTTCAAAGTCGCACCAGTGCACCTAAGGTTTTAGGAAATGGAAGATTCGAATAGGGCTAAGACTGGGAAGGTAGCGACCATGGCCTTAATTAAGGTAGAGCCACAGTATTTGCTTGGTGTGAAAATGGTGATGAAGATGATTATGATGCTTGCTGTTTAAAGGGGCCTAACATCGAGGTCATCGGCCCCTAATGGTACGAAATTAAATAACAAAAAGTTGAAATTAATCCACTGACCAAAATAAAATAAAAAATGCCATGAAGAATGAATGAATGGACACGAACCCACCAAAAAATCTGGATCAGACTCAAAAAAGGCTGTAAATAAAGGTATTACTGACCAAGGAACCACTCATAAAGCACAATGATGCTTGATGCCGAAAGGGGTGCAAAATCCATGTCTAAGGCCCCACAGAACAGTACATGTCGAGAGTAAAGTAGAACCATGCTATTTGTAATGTTGGGGTACTAATCAAAAGTAGCGAAGACTCACGGTGTTGCACACAAGATGGTACTACTCACAAGTATTGTACTTCGTACAGGTAACGCAGACCTATGGTGTTTCTCACACAATGGCGCCACTCATAACCAACGCAAACCGATGAGTTTCCTCACCTAGGTGTACTAGTCACGGGTGCCGGTCCCACGGGTCCCGTGGTGTTCCTCACATAGTGGGTACTAATCACAGGCAACGCAGACCCATGGTGTCGCTCATATAGTGATACAACTCACAGGCAACGCCCAGACCCGCGGTGTTGCTCACATGGGTACGACGCACGGGTACTGGAAAACCCCCAGGCCAGGCTCTATACTGCTACTAATCACAAACCAATTTCGTACCTAATATAGTGGTACTACTCGCAAGTACAGCCAACCGATGGTGTTCCCCGCGTGATGGTACGAATCAAAAGTAGTTTCATGGTTCTAATTGAATCATCCCTTGGTCGCCCCTTTTAGTCGCCTCTCACGAAAGGCAGGGGATACCGCGGGTGCTAATACATACATACGCCTCAATAATAGACCGTTATGCCCTTCAGCGTTCAGTCAGCAAGTTTCTCTGAATTAACTGACCGCCGCCAGAATCCTCTCTCTGTAGCTCGTCCTGGAGCCTCGTCTGGTCCTACAACTCTTATCTTCAAATCGTTAGAAACTGAGTCTAGACATCGTCGCCTTAGTCTCCCTGTACTCATCTTACCCTCCATAACAACAGTCCATTATTCTCCTAGGTAACCTATCCCCCTCCATTCGCCTCAAATGAACCAAACACCGAAGCCGGTTTATGCGTACAGCTTCATCCATCGAGTTCCTTCTTAACTTACCCTTTATCTTTTCATTCTGAGTACCCTACTGCCATTGCTCACACCTGCTTGTACCAGCACTCATTCTCACTACTTTCCTGTTTGTTACTGTACTTACAACTAGTGAATAAGATATCTTGAGTCGATCCAGCTTTCACTCCCTTAGAGCAAAGTTGGTCTGAAAACAGACCGATGTGAAGAGAGTTTCGTCGGGGAGCTGACTTCCTTATTAGAGAATACTGTTGATCGTAACTGTGAGTTCACTGCATTAGTATTACTGCACCTTTATTCAATCTCTTACTATCCTGGGAGAACATACATAGAAAAATATTTTAATTATCTACCTGTTATAGCTGCAGTAAGTTCTCTTGGATTTCTTACCTACTGACATCAATTTAGTCTAGAAAAGTCTGCCTCAGTAGCGTAATGGTTGGTGTTATTAGCGTCCGTCCTCGGGGGCCCGGGTTTGATTTCCGGTACAGGCAGTAATTTATGAATAGCAGGAGGGCTGGTATGTGGTTGCAATGGTACGTGCAGCTCACCTCCATTGGGGGTGTGCCTGAAAAGAGCTGCAACACCTCAGAATGAGGACACGAGTTTACTTTCTTTTTAGTCTCGGAAAGGCTAATTTTCGTACCATACTCATTGCACCCATTTTTTGGTTCCAATATATTGGACTACAGGCTTTCGGCACAATGTGCCATTAAGACCAAGTCGTCAGCATAGGCCAGATTTCTTACTTCGCTTACACCTAACTGAAACCCTCCCTGCCATGTTATACCTTTCAGCAGATGATCCATGTAAACTATGAACAACAAAGGTGTATAATATTTAGAGCGTAAATGCACACGTAGTAGTCACCTACTAGTTTCATTGCGGAGATCTCCCCACGAACGTATATTTCAGGGTGGCATTTCTTGCTTATTCGATATTTGATGATGATGATGATGATGCTTGCTGTTTTAAGGAGCCTAACATCTAGGTCATCGGCCCCTGATGGTATGAAATGAGACTAAATGCAATGACAAAATAAAAATCCAAAATCCTCCACTGACCACAATTCAAAGCGTGAGGACGAAAAATGAACGGATGGATATGAAGTTAAAACAATCAGTGGAGACGACCCGCAATGCCTCAGTCTCAGAAACTGACGGAAAATATCAGTAATACTGACCAAGGGACTGCTTCTAGAGCTCAATATTGAATCAACGATGCTTGCAAGCTAAAGGGGTCAAAAATATAGGCCATCGGCCTCTGTTAATGGTACTTATCGCTTGGAAAGTAGAACCATGGTATCTATCATGTTGCGATACTAATCAAAAGTATCGTAGACTCGCGGTATTCCACACATTATGGTACTACTCACAGGTAATGAAATTCGCACAGGTAATACAAACTTATGGTGTTCCGCACATAGCGGCGCCATTTACAGGCAACGCAAACCTATGGTTTCCATCAAGTAAGTGTACTAACCACAGGGACTCGTACTATCCCGTGGTGTTCCTTATACAGTGGGTACTAATCATAGGCAAGCCAGAACCCTGGTGTTGCCCATATAGTGCTACCAATCACAGGTACCGTAAAAGCCTGACCGCACGGTGCTCCTGATTACTACTAATCATAAACCTATTTGGTACCTAACATAATGCTACTACGCGCAAGTAATAGCGACCCATGGTGTTCCCCGCGTGGTAGTACTAATCACAAATAGTTTCATGGTTCTAATCCAATCATCCCTTAGTCGCCCCTTTTAGTCGCCTCTTACGACTGGCAGAGGATACCGTGGGTGTATTCTTTGTCTGCGTCCCCCACCCACAGGGGGTTGTGTGTTTGGTCCGCTAGAGGTATTTTATTTCCCTCAAGTCCGCCGGCGAGCCTGTTAGGACCCCCCTATCCGCCAACTGGGATGCGCCACGTGGGAGTATCACCTCTCCCTCTACTACGCCAGCGTAGTAGGTTCGTGGTATTCCATATTTAAGGAAAATATTGTTTGTACTAGCAAATGTACCCGTGCTTCGCTACGGTATTCGACATTGTATACGGATTTCTCAGTAAATTACAGTAAAGGCAGTGAGTAGGTTTATATTAAAATGCATGCCTCTTAGCGCTATCTTAGAAACAAAACAGCGAGGACGCCATACTTTGTTTCCGATGTATGTTAGGCATTGGAGAAATATTGAGGATAATGGCAGGCCACGTTTCCTACTGCAGATCACAATCAAGTTCGGGAGAGTTTCTACTATAACGGCAGGCTCACTTGACAACTGCCATTCACAATAGAGATAGAGATGTTTTATTATACACAGAGGCCCTTTTTTCTAATGCAATTCAAAGTCGAGTTCGACAGATTTGATAATAATCGAGAAATGCAGCGCTGTCTAACGCATTAACAATCAACTTAAGGCCGAGCTGAGGGTTTCGTAGACGTCGATGTGCCGGAATTTAGTCCCCCATGAGTTCTTCTACGCACCAGTAAATCTACTAACAGGAGGCTGACGTATCCGTGCATCTTGAAATACAACCGGACTGAGCCAGGCTCGAACCTGCGAAGTTGGGGTCAGAAAGCCAGCGCCTCAACCGTCTGAGCCACTCAGCTCGGCCTTAAGTTAATTTAATAATTATAATGAATAAATGCTGGGCTTAAATGCGTTGAAAAAAGTAGCTTTGAGCTATCTCGTCCAACAAAGTAAATTACAATGCATAACATTAAATTACATTCCAGTAGTTCTACGTTGAATTCCTGTACTGTCATTTATATGTGTTTTTTATTTCGCTTTGAACTGACCCACGTACTGTTGGGTGTGTCTGACGTTTTATAAGCTTGGCCAAGCAAAGGCCGCATGTTGTGTCAGAAGAGGAAATGGTAAATTGTTTGTGTGATAGTGACGAAGATTACATAAATGTAAATGTAAATATATACAGCGTGGTCGGGAATAACGTGAACCTAGTAACTTATGTGAGTGTTACAGGATTAGTTATACTGATATACAATGTCCGGCTCCATGACTGAATGGTTAGGGCGCCGGCCTTTGATCACAGGGCTCCCGGGTTCGATTTCCGGCATGATCGAGAATTTTAACCATCATTGGTTAATTCCGCTAGCACGGGGCTGGGTGTACGTGTTGTCTCCATCATCATTTCATCCTCATCATGACGCGCAGGTCACCTACGAGTGTCAAATTATAAGACCTGCCCCTCGTGAGCCGAACACGTACTGGGAGACTCCCGGCACTTAAAGCCATACGCCATTTCAATGATATGCAATAATTTGGGTCTAAGGGTAAGTGAACTGACTTGGAGTAATGTACTATCTTCGTACTGCCAGCGAGGGTAACACGCTGACAAGTTGTTGTCAGATTTGAGCCTTGAAGCCAGAATCTGTAAACAACACTGCTTCCCAACCCTGTCGTGAAGCGTGAGTTCATGGGTTCGGCTACACGGATGGTTGAGTGCATATATGTCACTGGAGTGTTTCTGAAGTCTCTAATGCACACCCCCTCTAGGTGGGGGCAGTTGAATAACACGCACACTATACCCTGCCTAACATAACAGGTGACTAAAAGGGGCCCCAAGGGGCTCTCAACTTACGAGCGTGAGTCGGTGACCATGGGGCCCTTAGCAAAGTTCTTGCATTGCTTCACTTGTTTGTGCCAGGTTCCTCATTTTAATCTATCCTTTCGGACCACCGTAGATCAGTTCTTTTCCGACCCCGATGGTATTAGACATTCGAGGCCTAAGGAGTATTTCATGTTCACGCCCTTTGTGGTATTTGGCTTTACTATGTGTATACTAAGTACGAAAATGTTTTTATAAAGCTGAGGTTCGCTGTGAGCAAATCTGCCAACACGAGACTTGCAGATGTTTGCAACTCACCTTTACCAGTGGGCAGAGTCCGGTAACTTAGGCTCTATCATCTGGGCACACATCTAGGTGCCATATTAGAAGTTAGAAGTTCATGTCTCTTGGAGGAGTCCTTGTACATTACTTCATATTCGCAGATTTATAAATTATCACTATCAGAAATTCCCTCACATAGGCATGAAACAGGACTAATTATTACCTCCAAAATTACAGAAGTTTGATGTGAGCCCGAATCTCACTAAGTTAAGAGTGGGCCTGAACCCACAACCACTGGGTAACTCCCGCGCTACAAACCTTTTTAACGACAAAACACATGACAATTCAATAAAATATGAACAACACAAATAAGAAGACAATAAGACAATGCACAGTAAAACGACACATTCTGCGGCACCTGTAAATTAAAACAAGCTAAATGGTGATGATGATGACGATGATGATGATGATGCTTGTTGTTTAAATGGGCCTAATATCGAGGTCATCGACCCCTACTGGTACGAAATGAAATGACAAACAAAAATTTCAAATCACATCCACTCACCTAAATAAAATAATGTCATGAAGAATGAATGGATGGACATGAACCCCAAAAACAGAAAACAAAAAAAGCAGTGGATCCGACTCAAAAAAAGACCATAAATAACAGTATTACTGACCAAGGGACCACTTATAAAGCACAATCCTGAATCGAGAATGCATGATGTATAAAGTGGTCCAAAATCCAGGTCAACGGCCCCTCATAATGGTACATGTAGCTAGTAAAGAAGAACCATGGTATTTGTCATGTTGCGGTACTAATCAAAAGTAGCAGAGACTCGCGGTATTCCACACATTATGGTACTACTCACAGGTTAAGAAATTCGACATATAATACAGACCTATGTTTTTCACACTTTTCGGCGCCATTTACAGGCAGCGCAAACCTATGGTGTTCATCACATAAGAGTACTAACCACAGGGACCTGCACTATCCCGCGGTGTTCCTCATACAGTGGGTACTAATCATAGACATGACAGAACCATGATAGCTATCATCCCAAGGTCCTGCTCATACTGTGGTTCTAATCACAGGTACTGCAAAAGCCGACCGCACGTTGCTCCTGTTTGCTACTAATCACAAACCTATTTGTACCTAATATAGTGGTATTACTCGCAAGTAAAGGTGACCCATTGTGTTCCCCGCGAGTTGGTACTAATCGAAAGTAGTTCCATGGTTCCATTTCAATCATCCCTTGATCGCCCGTTTTAGTCTCCTCTCGCGACAGGCAGGGGATACTGTGGGTGTATTTTTCGTCTGCATCCCCCACCGACAGGGGGTAGACAGAAAGTAAAGGAAGAAAAAATAATGGGTCCGTCAGTTCGAAAAATGAAGTAACGGACGAAGAAAGGCAACGGCCACAAAGGGCGTGAAAATGAAAGACTCCCTAGGCCTCAAATGCTCTAATACCGTCGGGGTCGCAAAAGAACAAGAGTTGACCATGGGAGGTCGGACAGGATAGACGAAAGTGAGGAGCCCGGCGCAAGTAAGTGGAAGCAATGCCAGGACTCAGCTAAGGGCCCCGTGTTCGCCCTTCCAAGTTGAGAGCCCCTTGGGCACCTTCTAGTCGCCTCTTACGACAGGCGGGGGATACCGTGGGTGTATTCTTCATCTGCGTACCCCACCCACAGGGGTGTTTTGAAAGTGGCACGAGGGCTGGAATGGGGTCCGCTCAGCCTCGGGCGGTCAAATAAGTAGAGGTGGGTTCGATTCCCACCTCAGACATCTTGGAAGTGGTTATCTGTGGTTTCCCACTTCTCCTCCAGGCAAATACGGGGGTGGTACCTAACTTAAGGCCACGGTCGCTTCCTTCCCTCTTCCTTGTCTATCCCTTCCAATCTTCCCATTCCCCCCGCAAGGCCCCTGTTCATTATAGCAGATGAGGCCGCCTGGGCGAGGTACTGGTTATTCTCCCCACTTGTAACGCCCGACCAAATGTCTCACGCTCCAGGACACTGCACTTGAGGCGGTAGATCTGGGATCCCTCGCTGAGGCCGAGGGAAAAAGCAACCATCAAGGGTAAACCGATTAAGAAAGAAGGAAAAAAAAATTGCCTCCAGGGACGTGGTATGTCGAATTGACGCTCCTCCGTCCTACGAAATTCAGACTATCTCTGCCGAATTAGAACCCGGAATTCTGGAATTCGGAGTCCGATCGATCTACTATTTTTTCAAGTTGCTTTACGTCGCACTGACAAAGATAGGTCTTATGGCGACGATGGGACAGGAAGGGGCTAGGAATGGGAAGGACGCGACCGTGGCCTTAAATAAGGTACAGCCCCAGCATTTGCTGGTTTGAAAATGGGAAACCACGGAAACCATCTTCAGGGCTGCCGACAGTGGGATTCGAACCCACTATCTCCCGAATACTGGATATTGGCCGCACTTAAGCGACTGCAGCTATCAAGCTCGGTCGACCTACTGTTGATCGACGTAGGGATCTGGTGCTGATCTGGTTTGGTTGCATTGGTGGGTAGTGTACATTCGTACTCAGTTTCAGCATGGCATGAGAAGAGAGTGATTGTGGACTACATTTCAGCTACCATCCGATATTCCCCCATCACTGAAGTCGAGGTTCACTTTTATGATCCCGACAGGAGGATATTAAATTCATGGCGGAGTCGGGAACTGAATACGGTACCAATGGGCGGGAAGTACTTATGCTTACCTCAAGATAATGACGGGATTCTCAGTTTATATTAGGTTATCACAAACGGCCGGATGATGATGATGCTTGTTGTTTTAAGGGGCCTAACATCGAGGTCATCGGCCCACGAACGGCCGGACAACCTAGGGAGTTGGCCGTGGTGATAGGGTCGTCCAGCTGGGAGCTTGCATTCGGAATGTAATGAGTTCGAATCCCAACGTCGGCATCCCTGAAGTAGGTTTTCCGTGTTTTCCCATTTTTAGGCCAGGTAAATGATGGGGCTGAACCTTAGTTAAGACCACGGCCGCTACCTACCTAATCCTAACCCTTTCTCATTCTTCCGTCACCTAAAACTTTTAATGCGTTAGTGGAACGTTAAACCACTAGGAGCCGAGCTGCGTGGCTCAGACGATTGAGGCACTGACATCTTGACCCCTACTTGGCAGGTTGGATCCTGGCTCGGTCCGGTGGTATTTGAAGGTGCTCACAAGCGTCAGCCTAGTGTCGGTAGATTTACTGGCTCGTAAAAGAACTCCTGTGGGACTAAATTCCGGCACGTCTATGTTGGCATTTCCTCAAACCGTAAAGGTAGTAATTGGGGCGTAAAGCAAATAACATCATTATTATTATTAAACCAATAGGAAAGGAAAACAGTAGACAGGACAGTAACAGAAGAGAGGGCAACCGGGGACAAAGAAGTAAACGCAATATTCGACGCAGATTAAGGTGCAATGTTCACCAGAACACCCCAGAGGGCTGTAACAATGAACAACGGGAGGGTATCATAAACCAGTCCCCAGACTCTTGACATTTTTATAATAGAAGAATACGCGACTCGTAAGATAAGTTGGTGTGAAGAAACCATCTGAAATATTGTCTTTAGGTCAGCAAAACTATTGATTAAACTATGAAAGGCAGTTAATAAAATAGGAGAAAGCCATAAAATGACAAACGAGTACTTCAGCGTAAACTGTGGCAGCCGTTCGGAGTGGCCAATAAAAGTTAGCGTCGTGCTGCATGGAATGGGCAGATCAAGTGTCTACAATGGAACATCTCACAGACGTACGGGATATATTTTATGGTGTACTGAACATCCTGATACTCAAACTACCAGAGAAAAACAGTCACTGTTATAAGATAGCCACTCTCCTACCTACTGTTCTGACAAATCTCTCTGTGCTTACTACGTGGCTTTTATTGTATTCTCCGTTACTTTTCCTTACTGGCCTACCGCACATTATTTTATATCTGTCCTGTACGGCCTTCGTTCCACAACTCATGTTCTTTCTGAATCTGGCGCATAGCAAACATAGCCAAGTTTTCCTCATCCAGCGGGTGCAAGCTGTCTCGTATATATGGACTCGATCCAGTGTTACGATCCGATATCTTCCTGTTCCCCAACCCTTTGTGCGGGGATGAGTCGATTTATTCACATCGGATGTTCCGTCGGTGGTTGTGTCGTGTTGTGTTGTGTTGTGTTGTGTTGTGTTGTGTTGTGTTTTGTTGTGTTGTGTTGTATTGTGCTCTGCTGTGCTGTGCTGTGTGTGACGAGGTTCGTATAGGAAAAACACACATTTCTAGTACCCGAGCCGGAAGAATAAACTAGACTCTGGTAAAAGCCACAAACCTTGCAAAAATTGAAACCAGAATCCTTTGAACCGAAGACTATGATACTGACCATTGAACTACGATGCTGGAATTCCTCTCTTTCAAACAAGGTATCATGTTGATTCGCAGAGGATCTCTATCTATAATAATAAAAGGGAAGTGTTTCTTTGTGCGCGATTCCGAGCCAAATCTAAGGCACGCAGAGATCTGAACACAGGTAGATGGAAGGGGGTCCAAATGCGCTCCGAAAGCCGGATTTTTCATTTTCGTTTTCGTTGGTGAGTTATGAACGAAAACCCACCTGTTACCATTCCTTGATGGATGCAGTACTTTTGTATCCGTCTCATGGCACAGGCCAGAGCAAAGTGTAGCTTCCACTGAAGTCCCAGTCTCATCCATGGCTGTGACAATATGGAAGTTGCTGGGGTATGGGTGGTGCTGTATAATGACATTCGGAGCACAAATAGTGTCTGAGTGTTATGAAAGGTGTTGCTCATAGGGTCAGTCGTGCTGCAGTGGCACATTCTGGCCTAGTACTCCTCATTTAGCTTCTGCCATTGGTTTTTGCTGTTTCCCTATAACTGCATAGCCATTGGTGATGCTATTTGAGGACCCAACCAGCCTCTGGGCTGATGACCTAACAGACAGACATATTCCATTATATTTACTTGACATTCCCTCATATTCCCCATCCCCAGCGGGGGTTGTGGTGTTTCTTCTCCATAGTTTTATTTTTTTATTTTTCAGATTGTGATTCATTTATGTGTACCAAATTCCGTTGAGAGCTTTTTTTCCTTTTTTTTTTGCTAGGGGCTTTACGTCGCACCGACACAGATAGGTCTTATGGCGACGATGGGATAGGAAAGGCCTAGGAGTTGGAAGGAAGCGGCCGTGGCCTTAATTAAGGTACAGCCCCAGCATTTGCCTGGTGTGAAAATGGGAAACCACGGAAAACCATCTTCAGGGCTGCCGATAGTGGGATTCGAACCTACTATCACCCGGATGCAAGCTCACAGCCGCGAGCCTCTACGCGCACGGCTAACTCGCCCGGTCCGTTGAGAGCTAATCTGGAACATACCCATATTTACATCCATAATCTCGGTTATTCTTACATTTATTTTTAGCACTTCTCAAAATCCAGACTGATTGCGGATGAAGTATGACTTAACCGTCCACAGTGTCATAATAATAAGTCATGTATGCCAATTTTGTATGAGGGCTGTGCTGGGAGAACACGCATGCATTCGTAATTTGGGTCATTTTGGACATTTTATTTTCCACCCATTTTCATCTCCATGCAGATGAGGGCTGAACATGGACTTGAACGACATCCGGATTGTCATTATTCACCTCAGCGTTCCCGAAAACTATGGACTGCACATCAATATTTATCGTTGACTATTATATTTTTATATTTGACCCCTCTTTCTGTGTTTGTATAATTCACCCCTACCCCTAGGGTTGCTAGGGCTATCTTATCCCTACAGCAATATTTTTACCGCGAGATTTGGCCATGCAGTTAGGGGCGCGTAGCTGTGAGCTTACAACAGGGAGATAGTGGGTTGGAGCTCCACTGTCGGCAGCCCTGAAGGTGATTTTTCGTGGTTTCCAATTTTCACACCAGGCAAATGTTGGGACTGTACCTTAATTAAGACCATGGTCGATTCCTTCCCATACCTAGGTCTTTCCTATACCATCGTCGCTATAAGACCTATCTGTGTCGGTGCGACATGAAGCAAGTTGTAAAAAAAAAATTCCAGATAGTAAGTGATATGAGTGCCAAGTATGGTTGAGAGGAATGCTATAACATACACACCTACGTCCTTAAAGTCGGTCACTTTCGACATGTTATTTTCTTCACCCGTTCTCACCCTACCCTCCTGCCGCTGAGCATTGTCTTAAGTGGCATCCAGAGTGTCAAAGTTCATCTCAGTGTCCCCCAAAACTACGGATTTCATACACACGTATGTATATGAGATGAAATTTGGCCCTCTGGATGTCACTTAATACAATGCTCAGCGGCAGGAGGGAAGGGTGACAACGGGTGAAGAAAAAAACATCTCCAAAGTGAGCGAGCTTAAGGAAGTAGGTGTGTACGATGTACGTATATATACATATTTCACCCCCACCCCCCTCCCTAGTGCTTCTAAGAGTGTCTTATCCCAAACAGTACTTATATCAATTTTGGTTGATACCTTTGCTGGGACGTACATACGATGATGATTATGATGATGCTTGTAGTTTAAAGGGGCCTAACATCGAGGTCATCGGCCCCTAACGGTACGAAATGAAATAACAAAAGGTTCAAATTAATCCACTGACCAAAATAAAAAAAATGTCAGGAGGAATGAATGGATGGATGGATATGAACCCTACAAAAAACAAACAAACAAACAAACAAACAAAAACAGTGGATCAACCTCAAAAAAGATCGTAAATAATAGTATTACTGACCAAGGGACCACTTATAAAGCACAATAATGCTTGATGTCTACAGGGGAGCAAAATCCACGACTAAGGCCCCACAGAATGGTACGTATCGCGAGTAAAGTAGAACCATGGTATTTGTCATTGTGGGGTACTAATCAAAAGTAGCGAAGACTCACAGTGTTCCACACAAGATGGTACTACTCTCAAGTATTGTACTTCGTATAGGGAACGCAGACCTATGGTTTTTCACACACAATGGCGCCACTCAGAGCCAACGCAAACCGATGAGTTTGCTCACCTAGGGGTACTAGTCACAGGTGACGGTCCTACGGGCCCCGTGGTGTTCCTCACATAGGGAGTACTAATCACAGGCAACGCAGACCCACGGTGCCGCTCATATAGTGGTACAACTCACAGGCTACGCCCAGACCCGCGATGTTGCTCACATGGGTACGACGCACGGGTACTGGAAACCCACCCGGCCAGCCTCTTTTCTGCTACTAATCACAAACCTATTTCGTACCGAATTTAGTGGTACTACTCGCAAGTACAGGCAACCCATGGTGTTCCCCGCATGATGGTACGAATCAACAGTAGTTTCATGGTTCTAATTCAATCATCCCTTGGTCGCCCCTTTTAGTCGCCTCTCACGACAGGCAGGTGATACCGTGGGTGTATTATTCGTCTGCGTTCCCCACTCACAGGGGGTAAAGGGAGATAACAAAGAAGAAATAAGAGATCTGTCACTTCAAAAAATGAAGTAACGGACGAAGAAAGGCAAGGGCCACGACGGGCGTGAAAATGAAAGACTCCCTAGGCCTCGATTGCTCTAATACCGTCGGGGTCGGAAAAGAACAAGAGTTGACCAAGGGAGATCGGACAGGGTAGACGAAAGTGAGGAGCCTGGTACAAGTAAGTGGAAGCAATGCCAAGACTCAGCTAAGGGCCCCGTGGTCGCCAATCCACACTCCCAAGTTGAGAGCCCCTTGGGCCCCTGTTAGTCGCCTCTTACGACAGGCAGGGGATACCGCGGGTGTATTCTGCATGAGCGTCCCCCACCCGTAGGGGGTTGCATAGCTCGTAACGTTACCCCAGAAACGCTACGAGGAGCCACTATACGTCTTCCCTCATGTGGAGACTGGGTTAGGCTCTCTTGCCTACTATCAGTCACAATCATGTTGAGGAGTTTTCATTATGATAGTAGGCCCAATTGCCTACTGCAAATTAGTATCGAGTTGAACATTTTGTATTAAAATGACAGACGCTCACTCTCCACTGCCTACTTACATCCTCAGAAATACTGTGGTTTTCCCAACTGAATTAAACATAGATCATTACAATGACGTCAGTAGGATGATCGCGATTGAAAGCAATGCTATCATATGAAATACTCGATCCACACATTTTATCACTTTTAACGAACAGTACTACACTGCTAATCTGACAGTCCGAAATTCCAGAGCTGGAACTACCAGGCCGCAGAGAGCCATGAACACTCCTGTGATATTATTCCGTTAAGTGTGCGCACTGCTCATTCCAATCATTGTCTCAGAGGAGGGATCGAATAGCTGGAATACTGTGATGAAACAGTGTGTTACGTACCAGTAGTTATCAGTAAATTTATGAACAAGAGGAATGTCATGCTGAAGAAGAGAGTTATCTAAATCCTCAGCTACTTCCCACCAATATTCAAGCAGGTTGTTATATTCGGTACGCAGCAGTAACCCCATATATCGGAGATGAGTGACAGCAGAAGACACAAAGCACATCACAATAAACAATGGTGAATGTAATGATATTCTTGATCAATTTTAAGTGATGATGATGATGATGTTGCTTGTTGTTTAAAGGGGCCAACATCTAGGTCATCGGCCCCTAATGGTACGAAATGAGACGAAATGAAATGTCAAATTAAAAATTAAAAACCCAAAATCCTCCACTGACCACAATTCAAAACGTGAGGACGAAGAATGAATGGACGGATGGATATGAATTTAAAACGATCAGTGGGAACGGCCCACAGTGCCTCACTTGCACAGAAGCTGGCGTAAAACAATAGTATTACTGACCAAGGGACTGCTTCTACAGCACGATATTGAATCTATGGTGCTTGTAGTCGAATTGCGTCCAAAATCCAAGTCATCGGCCTCTCATAATGGTACTTACTGCGAGAAAAGTGATGATGATGATGATGCTTGTTGTTTTAAGGGGCCTAACATCGAAGGTCATCGGCCCCTAACGGAACGTGATGGACGACATGATACATGATATTTAAAATTTTAAAACGTATCCACTAACCAGAGTTAAAAATATGGTGATGAAAAAAAGAGTATGAGATTAAAACAGCAGTGGATCTAATTCGCAATGCCTTATTTCGAATAAAATAAGAGAAAATACAGAGAAAAAAAGGAATAAGGCATTGCCTGGTGATGCATATATAGATACTTCATTTACATTAGACGTTAAAATAACACATTAAAATACGCAACACAAACTAAAATGAAGTCAATAGGTTAAAAGCGCAATGGAAACAAAGACACGAAGACAAAGGACATCACTAGACACGGTAAAACAGACCACTATCCCTCATAAAGCGGATGACGAGGTCTGCTGACTGCTCGTCATCTCGCAAGATAAGGGAGATGGTACCCGGAAGGTTAAGACTACGGAGGAGATCGACCAGGTCCATACACTCCGTAAGAATGTGTACCACGGTAAGATGGTCGCCGCAGGTACACACCGGAGGGGGTTCTCCTTTCAAAAGATGCGAGTGAGTTATGATACCGTGGCCGATCCGAAGACGACATAATACCACGGCTTCCCTTCGCGAAGCCCGAAGGGAAGTCCGCCATACCTTCGTTGTTCCTTTTATCGCTCTCAGCTTATTGGGAAGTGGAATGGCCTGCCACTCCATCTCCCAATGAGACATGACCAGATGTCTCAGCTGAGAGCGAATATCACTTGCTGGAACCTTGAAGGGCAACGGGGGCAGTGTAACTGCCTCCTTGGCAGCCCGATCTGCTAACTCGTTTCCCTCGATGCCCATGTGGCTTGGGAGCCACAGAAAAGTAATTCTGGTGCCGGCATCCGAACACCCGGCCAGCAGGTCCTGGATCCGCTGCACCAGAGGGTGCCGAGGGAAACAGGTATCAATAGACTGGAGTGAACTCAAGGAGTCAGTACACACAAGAAAGTGACGGCGTCCATTGTACAGTGCGTACCGCAAAGCTCTACAGAAAGCATAGAGCTCTGCTGTGTACACACTACAGGTCTCCGGGAGAGCAAAAAGGAACCTATCGTTGTCGACAACGAACGCACAGCCCACCCTCGTGTCCGTCCTTGAACCATCCGTGTAGACGACGACTGAGCCTGGATAGCGGCCAACGACGGACAAGAAGAGCCTCCGATAAATCGAAGGGTCCGTGTTCTCCTTTGGGCCAGTGTGTAGGTCCAGAATTATTTCAGGTCGCCGTACTACCCACGGAGGTACCCCACTTGGTTGTCTGACAAGGCAAGGAACCGAAGGTACGTCAAACAATCTGTAACTGCTATCTAAACGTATTCCAACCGGCCGCGTTGCTCGGGGACGAGCGGCGTACAGCAAACGGTTGCCATTGTTGAAAACGCTAGAATAGCTTGGATGTAGTGGCATCTGTCGCAAATTAGCAGCATAGGTAAGAAGCAGTTGCTGTCGCCTCAGGTGTAAAGGCGGCACACCAGACTCAGCGAGTAGGCTAGCTATGGGGCTCGTACGAAAGGCTCCCGTCGCCAACCGAACCCCGCTGTGGTGAATGCTGTTTAGCTTCGCAAGAACGCTTGGTCTTGCTGAGCCATATGCTGCACTGCCGTAGTCTAGGCGAGATAAAATATGTGCCCTATAGAATCGTAGGAGCACCGCGCGGTCAGCCCCCCAAGAAGTGCTGCTAAGAAACTTCAAGATATTAAGCTTCTTAGCACATTGCACTTTCAACTGCCGCACATGTGGCTCCCACGATAATTTATTATCGAAAAGGAGCCCAAGGAATCGGTAAGTGTCAACTACAGGTATAGCTACATTTCCTAAATAAAGTTCAGGAGGAGGGTGAAGAGAACGTTGGCGACAAAAGTGGACAACACAGGTCTTTGTGGTGGAAAAACGAAAGCCACGCTCTAAGGTCCACTGCTCTACCCTCCTAATAGCTTGCTGTAACTGTCGCTCTGCGACTGCCATACTGCACGAGCTATAGTGCAGAGCAAAATCATCCACATATAGGGACGGTATTACGGCTGGACCAGCAGCAGCGACAATACCGTTTATGGCAATCGCGAACAGAGTGACACTGAGAACCGATCCCTGTGGGACTCCATTTTCTTGAACGTGGTATTGCGAACATGTCCTCCCTACTCGGACACGGAATAGACGGAGGGACAAAAAATTCGCAATAAATACCGGCAAGTTACCTCGGAATCTCCATTGATGCAGGACTGAAAGGATGCCATATCGCCAGGTGGTGTCGTAGGCTTTCTCCAAGTCAAAGAAGACAGCTACCAAGTGCTGTTTGCGGAGAAACGCATCCTGGATAGAGCTCTCCAGGCGTACCAAGTGGTCTGTGGTGGATCGAGCGGCTCGAAATCCACATTGGTACTCGGACAAGAGTCCTCGTTTCTCCAGACACCACACGAGTCTGCGATTTACCATCCTCTCAAATAGCTTACACAGGCAATTTGTAAGACAAATCGGTCTGTAACTTCCTGCATACTTAGGATCTTTGTCAGGCTTGAGGACAGGGATGACTATGCCCTCTCGCCACTGAGACGGAAAATCACCCTCTGTCCAGATTCGGTTGAACACACGAAGGAGATATAGTAAACTATCATCACTAAGGTGTTTCAACATCTGGTTATGGATGTTGTCCGGTCCAGGAGACGTGTCCTTGCAAAGCGCTAAGGCGCTGCGGAGTTCCCACTCCGTAAAGGGCACGTTGTAGTCCTCTGAAGCTTGGGTGGCAAAACTAAGGTGATGACGTTCTGCCTCCCGCTTCAGAGGGAGGAAATCAGGATAGTAATTCCCGGAGCCAGAGACATCCGCGAAATGACTAGCGAGATGGTTAGCAATCGCGAGGGGATCAGTGGCGACACTGCCTGCAATGGAAATTCCCGGTACAGCAGATGATCCTTGAATACCCGAAATTCGTCGAAGTTTCGTCCACACTTGAGATGATGGAGTATGTGACGTCATGGACGACACATATCTCTCCCATGAAGCCTTCTTACTCTGTCGAATAAGAACTCGCGCCTTAGCGCGGAGTTTCTTAAATGTTACCAAGTTGGCCACAGTGGGCTGTCGACGGTAACGTTTATGAGCGCGACGGCGGTCTTTGATAGCTGCTGCTATTTCATCGTTCCACCAAGGAACGAGTTTTCGGCGAGGAGTCCCCGAGAAAAACGGAATGGACTCCTCAGCAGCAGCAAGAATAACTTGGGTGACGTAAGTTATTTCCTCGCCGACGGTCCGCCTGACATCATCGTTAAAGACAGCTAGTGATGTGTACTTTGGCCAATCAGCACGTTTAAGAATCCATCGAGGGGGAGCCTCGACGGGTTTATGTTTCAACAAAGTAAGAATTATGGGAAAATGGTCACTGTCACAGAGATCATCGTGTGCATTCCACCGAAACAGTGGAACCAACGTTCGGCTGCATAGACTAACGTCTATGCGAGAGTATGTGCCGTAACGTACACTAAAGTGAGTTGGTTCCCCTGTGTTCAAAATACATAAATCCAGATCTGTTAGAAGTGTTTCTAGCTCTCTTCCTCGAGGGCAAGGCGTCTCAGAGCCCCATATGGGGTGATGGGCGTTAAAATCGCCCAATAAGAGGAAGGGTGGGGGTAGCTGATCTATAAGATCAGCGACATCATTGATGTTCAGATGCTGGCCTGGTGGAAGATAAACATTACACACTGTTGCTATGACAGGCAGCGAGACGCGAACAGCTACAGCCTCAAGAGGGGTTCTTAATGGAACCTCTTCGCTGTAGCTATCAGAACGTACAAAAATGCCAACGCCTCCGGAAGCCCGGTGAGCATAGTATCGTTCTGTCGAGTATAGTTTGAAATTTCTCAAGACCGTATGATGACCAGGTCTGAAATTGGTCTCCTGAATACAGACTATACTCGCTGCGTACTCACTAATAAGCTGACGTAACTCAGCAAGATGCCTGTCATAACCGTTACAATTCCACTGTAACAGTGCCATAGTGTGGACGATATAAGAAGTGTTAGGTTATGAGCAATAAAATGCTAACAAACCTAAAGACTATCAACATCTACATCCGTAGATGTAGTGGACAGCGCGACATCCATCTCGTCGTCAATAGACGGCGGGGATGCCGCCCAGAACTTCGACGTTTTTCGGGGGCGAAGGGGTCCCCGACGAGGAGAGCGCGCAGGTTTCGGAGCAGGAGTACCGCCCGGCGCAGACTCATACCCCTCAGGTGGGGCGCATGACTTCTCCTTCGCAGGGGAATTTCGAGAGCGCTCAGGACGGGCGCTCTTCTTCCCCTTCTTTTTTTCTAGTTTAGACGGGCTGGGAGATGGTTTCCCAGCCCCGGTCGACGATGCCGCCTCCGCCGGCAGGGGCACGACTTTCGTCGACCTCCTAGGGGGGGGAGACTTAGTCTTCCCCCCATGCTGTGCCGGCTGGGAACTGCCAGCCTGCACAGACTTCTGGTTGGTCGAAGGTGGGGTGGTCCCCCCCTTCGAGCTTTTACTCTTTGCGACGTCGCTGGGAGCAGCAACAGTCGCCTTGGGCGCAGCGATCAGCACAGGTGACGATGTTGAAAATGACGAACCTGGAAGACTCTGAGCTATCATGCTGTAGTCGAGTGTACGGGCAGGTGTATTCGTGGAATTAAACTTACGGCGCGCTTCCTGGTAGGAAAGACCATCCAGGGTCTTGATCTCCTGGATCTTCTTCTCACTCAGGTATGTCGGACAGTTCCGATCCCGAGGAGAATGAAAACCGGAGCAGTTAGTGCACTTGTACGGAGTTGTGCACTCCTCCGCGCCGTGAGCTACTCGTCCACATGTACCACATACAGCCTGATTCGAACAGCGAGAGACCATATGTCCGAATCGCTGGCATTGATAGCATCGCATAGGAGGCGGGATGTACGGCCTCACATCGCAACGATAAGTTGTTACCTTGACTTTCTCTGGTAACACTGACAACTTGAAAGAGACAATGAAGGCACCAGTGGCAACGTCTTCACCGTTGACCTTGCGCGTAATGCGCCGGACGTGTGTCACGCCACGGTTCTTCATGTCTTCCATCAACTCGTCATCAGTGTTCAAAATAAGGTCGCGGTGAAAGATGACTCCGCGAACCAGGTTCAAGGACTTATGCTCCTCCACTTTGACGGGTATTTCGCCAAAGTGCTCGCACTTAAGCAGCTGATCAGCTTGCAGTGCTGTACGAGTCTTCATAAGTAAACTACCGTTGCGCATTTTCTTAAGGTCCTCAAGTTCGCCGTAAACGCCTTCGATGTGTCGACTAAAAAGGATCGACTTCACCAGCTTAAAATCGTGCCCATCGGTTCTGGTAGCGACCAGAAACCTAGGGAAGCTGGATCCCATTCCTTCACGCTGCGCATGTTCCCAGGGAGTTGAACCTCTCAGGGAAGCAAAAGTTAAAGACTTAGGTGGGGGACCACCTTGAGAAGGACGACTTCGTTTGGAAGCCATTCCCGATAGCATCCTCCCCGAATGCCACCCACTCCGATCAGGGGTCTCTGTAGCCGAACCAAGCAGCCAAGGCAATACCCACCTGGTCGTAGCAGGTATTGCCCGGGGTCCGATGTTGGACGATGCCTAATACGGAATGACTGAGGCAATGAGCACTAGGGCTCCCTTCCTCCAGTCACCCGCAATAGCATGTACCCCATAGCGTGTACAGAGCACTAAATATAGAGAAAAAATTAAAAAGAATTAATAATAATATGTCCTTCTGGCATTCGGCTGTGCGGGGACCTGTGTTGTCAGGCGGATACCACTGCCAAGGTACATGGCGCTCCCACCACGCAATGGTCCTGGGTGGACAGTTGCGGGCTTTTGGGCGTAATCGCACACGTAAGAGGCCCATCTCCGGGCAGCACGCACATCAAAATTTGGAATGGTCTACATCGGACCCTCGGAGAAATAATAAAAAAATAAAGAGGGGACCATGGCCACATGACCCTTTAAGTCGCCTTCTACGACAGGCAGGGATTACCTATGGATGTATTCAGCCTCTCCCATCCACAGGAGGTCCAACACATTATACCAAACCGCAATCCATGTCCGCGCCAAGGTCGCCCCTTTTTGTCGCCTCTTACGACAGGCAGGGGATACCGCGGGTGTATTCTACATGCGCGTCCCCCACCCGCAGGGGGTGCGAGAAAAGTAGAACAATGGTAGTTGTCATGTTGCGGTACTAATCAAGAATAGCGTAGACTCGCGGTATTCCACACATCATGGTACTACTCACAGTTAATGAAATTCGCACATGTGTTACAGGCCTACTGTGTTTCGCACATTGCGGCGCCATTGACAGGTAACGCAAACCTATGGTGTTCATCACCTAAGTTTATTAACCACAGGGACTCGCACTATACCGTGGTGTTCCTCATATAGTGGGTACTAATCGTAGGCAAGCCAGAACCATGGGTTCCATCATCCCATGGTGTCGCTCATATAGTGTTACTAATCACAAACCTATTTGGTACCTAATATAGTGGTACTACGCGCAAGGAAAAGCGACCCATAGTGTTCCCCGCTTGGTGGTACTAATCACAAGGAGCATAATGGTTCTAACATAATCATCCCTTGGTCGCCCCTTTTAGTCGCATCGTACGATAGGCAGGGGATACCGTGGGTATATTCTTCGTCTGCGTCCCCCACCCACAGGGGTTGTGTGTTTGGTCCGTGAGAGGTATTTTATTTTCCTCAAGTCCGCCGGCAAGCCGGTTAGGAACCCCCTATCCGCCACCTGGGACGCGCCACGTGGGAGTATCACACCTCCCCCTGCTAAGCCAGCGTAGTAGGTTCGTGGATCAATTTTAGGAGCTTTCTATATTATGGGCTTCACATTAAGTTTCCTTCCGACTCAGTGCTATTAGGGCACCTGAGGTAAAGTGAGTCATCCTTTCTTTCGAAGCGTCGTACCCCTTCTATTTTTTCTCTCTCTGTTTAGTATTATATAGAGGATGGTTGCCTAGTTGTACTTCCTCCTAAAACAGTGACCACCACCACCACCACAACCAATATCATAGTCGGTACGGTAAAACATAATAAGACATATATGATCGGAAATTTCATTCCCTTCACTTATGGTAAATAGTACATTTCGATGGGACCAATAACGCAGGTAATTAAAAATTAAATATTAGTCCACCTCCCCTACCCTACTATTACACCCATGGCGGATAAAGTTATTTATAGCGTAGACTGTAGTTCCTTATTTCCCGCCCTTACATACCGATTTTCAATTCCGTTTACTCATTTCTTCGTTCCTCGGCGTTGACTTTGGAACACAAATCCAAATTCATGAATATTTCTCTTATCATAGCTGGTACGGTAAAAATGTATAAGATACAACTGATTTGAAATTTAATACTATATAACTTAAGTTACGTAGTATTTATCCATACGACCATTAATATCATAAATATTTGAGAAATAAATTTTATGCGTTCCCCTAGACTACCATTTCACTCAACGTTAATAAAATTATTTATGGCCTAGACTGTAGCGACTTATTCCCACTAACTACCTCTACAGTTTTCGGAGAGGCCGAGGTGCCGGAATTTAGTCCCGCATGAGTTCTTTTACGTGCTAGTAAATATACCGACACGAGACTGACGCATTTGAGCACCTTCAAATACCATCGGAATGGGCTAGGATCGAACCTGCTAAGTTGGGGTCAGCGTTAGAGAGTTGAGGCCAGCGCCTCAACCGCCCTGAGCCACTCGGCCCGATGATGATGATGATGCTTGTCGTTTTGAGGAGCCTAACATCTACGTCATCGGCCCCTGATGGTACGAAATGAAATGACAAAACAGAAGTTTTAAATCATCCACTGACCAAAAGAAAAAAAAGATGACATGAAGAATGAATGGATGGGTATGAACCCAAAACAATCAGTGGATCCTACCCAAAAACTACCAGAAAGAAACAGCGTTACCGACCAAGGGACTACTCTAAAGTACAATCCTGATGACACACGGCCCGGCTATGATAACAGGGATATGTTATTCATAAATGTAGATTTTTTTGCTAAGTCCATAAATATCAGTAACAAGCCAAGAGAAAACATGAGAGCAGAAATTAATGAAAATCGATAGATATGTAAAGTCACGGAATGATGCACTACAGTCTAGGCTGTAAATAATTTTATTCACTCTGGATTAAGTGGTAGTTTAAGAGAAGGTCCTTAAAATTCAATTTCTAAAACTTCCATTTTATTTTTCCTATCGTACAGTACTACATAACAAAAGTTAGAGGGAATGCAATTTCCGATCACTTGTGTCTTATATAGTTTTACCGTACCGACTATGAAAACGGAATTGATGAATTTCGACTTCTGTGTTATCTCAACGCCGAGCATTGCTAACATGGATATATTGTTCAGTCGTGTTATCTGGCGATAGATTTTGTCATGATTGTCTTAAGGTAAAAACCGTGTGGTAATTGGTTCATATCGACAAGGAACAATTTGAAGAGGAGAAAATATCGTAACAGAACGACCGCTTGAAGAAAACGAGAGAGTCATGGAAGAAGCGAGGACTCCCTTTACATTACATATACATCCAATATCACAGAGTGGGAAGAAAAACAAAATGTGAATGCCTACAATATCGAAAGGCCATAAACAGATCAACAATAACATTACCTTGACCACTGTTGTGGTGTGATTTTCTCTTCTGCTGCTACTCACCTCCGATAGATGGCATAACTGCTGCGTCCAGAGTAAACCAGCAAGCCTGAATATTGGCGGAAAGTAGCTGGGGAGTTATATAACTTTGTGTATACTATGTATACGATTGTCCCATCAACGACGGGTACTACAGCTAATATTTTAATAAATTCAGGGTGGTCAGGAACATGAACTGAGTGTCCTAGAGAGATGGACATACTGATAAGTAAAGCCCGGATTTTCATGCGGTAATAGGTTAGATTGCAAACTAATTTGGTTAGTAGGAAATATCGGCCACCCGCTCTTCCTTACTGTAGAAAGAGTAATATAAATAATAGGGGTTCTGATGGGCAGTACCCCTAATGTTTATGTAAACCTCATAGCATAATCGTTGTGAAGGTAAACTATACTTGCTTCTCGCTTCAATAAGTTTGCATTCTAACCTACTCATGAATAAAATTCCGGGCTATACTGATAAGTAATTTGAAAGAAATAATTCGATATCTTGCAGCATTGTCATTTTATTAGCTGCTGAACTTAGGCAATCAGATCGCTTCGCGGGCGAATTCAAATAGGCTTCGCGAGGCGCTGTTGCTAAATCTGCGCGTGTCTTAAAGAACGGCTTGAGACCCATGCCGAGAAATCTGCATCAAACACAAACACACCGTTTGGTTTCAGCCAGTGTCACCGTAGCAAACTTGCATTGGCGCGATCCTGTCAGCTCGGAGGTCTGTATTCTAACCCCCTCCCCTGGCGAAGGTTTATTCTTCGACTGGTGATGCAATGCCGGTCGTACATATCTAGCATCACCGCCTCACAAAGCCAGTTTGAATTAGTCCGGGAAGAGATCTGATTGGCTAACTTCAGCAGCTGATTAAATGACAACGCTGAGAGATATCGAATTATTTCCTTCAAATTATTTATCAGTATGACCAAAGCTCTAACGCTCATATAATCGTTTAACATTGTTTCCGACCACCCTGTATAATACTTGAAGTAAAATAAAGTAAACTTGTGACCTCATCCCGAGGGGATGCAGCTCTTTTCAGGCATATTCCCGATGGACATGAGCTGCATGTATCATTTCAATCACATATCAGCCCTCCTACCAATCTTAAATATATGGCAGTACCGGGAATCGAACCAAGGCCCCGAGGAAGGCAGGTGACTGTTACGCTACGAAGGCGGACATAGTGGACGTTAAAATTATGTAAATTTATGTTCTATTTGGTCTAATTTAGTTCTTGTAGTCCAACTCAAAATATTATCTTAAAGTTCAAATTTCCGTCGTTGGAACATATTACATTTTTGTGTTAAGTTATTGTACACTTTTATTTTCGGTTTCTCTATTATTTTCTGGTTGACGGTAGTCCTGATCAGGGCCTGTCCTTTCATGGAATCATTTCAGAAATATTTTCTCCCATCGAAAAATCATTAGTTTGATGGGGCGAAATATTCAAATTATTTCATAAAATTTTAAAAGGAGATGATGATGATGATGATGATGCTTGTTGTTTAAATTTGCCTAACATCTAGATCATCGACCCGTAGTGGTACGAAATGAGACTAAATGCAATGACAATTTAAAAGCCCAAAATTCATCCACTGACTAGAATTTAAAAAGTAATGAATGAAAATATGAATTTAAAATAATCAGTGGGGCCAACTCAAAATACTGAAAGTTAAAAATAATTCCAAAATCGATCCACTGGCTAGAATTCAAAAGGATGTCGTTGAACAATGATTATGAACTTAAAACAATCAGTGGATCCGACCCGCAATCACAGGCAATGTAGACCCACAGTGTCGCTCATACAGTGCTACTAATCATTGGCAACGCCCAGACACGTAGTGTTTCTCACAATGATACAAATCACAGGTAACGTAAGCCCAGGGTGGGATAGCCTACTAATCACGGGTACTGTAAACCTATAGTGAGCCACCCATTATTGCTACTAATCACAAAACTATCGAGTTCCTAACATAGTGGTACTACTCGCAAGTAAAGGCAACCCATGGTGTTCCCCGCGTGATGGTACTAATCACAAGTAGTTTCATGGCCCTAATTCAATCACCCCCTTAGTCGTCCCTCTTATTCCCCTCCCACAACAGGCAGGGTACACCGTAGGTGTATTTTACATCTGTGTCTCCCAACCACAGGGTGTTGATGATGATGATGATGATGCTTGTTGTTTTAAGGGGCCTAACATCGAAGGTCACCGGCCCCTAATGGAACGAAATGAAGGACATGAGATATGAAGTTAAAATTTTAAAAAGTATCCACTGACTAGAGTTAAAAAAGAATGGTAATGAAGAAAAATGAGGGTGAGATTAAAACAGTCAGTGGATCTAATACGCAATGCCTTATGTTCTATTAAAATAAGAGAAAGTACAGGAAATCGAAGGAATAAGGCATCGCCCAGTAATACAGATAGTAACACATAATGTACGTTAGAAGTTAAAATAACACATTAAAATGCGCAACACAAACTAAAATGGAGTCAATGAGATAAAAGCGCAACTGACATAAACAACACTAGGACAAAGGACATCATCACACACGATAAAACAGACCGCTATCCCTCAGAAAGCGGATGACGAGGTCTGCTGACTGCTCGTCATCGCGCAAGATAAGGGAGATAGTACTCGGAAGGTTAATACTACGGCGCAGATCGACCAGGTCCACGCACTCCGTAAGGATGTGTACCACGGTAAGATGGTCGCCGCAGGTACACACCGGAGGGGGTTCTCCTTTCAGTAGATGGGAGTGCGTCAAGATACCGTGGCCGATCCGAAGGCGACATAATACCACGGCTTCCCTCCGCGAAGCCCGAAGGGAAGTCCTCCATACCTTCGTTGTTCCTTTTATCGCTCGCAGCTTATTGGGAAGTGGGATGGCCTGCCACTCCATCTCCCAATGAGACATAACCAGATGTCTCAGCTGAGAGCGAATATCACTTGCTGGAACCTTGAAAGGCAACGGGGGCAGTGTAACTGCCTCCTTGGCAGCCTGATCTACTAACTGGTTTCCCTCTATGCCCATGTGGCTGGGGAGCCACACGAACGTAATTCTGGTGCCGGCATCCGAACACCCGGCCAGCAGGTCCTGGATCCGCTGCACCAGAGGGTGCCGAGGGAAACAGGTATCAATAGACTGAAGCGAACTCAAGGAGTCAGTACACACGAGAAAGTGTCGGCGTACATTGTCTAGTGCGTACCGCAGAGCCTCACAGATAGCATAGAGCTCTGCCGTGTACACACTACAGGTGTCCGGGAGAGCAAAAAGAAACCGATCATTGTCGACAACGAACGCACAGCCCACCTTCGTATCTGTCCTTGAACCATCCGTGTAAACGACGACCGAACCTGGATAGTGGCCAAGAACGGACAGGTAGATCCTCCGATAAATCGAAGGGTCCGTGTCTCCTTTCGGGCCAGTGTGCAAATCCAGGATGATTTCAGGTCGTCGTACAACCCACGGAGGTACCCCACTTGGTTGTCTGACAAGGCAAGGAATCGAAGGTACGTCAAACAATTCATAACTGCTATCCAAGCGTATCCCAACCGGCCGCGTCACACGAGGATGAGCAACGTACAACAAACGGTTGCCATTGTTGAATACGCAGGGATAGCTCGGATGAAGTGGCATCTGTCGCAAATTTGCAGCATACGTAAGTAGTAGTTGCTGGCGCCTCAGGTGTAAAGGCGGCACACCAGACTCAGCGAGCAGGCTAGCGATGGGGCTAGTACGAAAAGCTCCCGTCGCCAACCTAACCCCGCTGTGGTGGATACTGTTCAGCTTCGCAAGAACGCTTGGCCTTGCGGAGCCATATGCTGCACTGCCGTAGTCTCACCGAGATAAAATGTGTGCCCGATAGAATCGCAGGAGCACCACGCGGTCAGCTCCCCAATTAGTGCTGCTAAGAAACTTCAAGAGGTGAAGCCTCTTGGTGCATTGCACTTTTAGCTCCCGCACGTGTGGCTCCCACGATAATTTACTGTCAAAAAGGAGCCCAAGAAATCGGTAGGTGTCAACAACTGGAAGAACGACATTACCTAGATAAAGCTCAGGATGAGGGTGAAGTGCACGTTGACGACAAAAGTGGACAACGGAGGTCTTTGCGGCAGAAAACCGAAAGCCATGTTCTAAGGTCCACTTCTCCACCCTCCTAATAGCTTGCTGTAACTGTCGCTCTGCGACTGCCATACTGCACGAGCTATAGTGCAGAGCAAAATCATCCACATATAGGGACGGTATTACGGCTGGACCAGCAGCAGCGACAATACCGTTTATGGCAATCGCGAACAGAGTGACACTAAGAACCGATCCCTGTGGGACTCCATTTTCTCGAACGTGGTATTGCGAATATGTCCTACCTACTCGGACACGGAATAGACGGAGGGACAAAAAATTCGCAATAAATACCGGCAAGTTACCTCGGAATCTCCATTGATGCAGGACTGAAAGGATGCCATAACGCCAGGTGGTGTCGTAGGCCTTCTCCAAGTCAAAGAAGACAGCTACCAAGTGCTGTTTTCGGAGAAACGCATCCTGGATAGAGCTCTCCAGGCGTACCAAGTGGTCTGTGGTGGATCGAGCGGCTCGAAATCCACATTGGTACTCGGACAAGAGTCCTTGTTTCTCCAGACACCACACGAGTCTGCGATTTACCATCCTCTCAAATAGCTTACACAGGCAATTTGTAAGACAAATCGGTCTGTAACTTCCTGCGTACTTAGGATCTTTGTCAGGCTTGAGGACAGGGATGACTATGCCCTCTCGCCACTGAGACGGAAAATCACCCTCTGTCCAGATTCGGTTGAACACACGAAGGAGATATAGTAAACTATCATCACTAAGGTGTTTCAACATCTGGTTATGGATGTTGTCCGGTCCAGGAGACGTGTCCTTGCAAAGCGCTAAGGCGCTGCGGAGTTCCCACTCCGTAAAGGGCACGTTGTAGTCCTCTGAAGCTTGGGTGGCAAAACTCAGGTGATGACGTTCTGCCTCCCGCTTCAGAGGGAGGAAATCAGGATTGTAATTCCCGGAGCCAGAGACATCCGCGAAATGACTAGCGAGATGGTTAGCAATCGCGAGGGGATCAGTGGCGACACTGCCTGCAATGGAAATTCCCGGTACAGCAGATGATCCTTGAATACCCGAAATTCGTCGAAGTTTCGTCCACACTTGAGATGATGGAGTATGTGACGTCATGGACGACACATATCTCTCCCATGAAGCCTTCTTACTTTGTCGAATAAGAACTCGCGCCTTAGCGCGGAATTTCTTAAATGTTACCAAGTTGGCCACAGTAGGCTGTCGACGGTAACGCTTATGAGCGCGACGGCTTTTTTTGATGGCTGCTGCTATTTCATCGTTCCACCAAGGAACGAGTTTTCGGCGAGGAGTCCCCGAGAAAAACGGAATGGACTCCTCAGCAGCAGCAAGAATAACTTGGGTGATATAAGTTATTTCCTCGCCGACGGTCCGCCTGACATCTTCGCTAAAGACAGCTAGTGATGTGTACTTTGGCCAATCAGCATGTTTAAGAATCCATCGAGGGGGAGCCTCGACGGGTTTATGATTCAACAAAGTAAGAACGATGGGAAAATGGTCACTGTCACAGAGATCATCGTGTGCATTCCACCGAAACAGTGGAACCAACGTTCGGCTGCATAGACTAACGTCTATGCGAGAATATGTGCCGTAACGTACACTAAAGTGAGTTGGTTCCCCTGTGTTCAAAATACATAAATCCAGATCTGATAGGAGTGTTTTTAGCTCTCTTCCTCGGGGGCAAGGCGTCTCAGAGCCCCATATGGGGTGATGGGCGTTAAAATCTCCCAATAAGAGGAAGGGTGGTGGAAGCTGATCTATAAGATCAGCGACATCAGTAATGTTCAGATGCTGGCCTGGTGGAAGATAAACATTACACACTGTGGCTATGATAGGCAGCGAGACGCGAACAGCTACAGCCTCAAGAGGGGTTCTTAAAGGAACCTCTTCGCTGTAGCTATCAGAACGTACAAAAATGCTAACGCCTCCGGAAGCCCGGTGAGCATAATATCGTTCTGTCGAGTATAGTTTGAAATTCCTCAAGACCGTGTGATGACCAGGTCGGAAATTGGTCTCCTGAATACAGACTATACTCGCTGCGTACTCACTAATAAGCTGACGTAACTCAGCAAGATGCCTGTCATAACCGTTACAATTCCACTGTAACAGTGCCATAGTGTGGACTATAAAAGGAGTGTTAGGTTATGAGCAACAAAATGCTCGTAAGCCTAAACACTATCTAGTTCTACATCCGTAGATGTAGAGGACAGCGCGACATCCATCCCGTCATCAAAAGATGGCACGGGTGCCGCCCAGAACTTCGACGCTTTTCGGGCGCGAGGCGGTCCCCTACGAGAAGAGCGCGCAGGTTTGGGAGCAGGAGTGCCTCCCGGCGCAGACTCATATCCCCCAGATGGAGGGCATGACTTCTCCTTCGCAGGGGAAGTCCGAGAGCGCTCAGGACGGGCGCTCTTCTTCCCCTTTTTCTTTTCAAGTTTAGACGGGCTGGGAGATGGTTTCCCAGCCCTGGTCAACGAAGCCGCCTCCGCCGGCTGGGGCACGACTTTCGTCGACCTCCTAGGGGGGGGAGACTTAGTCTTCCCCCGTTGCTGTGCCGGCTGGCAGTTCCCAGCCGGCACAGACTTCTGGTTGGTCGAAGGTGGGGTGGTCCCCCCCTTCGAGCTTTGACTATTTGCGACGTTGCTGGGAGCAGCAACAGTCGCCTTGGGCGCAGCGGTCTGGACAGGTGTCTTGGTCGTAAATGACGAACCTGGAAGACTCTGAGCTATCAAGCTATAGTCGAATGTACGGGCAGGTGTATTCATAGAATGAAACTTACGGCGCGCTTCCTGGTAGGAAAGACCATCCAGGGTCTTGATCTCCTGGATCTTCTTCTCACTCAGGTATGTCGGACAATTCCGATCCCGAGGAGAATGAAAACCGGAGCAGTTAGTGCACTTGTATGGAGTTGTGCACTCCTCCGCGCCGTGAGCTACTCGTCCACATGTACCACATACAGCCTGATTCGAACAGCGAGATACCATATGTCCGAATCGCTGGCATTGATAGCATCGCTTAGGAGGCGGGATGTACGGCCTCACATCGCAACGATTAGTTGTTACCTTGACTTTCTCTGGTAACACTGACAACTTGAAAGAGACAATGATGATGATGATGATGCTTGTTGTTTTAAGGGGCCTAACATCGAAGGTCATCGGCCCCTAATGGTACGAAATGAAAGAACAAAAATTGCAAAGGCATCCACTGACCAAAATAAAAAGAAAATATGGTATGAAGAATGAATGGATGGACAGGAACTCAACAAAACACAAAACAAAAACCAGTGGATCGGAATCAATACAGATCGAAAATAACATTATTACCGACCAAGGAACCACTTATAAAGCACAATGATGCTTGGTGTATAAAGGGGGTGCAAAATCCACGTCTAAGGCCCCACAGAATGGTACATGTCGCGAGTAAAATAGAACCATGGTATGTGTCATGTTGGGGTATTAATCAGAAGTAGCGAAGACTCACGGTGTTCCACAAAAGATGGTACTACTCACAAGTATTGCGATACGTACAAGTAACGCAGACCTATGGTGTGTCACACAATGGCCCAACTCAGAGTCAACGCAAACCGAGAAGGTTCCCCACCTAGGTGTAGTAAACACGGGCGCCGGTATTCCCGTGGTGTTCCTCACATAGTGGGTACTAATCACAGGCAACGCAGACCCACGGTGCTGCTCATATAGTGGTACAACTCACAGGCTACGCCCAGACCCGCGGTGTTGCTCACATGGGTACGACGCACGGGTACTGGAATCCACCAGGCCAGGCTTTAACTGTTACTAATCACAAACCTATTTCGTACCGAATTTAGTGGTACTACTCGCAAGTACAGGCAACCTATGGTGTTCCCCGCGTGATGGTACGATTCAAAATTAGTTTCATGGTTCTAATTCAGTCAGCCCTTGGTCGCCCCTTCTAGTCGCCTCTTACGACAGGCAGGGGATACCGCGGGTGTATTCTACATGTGCGTCCCCCACCCGCAGGGGGTAGTGTGTTTGGTCCGCGAGAGGTATTTTATTTCCCTCAAGTCCGCCGGCAAGCCGGTTAGGACCCCCCTATCCGCCACCTGGGACGCGCCACGTGGGAGTATCACCTCTCCCCCTGCTACGCCTGCGTAGCAGGTTCGTGGAAGAGACAATGAAGGCACCAGTGGCAACGTCTTCACCGTTGACCTTGCGCGTAATGCGCCGGACGTGTGTCACGCCACGGTTCTTCATGTCTTCCATCAACTCGTCGTCAGTGTTCAAAATAAGGTCGCGGTGAAAGATGACTCCGCGAACCAGGTTCAAGGACTTATGCTCCTCCACTTTGACGGGGATTTCGCCAAAGTGCTCGCACTTAAGCAACTGATCAGCTTGCAGTGCTGTACGAGTCTTTAGAAGCAAACTACCGTTGCGCATTTTCTTAAGTTCCTCCAGTTCGCCATAGACGCCTTCGATGTGTCTACTGAACAGAATCGACTTCACCAGCTTAAAATCCTGCCCATCGGTTCTGGTAGCGACCAGAAACCTAGGGAAGCTGGATCCCATTCCTTCACGCTGCGCATGTTCCCAGGGAGTTGAACCTCTCAGGGAAGCAAAAGTTAAAGACTTAGGTGGGCGACCACCTTGTGAGAGCCGACTTCGTTTGGAAGCCATGCCCGATAGCATCCTCCCCGAATGCCACCCACTCCGATCAGGGGTCTCTGTAGTCGAACCAAGCAGCCAAGGCAATACCCAACTGGTCGTAGCAGGTATTGCCCGGGGTCCGATGTTGAACGATGCCTAATACGGGATGACTGAGGCAATGAGCACTAGGACTCCCTTCCTCCGGTCACCCGCAATAGCATGTACCCCATAGCGTGTACAGAGCACTAACAATAGAAAAAATAAATAAAAATAATTAATAATAATATGTCCTTCTGGCATTCGGCTGTGCGGGGACCTGCGTTGTCAGGCGGATACCACTGCCCGGGTACATGACACTCCCACCCGCCGCGTCCTGGGTGGTTGCTGGCACGGGCTTTCGAGCGTAGTCGCACACATAGGAGCTCCATCGCCGGGCAGCACGCACATCAAATTTTGAATGGGCTACATCTGACCCTCAGAAAAATAATAAAAAATAAAGAGGGGACCATGGCCACATGACCCTTTAAGTCGCCTTCTACGGCAGGCAGGGATTACCTATGGATGTATTCAGCCTCTCCCATCCACAGGAGGTCCATCACATTATACCAACCGCAATCCATGTCCGCGCCAAGGTCGCCCCTTTTTGTCGCCTCTTACGACAGGCAGGGGATACCGCGGGTGTATTCTGCATGTGTGTCCCCCACCCGCAGGGGGTAGTGTGTTCGGTCCGCGAGAGGTATTTTATTTCCCTCAAGTCCGCCGGCAAGCCGGTTAGGACCCCCCTATCCGCCACCTGGGACGCGCCACGTGGGAGTATCACCTCTCCCCCTGCTACGCCATCGTAGTAGGTTCGTGGCAACCACAGGGTGTAGACTGAGAGAAGAGAAGGAAAAACTTCGAAAAGTGAAGTAACGAACGAAGAAAGGCAATGGCCACGAAGGGCGTGAAAATGAAAGACTCCCTAGGCCTCGAATGCTTTAATACCATTGGGGTCGGAAGAGAACAAGAGTTGACCAAGGGAGATCGAACAGGAGAGATGAAAGTGAGGAGCCTGGCACAAGCAAGTGGAAGCAATGCCATGGCTAAGCTAAGGGCCCCGTGGTCGCCAACCCACTCTCCCAAGTTGAGAGCCCCTTGGCCCCCTTTTTATTTGCCTCTTACGACATGGAGTGAAAACCAAACCAAACCCCATGGCGCAACAGCCCAGAAGGGCCATGCCTACCAAGCGACTGCTGCACAAGCCTGAAGCCCTGGAGATTGCGAGTTGTCGTGCGATCGTTACTCGGATTCCTTTCGGCCATTATACTTGGCTTTCAATATCGCGGCCGGCACAGTCAGATAACTCATCAATTAATTGTAATCACATAGGCTCAGTAAACCGCAAACGAGCCCCTCAGATCCAGGTAAAAATCCACGATCTGGTAGGGAATCGAACCTAGGGCTTCCAGGCAAGAGATAGACACGCTACTCCTACATAAATAATTACCATAATATCTTTGCTCTTAATTAGTACGAATATAATTTCCCATATTCTTACTTGCATTTAGTCAGGGTTGTATGTGCCAGGAATTGGTGGAGATACAATTTTATATAAGTTGCTAAAATATTTACCACTACTACTACTACTACTACTACTACTACTACTACTACTACTAATAATAATAATACTCGTACATATTTATTTAATCCATTTACCCTCCACGGTTGGTCTTTCCCCAGGACACAGCGAGGGATTCCACATCTACCGCCTCAAGGGCAGTGTCCTGGAGCCAGAGACATTTGCCAGGAACACAACTGAGGTGAAGGACCAGTACCTCACCTAGGTGGTCTCACCTGCTATGTTGAACTGGGGCCTTGTTGGAGGGTGGGAAGATTTGAAGGGATAGACAAGGAAGAGGAAAGGAAGCGGCAGTGGCATTAATTTAGGTACCATCCCGGCATTTGCATGGAAAAGAAATAGAAAATCACTAAAAACCACTTCCAGGTTGGCTGAGGTGGGAATCGAACACAGCTCTCCTCAGTTGACCACCCGAGTCTGAATGAAACCTGTTCCAGCCCTTGTACAACTTTTCAAATATCGTGGCAGAGCGGAGATTAGAACCCGGGCCGCCGGAGTCGCAGTTAATCACACTAGCCACTACACCACAGAGGCGGACAATAAATAATAATAATAATAATTATTATTATTATTATACCGGGAGGTACACCTGAACGCCGCGCATTCAAAACTAGCGCCTGAATGAACTCCTCTATTGGTAAAACAGTGAAACTGAAACTATACCAACTTAGAACTTTACTCAGAAGATGTCACCACAGAAATATCATGTAATTTTGTTATTGTAAAGTTTCCTAAACAGAATGAATTTCTCCTAGTTTTGTTTGCTATACATCAAGAAGTTGGACGTTTCTCCAAAGTTGACACTACCAAAAACTATGATCACGCACCCTGGTGCAAAATGTAAGAAGTTATAATTTAAAGTTTTGTATTTCTAGGTTTTTGCAACTGGTTGATGTTCATTTATTTTTGGGTTGGCAATATTTCCTTTTTCTTTCCACTAGTTTTGAATCTAGCCAATCAATAATTTCTGTAATTAATTTTTCACCTATCACAGGCTTCTCGTTCGATTTTGAGTGTTACTTTTGAATTTAACCAATAAAATTGAGAGGGTGGGGCTGTTTTAGTCTTGAATGATCTCGAACCTTCCCCGAGGGTTTATAAACTGCGGCTTTTCACGTTTCTTGGCCAATTGATCGTTATATTTCTGAATGTGTATGTTAAGCAGGAGGCGGGTGGCCTCTTTCGTCAGCAGCTAGAACATCTACAAGGTAATGGCCACATAACTTTATTCTTTCTTTCTACCTCCGCAGTTTAACCCGAGGGAAAGGTCCGACTCTTTAGTTATGTAACAGCTTTCCTAAAATGTAATCTTCTGGCTAATGTAAAACCTTCATAAAATCTTTAACTGTAAATTGGGGATAGAGAGTGAATTACCCCCTCGAGCTCCGCTTCATCTTGGTTTGAGGTGACAACGTTTTTATAACTGTTTTTCATTCTGTAACGTGGTAAAGTAATTTCTATACGAGTCACCTCAGTAGTTTGGGAATAGCCCCTGTTTCATCGGCCTGGAACCCCTTAGGTTGTTTTAGTGTTCATATCTAGGAGGGCAAGTATACGCCTCCATTCAGTTTGTGTTTCGGGCCATTTACTTAACCTGTTCTTTTCCGCAAAGGCTCTATAGGTTGGTACGAGATACCCCTGTTTCAAATTGTAAGTTGGGCCATGGAAGGCCAGAGAGTGTAAGAATTGTGTGGGTGCCTCGAGGAGGCTGAAAGAATCGGAGAGCCGGTTAGCTGTTTTTCTAGCTTTGTAATTGTAAAGAGTGCCTCTGGAAGGCTAGATATTGTAATTTTGGGTGCAAGTGCTCTTGATTTGGGGGATTTCTGCCCTTGACTTAATGTTTCCCAATTTTTAACTTGAATTGTGTAAACTGAATCCGTTATCACCGGAATTGTAAAACTGGGGGCTTCAGGCCCAAAGTGTTTAGGTTCTGAATCTTGGATTTTTTCCAATCTTCTTTAATGATTGCTACTTGTACCTGTAATAAAAAAAAGTGTTAAATTTGAAATTCTGAAAATATAACCTTCATTTTAAGTTTTAAATTAATTTTGATATTGTAGTTAGACCCATTCAAGCCCGCACCTTCTTTCATCACCTTTGCTTTCCACAGATACCCCGGAATAATAATAATAATAATAATACCGCCCGGGTTTTACGTCTCACCAATTAATTTTACTGTTACCGAGCAAGTGGCCGTGCGGTTAGGGTCACGCAGCTGTGAGCTTGCATTCGGGAGATAGTGGGTTCGAACTCTGTCTGTAGCCCTGAAGATGGTTTTCCGTGGTTTCCCATTTTCACACCAGGCAAATGCTGGGGCTGTTCCTTAATGAAGGCCACGGCTGCTACCTACCCAATCTCCCACCCTTCCGTCGCCGAAAATCTTCTATGTGTTAGTGCGACGTTAAGCAAATATTTAAAAAAATACTGATTTCAGAGATGCCGAGGTACCGGATTTTCTTCTCACAGTATTTCTTTTACGATCTAGTAAATCTACCGACACGAGCTTCTGGCGTATTTGAGCACTTTCAGACGTCACCAAACTGAACCAGGATCGAACCTGCCAAGTTGGGAGTCACAAGGCCAGCGTTCTGCTGTCTGCGCTATTCACCCTAGCATGTTGAACACAATTCACAGAGGAGCGGCCGTAAACATTAATTGTTGGAGATGTATGCGGAGGTAAAATTAAAAATTTCAAATCAAATGATGCGCATTATTTTCGTTCTATCATCCCTTTCGTAGTTTTTGATTGCCGCATTACAATGTAAAATATCGCAAATATGAAATCGGATGGAAACATTGGATTCTTCCACCTGCTTTCACGGGCCATACTACCCACCTGTCATTCCACCCACACCCGATTGGTGTGTCACATTTCCAAGAATACCAATATTAATTTGAAGTTGAAATTTAATGTGCAATCTAATCAGAGGTCAGGTAGTGAAATGTAATGATGGACACGTTAGCTGCAGAACAGTCATGGTAATGTGTTTCCCTGTAATTTCATTAGTCTGCCCGTTGATTAACTCGTGTTGTTTAAGAGACCTTCATTTATAATGCCTGTAATGACTCGATCGCGAAGCGTAATCATCCTAATACACAGATACACACACACATGCTACTTACGTGCGACATTACAGATTACCTTCACCCTGTGAATGAGAGCATAGCAACCCATAGAAGATCCGCAGGCTCACATTTGATAAGAAGCGTTTGGTATGGAATATGATGCCGATAATGTTGTTGCTGCTGGTGGTACCGGTGGTAGTTTCAAGAGGAGATGGAATACCTTATCTCGCTATTGTTAAAACTGATCTATAACTCTAAAATCTCCGAAGGTGAAATTTTGAAATATTTACGGCTGATTTCTTAAAGCATTTTTTTGCTAGGGGCTTTACGTCGCAACGACACAGATAGGTCTTATGGCGACGATGGGATAGGAAAGGCTTAGGAGTTGGAAGGAAGCGGCCGTGGCCTTAATTAAGGTACAGCCCCAGCACTTGCCTGGTGTGAAAATGGGATACCACGGAAAACCATTTTCAGGGCTGCCGATAGTGGGATTCGAACCTACTATCTCCCGGATGCAAGGTCACGGCCAACTCGCCCGGTCTTAAAGCTTAACCATTAATATTTAGTGATACCTAGTAAGAGTTAAACTAGTATTATGAGGTCTTCTATGGTCAACACGTTGATGAGCTATTTTATAACTGAAGTAGTTAATGTACCCGTGCTACGGTACGGAATTCTATATCGTATACTGAATTCTAGGTGAATAGATTTTAGAACTATTCCAGAAACATGACGAGGTCGCCATACGTTGTTTCCTGCAAGAAGACCGGGTTAGGGACCATTTTTAATGCAGTCTCCCTTGCCTAATGCCAGTCAGAGTTGAGTTTGGGAGTTTAAATTATGTCGGAAGGCACCCTTGCCTACTGCCCGTCAAATCAAGTTGGGCAGTTTTCATTACAATGGCAGACACTCACTCTCCACCTACCTTTTTACATACTCATAAATACTGTCTCTGTGGTTTTCGGAAAGTCTTAAAGGATCTGCCAATGGAGAGAAAACCAACATGACAGCAATATTAACGCAATAAAGCGTTTCTTAGTGCATATCTGCGTAAGTAGAAATTCAAAGCAAAAATGATTACAGATTAATATCTCTCAAGTAGACAAGTATCTAGGCGAAATCATTGAACCAGCAGGATTAAATGAGCAAGATAACGAAGAACTACAAAACTTCAAAGAGCATATAAAATGGCTTGGAAAAGATATAATATAAGAACTAGATCAAAGGCAAAATTATGACACTATAACACAGTAGTTAAAACAGAATCACTATTATAATTGGTGGCAAATTTCGAATAAAGATAATCGAAGAATATTAAAGGAAAATCCTCAGAAAAATCTTAGGATCAAAATGCGAAAACGAAATTTGGATGAAAAAGAAATCACATGAAATCTATAAATTTACAGAAAAAATCACCTATATCAACAGGAAACAGCGATTACAATTTCATGGACACTGATATAGAACGGATAATGAAGTGCTCGCAAGAAAATTTTAAACTTTGCCTTTTCAATAAAAAATCACAATAATTGGCTAAAAGAAATCATTGCAGACCTGAAGGAAATTGGCATTAACGAAGAAACCATTCAGGATAGAATAGAATTCAAACCTTTATTTATTCACAAAAACAAATTTTCAGTAAAGTCTACCCGACTAAATACGGGATGGACAGAACAACTTAAAGGGGAACACAGCGAGATGATGAAAGTATATTGGGAAGAGAAGCAAAAAGGTGGTAATAAGCTCAAACATGCTTCATAGTTGGGCATAACGAATCAAAAATTTGTTTTGTTATTGGGATGTACAATGGATAATTGGCCGGCGTATATTTGCAGTAGCCAGCCCCGTGGTGTAGGGGTAGCGTGCCTGCCTCTTGCCCGGAGGCCCCGGGTTCGATTCCCTGCCAGGTCAGGGATTTTTACCTCGACCTGAGGGCTGGTTCGAAGTCCACTCAGCCTACATGATTAGAATTGAGGAGCTATCTGACGGTGAGATAGCGGCCCCGGTCTAAAAAGCCATGAATAACAGCCGAGAGGATCCGTCGTGCTGACCACACGACACCTCGTAATCTGCAGGGCTTCGGGCTGAGCAGCGGTCGCTTTGTAGGCCAAAGCCCTTCAAGGGCTGTAGTGCCATGGGGTTTGGTTTGGTTTGGTTTCGTTTGGTTTGGTATAGCTGTAGTGTTAAATGGTTCTGTGACCCGAAATTGGAAACTACGAAACCCATATTCAGGTTTCGAACCTATTACCTCCCGAATGTAAGCTGACAGTTACGTAGCCACCAGCTCGGTAATTACTAAATTCCTTCCTGTTAATTAATTATTCCCTGAAAGCAATAGCCATCACAATTTAACGTGTAGCCTTAGAATGATTCAAAGTCCACGTTCATAGAAATGCAATTAGGTACGACGGGAAGATAAATTGCGATATGTAACAGTAAAACTATCTAGAGGGACTTCAACGGTACCACTACATGCTCTTTATAATGAACTCTTGGTTCTAAATCAATTGCCACAGTTTGTAATAGACTTCGCAGTCATCGTGGATACACCGTTCCTTACCTGAAACGAATTATTCACTTTGCCTTCACGAACGATCAATCCACTTTCATGTGTTGGACACGGTACTTAACAACACTTCACAGTTAATAGGAACTTAGGCCTCGACATGAAAGTTTCACATCCAACCAATGCTACACCAGTAATGTAGAAGTACACCAAGTCTGACGCTTGAAAAAGCCCAGAAGAAGGAGATAAAGAAAAAATACTTCAGAAATAATAAATAAAATTATACCTCATCGTAATGCCTGTTTAGTATCACGAATTTAGATATAGAGTTAAAACATATATTATAGCTGAAAACTATTTTACCTCCGGAATATTTTTCCCGGGTGGAAGCCATAATCTTTACAGCATTCATACAGAGAGAACTGCATGTCCTCGGGAGTTAGTTACGGCTGTAGTTTCACATTTCTTTCAACCGTGTAGTAGTATAAACACAGCTAAGCCATGTTGAGTATTATTACAAGGCCATATCAATCAATCATCTAGACTGCCAACTTTGCAACTTCCGAAAGGCTGCTAATCCCCCTTTCGATGAACCATTCGTTAGTCTGGTCTCTGAACAGATACCCATCCGATATGGTAGCACCTGCGGCTCGGCTAATAGTCCTCGGTCACCACCCCGCCGAACCTCCTCACCCGCAAGTTTTATGCGTGCGGATCACCTGCAAAATAAGTGTCCTTTCGTGATATCTAATGGAACTAGGAATGGAGCACGGCCATCCCAGGGATGTTTAAAGTGTGGATCACTTTCACATCTTGCTAAAATCTGTACTTCACCTAACAGCACATTTTCCTGTTTCACTCTGGTGCTGCCTCCAATAACTTAGGCCACAGGAAGTGACTAATACGCCCGGCTGAGTCAGTAACTTCAACTTTTCGAGGCTCAGCCCAGGTCAAGTCGGGCACCGAACTCTCTGAGAAGGAAAGATCCTCTAATATATCATCCGAAAGTCCGCGGGAATGTCTCAAAATCGCCTCTGAGACCTCAGGAAACGTACCATTTCGCAAAATTGAGATAAATAACGAACCAGTCACAGCTTTGTTTGACTCAGGATGTGTTAGCTCCATTATTTCTGAGGAGTGGTGTTCCAAATTTAAAATTTGTTGTAAATTCCCTGATTATGCTAAAGATCGTATCTGCAAATTTACTTGGAAAATTGAGTTGTGTGTAGCCAAACAGTTGTCATGCTCTGTGATATTATGGGCATATTTCATGTCGCATTCTGGTTTCATGCTCGATCTTCAGAGCAAACCTTGCACATTAAAGTTTGAAAGTAATTTACATGTTCCTCTTTTAAAATGTAGTTCTGTTTCATCTTCTTCAATTGCGCCTACCCAGAGTGAGACGTTGTCAGACCTCAGACATCTACCTGAGGACCAGGCCGAGAGTATTCGTCAGTTACGTCATTCTTTTTCCGATGTATTTTCGGAAACCCTTGGTGTTACTGACCTAATTGAATAAAATATTGAGGTAACTGATTCGATCCCTGTAAGGTTAACTCCACTTGGGCTATCTCCACCTAAAATGAAGGCACTTAAGGAGATCATTGATCAAATGTTGAAGGATGGCATTATTCGACTTTCGAAGTCAGCGTACACATCGCCCATCTTTCTTGTACCGAAACCCCAGGGTGGTTTCCGGCCTGTCATTGATTACAGGGCGTTAAACCGTAAGGTCTTTGTAATTGGTGATTGGTCAATCTGGGCAAGATCCTGTGTTCTGATTGGCTACTATAAGGCCAGGGTTCCCTTTAAAAGGGGCTAGGCAGTATTTCGTGAGAGTCTGAGGTCTTAAGTCTCTGAGCCGTCTTGGTCTTGGCCTGCCGAGCCCTCGAAGTTTCTGACTTTGTGAACGTCTCCTCGGTACCACCATGAGCAGCCTTGGGGTAAGCGCTGTTGGTTTTTGTCCGATTTTAAGTCCCATTTGGTTTCCGTTGGTGTATCACAGGAGTTTTCCCTAATCGCCACTCTTTTGATCAGATGTGAAAAGCTAGTTTTGATTTCACTCTAAAACGTAATAGTATTTGGTGCTTCCTCTCCCCTTCAACATTTTATTTGTGGAATTTGATTTGTACTGAGATTTACTTGCTTAACTCTTTGAACTTGTAGGAAGCTCTCGTCAAAGAATATATAACTTACGTGTCTCTAAGAACATGTATCTGTATCTTACCAAAGGTGTATCGGTATTTTCCACATTAACTGAAACATTTCGTAATTTATTTATTTTGTAAAGTCCATTTTGTAAATAATACTTTGAAAATCAAAGATCACTGTTAATTTTTCCGAACCGCAACCTAGACATATCCATGCCCCTAGTAGGTTCCCAGTTACGTCCCACGTTCCTTGTTTGTTATCGTGAAGTTGCCCTCACTGATATTTACTTCTGCTGTTTTCGCCACAGTTCATTACATGATTATGGTGTGTATAGTGTTTAGGTACCTTGTAATTTGATTTACTTTCCTGCCTTTAACAGTGTATGTGTAACCACTGAAGTACCGGTTACAGTTTATATCGGGACTGGTCGGGCACATTCGCGTGTAATCGGGTGCGCGAGTGAGTGATTAGAAAGCGTTTGATTGATGTTTGACTGATGTTTGTTGTTTAAAGGTGCCTGACATCGAGGTCGACCACTCAGCCTACAACATAATGAACAATGGTGGCATGGACCGGAATGGTTAGTTCAAGACGCAAGTACCTGGCCCACTAAGGATTCAAACGATTCTGCAGATGAACTTCCAGAAAGAAGGGATACGGTACAATGTTTAGTTAGTGCCACTTCATCTGACGAAGTCACGACAAGGTTACCATCTCTCCGTCGTCTGCATAGGGTGATCGCTTATTGCAACAGATTTATTTGCAATTCCAGAAAACACAACGTAAGAAAAACGGGACCATTATCTGCAGAAGAGCTAGCGATGGGACTTCAGATATGTATCAAACATGCTCAACTTGCGACATTCGCAAGGGAAATAGGCGAGTTGAAGTCGAACTTATAAGTTTCACCGCAAAGTTCTATAAGAAATCTGAATCCATTCCTAGATGGGAACGAGGTATTACGAGTAAGAGGACGCTTACAAAACTCTTTGAAGCATATGCAGAAAGGCATCAAGTCGTATTACCACAGCGTCATAATGTAACCCAGTTGATTGTGGCTGATGAGCATATTCGGCTGCTACATGCTGGTGAAAATCATGTAGCAGCTTCGTTTTTTGTTTTTTTTTTCTATTTGCTTTACGTCGCACCGACACAGATATGTCTTATGGCGACGATGGGATAGGAAATGCCTAGGAAGTGGTGATGATGATGATGCTTGTTGTTTAAAGGGGCCTAACATCGAGGTCATCGGCCCCTAATGGTACGAAATGAAACGACGAAGTAAAAGTTCAAAATCATCCACTGACCAAAATAAAAAATGTCATGAAGAATGAATGAATGAATGAATGAATGAATGAACATGAATTTAAAACAATCAGTGGATCCGTCTCAAAAAACTATTATAGTTAAAAGGAGTACAGACCAAGGGACCACTTCCAAAGCACTATCCTGAATCGAGAATTCTTGGTGTCTAAATGGGTCCAAAATACAGATCAAAGGCCCCTCAGAATGATACTTATAGCTTGTAATGTAGAACCATGGTATCCGTCCTGTTGCGGTACTAATCAAAAGTAGCAGAGACTTGCGGTATTCCACACATTATTGTACTACTCAGAGGTTATGAAATTCGACGTATAATACAGACCTATGGTTTTCTCACTTTGCGGCGCCATTTACAGGCAACGCAAACCTATGGTGTTCATCACATGAGAGTACTAACCACAGGGACCTCTCCCTATCCCGTGGTGTTCCTCATATAGTGGGTACTAATCATAGGCAAGGCAGAACCATGGTAGCTATCATCCCATGGTTCTGCTCATATGGTGGTACTAATCAAAGGTACTGCAAAAGCCGACCGCGCGGTGCTCCTGTGTGCTACTAATCATAAACCGATTTCGTACCTAATATAGTGGTACTACGCACAAGTAAAAGCGACCCTTGGTGTTCTCCACGTGGTGGTACTAAGCACATGTAGTTTCATGGTTCGAATGCAATCATCCCTTGGTCGCCCCTTTTAGTCGCCTCTCACGACAGGCAGGGGATACCGTGGGTGTATTATTCGTCTGCCTCCCCCACCCACAGGGGGTGTGTGTTTGGTCCGCGAGAGGTATTTTATTTCCCTCAAGTCCGCCGGCAAGCCGGTTAGGACCCCCCTATCCGCCACCTGGGACGCGCCACGTGGGAGTATCACCTCTCCCCCTGCTACGCCTGCGTAGCAGGTTCGTGGCCTAGGAAGTGGAAGGAAGCGGCCGAGGCCTTAATTAAGGTACAGCCTCGGCATTTGCCTGGTGAAAATAGGAAACCACGGAAAACCATCTTCAGGACTGCCGACAGTGGGGCTCGAACCCACTATCTCCCGATTACTGGATACTGTCCGCAATTAAGTGACTGCAGCTATTGAGCTCGGTAGCAGCGTCTCTTAGGTTGAGATATTGGGTAGTGAACATAAAGAAAGTGGTACGGACTGTAATTCGCAAATGTGTGAAGTGTTTCAGACTACGAGCCTCAACAGCAATGCAGCTCATGGGACAGTTACCTTCTCCTCGAGTGACTCCATCGCGGCCATTCTTGAATACGGGAGTTGACTACGCTGGCCCGTTGTACATTAAACGGGCTGCAACCAGTAGCAAGGTCAAGGTAAAATGCTACGTAGCATTGTTCGTTTGCCTTTGCACCAAGGCAATACACTTGAAATTAGTTTCGTGACTTAACCACACAGGCCTTTATTGCCGCCTTACGAAGATTCGCAGCCAGGAGTGGGAGGTGTACAAACCTACATAGTGACAATGCTACTAACTTTGTAGGAGTAGAAAGGAATTGTTGAAGGTGAACCAGTCGGAACAGTGGAAGACAGATGTGCTGAACAAGGCAGCGCAAGAGGGATTCACTTGCCATTTCATTCCTGCTGATTTGCCTCACTTCGGGGCACTCTGGGAAGCTGGAGTGAAACCCATGGAACATCATTTGCGAATAACTACTGGTAATGCCTGCTTGACATATGACGAGATGTATACCCTACTTTGCCAAATAGAGGCATGCCTAAACTCACGAACGCTCGTTAGACTCTCAGACGACCCTGATGAACACTCATACCTAACTCTTGGTCACTTTCTGATTAGAGCTCCCCTGTTATCCTTTCCTGAACCTGACCTTAATGAAGGTGTGCACTGTTATACTTCCAGATGGCGCTACATTCAGGCGCTGCAGCAGAACTTTTTTGAGATATTGGTCTAATGACTATCTTAATAGCTTACGACAGCGGCAGAAACTGTTGACGAGTCAGCCTAACCTTCAGCCTGGACTGTCGTCTTAGTTAAGGACAACATTCTTTCTCTCTCTTGGCGATTTGCAACGGTCGAGGAAACTCATCCTGGGAAAAAACGGAGGAGTGCGTACGGTTACAATTCGCACCAGCAATGGAATTTTGAGGCGTTCTGTACGTAAGTTATGTCCATTGGTAGCTCAAGACTGATACTTGCAAATACATTCAGTGTCTCATTCCTTTTTGGGGTTACATTCTTTACTCTTGTATTGTAAGATTTTAATTACGATCAGTGTACTTTATTGTTTGTGTTTAGTGCTGTACTTTTTATTGTAGGATTTGAATTAGTTCACTTAGGTTTCATTATTTAAACATCGTGTACATTTTTGCTATGTTATATTGGTTGAAGTTGTGCGTGTCTCGTAAATGGCATATGTATTGATGCTGAAAGAACTTCATAATGTGACTATGTGTTCAGTTTAAATTCAACATTCCTTATAATTGTTATATGCGATACATTTAGGTGTGGCGGTATGTGATTGATCTGAGCGCCACTGCATTGGCGCTGCGCCACTTCCTGGGGTTGTTTATATCGGGTATGGTCGGGCACCTTCGCGTACAATCGGGTGCGCAAGTGAGTGGCTAGAAAGCAGCATGGCTGCTGGACTATAGTAAAATGTGCTATGCGGACAATTTCTGTAAATATCTAAACCATCGCGTGAGCGACAGGTTAAACAAATGTATCACGATGTATATGTAGTGTAATACACCTAGTATATGTATAATTTAATACATTTCATCTTTTTATGTGTATGAACCAGCATGTGGTTCCTAGCACCACGTGTTCTCAGGGACCTCTCCGAATGAGGTCGGAACAACAGCGTTGATTTATTCAACTATCCGAGTGAATCGAGTCACAGCAACGGCTGACTCGCAGCAGACAGTGCTTAGTAGTGGGATACAGCCCATGCACGGTTCATTATCGGAACGCTGGATATTGGCTGCGAGCGAAACGTAAAGAGCCATGGCTCACAGAAGGAATTGTACGCTTACGGATTTATTACGGACTATCGCTCTCACCTCATTTGAAAACCATACACTCACTTGCATTTCCAATAGCAGCGAGGCTTAAATAATAGTTGGATTATAATTTCGAAGTAGATAGTAAGTAGTTAGGCTAATTATAGGATCTTCTGTTAATTAGATTAACCCGTTTTGCTTGGTATTATAACTTAGTTGATATTCGAAAATAGAAAAACTCAACTCTCTACTCTACTCTACACTATGACTACGAGTCTCGCTTATGACCACTCAGAATTATCTGTTTTATATTGGAAAGACTGCCCACCATTCGCTTAGTTTGTATAGCTCATCATTGCACAAGACTTAAATCATCGAATCACAAGAGCACCAGCTGCATTTGGACATAGGCTGTATTTTTAATCTAAATCTGTATAGTTATTTAATGAAATTGTCACTGTAGGGGAGAGGCTTCGTAACTTCAACACTTGCTGCGAAGAGGTGGCTGTAGGAGAAACCCGAAACTGAAGGCTGTATGGCATGTGTAAGGACGTAGTTCCTAGAATGATGATGATGATGCTTGTTGTTTTAAGGGGCCTAATGGTACGAATGGTACGAAATGAAAGAACAAAAATTGCAAAGGCATCCACTGACCAAAATAAAAATAAAAAATGTCATGAAGAATGAATGGATGGACAGAAACCCAACAAAACACAAAACAAACAAACAAAAACAAAAACCAGTGGATCGGATTCAATAGAGAACGAAAATAACATTATTACCGACCAAGGAACCACTTATAAAGCACAATGATGCTTGGTGTCTAAAGGGGGTGCAAAATCCACGTCTAAGGCCCCACAGAATGGTACATGTCGCGAGTAAAATAGAACCATGGTATGTGTCATGTTGGGGTATTAATCAGAAGTAGCGAAGACTCACGGTGTTCCACAAAAGATGGTACTACTCACAAGTACTGTACTTCGTACAGGTAACGCAGACCTATGGTGCTTCGCACACAATGGCGCCACTTACAGCCAACGCAAACCGATGAGTTTCCTCACCTAGGGTACTAGTCACGGGTGCCGGTCCCAAGGGCCCCGGGGTGTTCCGCACATAGTGAGTACTAATCACAGGCAACGCAGACCCACGGTGTCGCTCATATAGTGGTACAACTCACAGGCTACGCCCAGACCGGCGGTGTTGCCCACATGGGTACAACGCACGGGTACTGGAATCCACCAGGCCAGGCTCTTTACTGCAACGAATCACAAATATATTTCGTACCAAGTTAGTGAGACTACTCGCAAGTACATGCAACCCATGGTGTTCCCCGCATGATGGTACGAATCAAGAGTATTTTCATGGTTCTAATTCATTCATCCCTTGGTCGCCCCTTTTAGTCGCCTCGCACGACAGGCAGGGGATACCGTGGGTGTATTATTCGTCAGCCTCCCCCACCCACAGGGGGTGTGTGTTTGGTCCGCGAGAGGTATTTTATTTCCCTCAAGTCTGCCGGCAAGCCGGTTAGGACCCCCCTATCCGCCACCTGGGACGCGCCACGTGGGAGTATCACCTCTCCCCCTGCTACGCCTGCGTAGCAGGTTCGTGGAGTTCCTAGAATGAAGACCAGATGGAAAATGGTGGTGGTGATTATTGTTTTGAGAGGAAGTACAATTGGGCAACCATCCTGTATTGACACTAATTATAGAGAAAAAGTGGCAGGGGTCAGTCACTTCGAAAAGTCAAGGTATCGGCCAAAGAAAGACAAGGACCACGAAGGGCGTGAGGATGAAAGACTTCCAAGCCCTGGAACTGAATAGCGTCGAGGTCTAAAAAGAACAAGAGTTGACCAAGGAAGGTCGGATAAAATAGATGAAAGTGAGGAGCCTTGCACAAGAAAGTGGAAGCAATGCCAGGACTCAGCTAAACGTCCCCGTGGTCGTCAAGTCACGCTCCTCAGTTAAGAGACCTTGGGGCCCTTTCTTTCGTCCCTTACGACAGGCAGGGGATATCGTGGCTGTTATTCTACCGCCGCTACCCACCGCGGAAACCAGATCGAAGTAGTGAGCGTTGAAATTTTTTGCTGTTACCTACAGTACACACAGATGTTATAGGATTGGTGACTCGAAAGTGCCGTGTATCGGATCACTGTATCAGTTCAGTAACGTGAGTGGAATCAAATGAACCGATTCAGTAAAATGATGATGATGATGATGCTTGTTGTTTTAAGGGGCCTAACAGCGAAGGTCATCGGCCCCTAATGGTACGAAATGAAAGAACAAAAATTACAAAGGCATCCACTGACCAAAATAAAAATAAAAAATGTCATGAAGAATGAATGGATGGACAGGAACCCAACAAAACACAAAACAAACAAAAACAAAAACCAGTGGATCTGATTCAATAGAGAACGAAAATAATAGTATTACCGACCAAGGTACCACTTATAAAGCACAATGATGCTTGGTGTCTAAAGGGGGTGCAAAATCCACGTCTAAGGCCCCACAGAATGGTACATGTCGCGAGTAAAATAGAACCATGGTATGTGTCATGTTGGGGTATTAATCAGAAGTAGCGAAGACTCACGGTGTTCCACAAAAGATGGTACTACTCACAAGGATTGTACTTCGTACAGGTAACGCAGACCTATGGTGTTTCGCACACAATGGCGTCACTTACAGCCAACGCAAACCGATGAGTTTCCTCACCTAGGGTACTAGTCACGGGTGCCGGTCCCAAGGGCCCCGTGGTGTTCCGCACATAGTGAGTACTAATCACAAGCAACGCAGACCCAGGGTGTCGCTCATATAGTGGTACAACTCACAGGCTACGCCCAGACCCGCGGTGTTGCCCACATGGGTACAACGCACGGGTACTGGAATCCACCAGGCCAGGCTTTTTACTGCAACGAATCACAAACATATTTCGTACCATATTAGTAATACTACTCGCAAGTACATGCAACCCATGGTGTTCCCCGCATGATGGTACGAATCAAAAGTAGTTGCATGGTTCTAATTCATTCATCCCTTGGTCGCCCCTTTTAGTCGCCTCGCACGACAGGCAGGGGATACCGTGGGTGTATTATTCGTCAGCCTCCCCCACCCACAGGGGGTGTGTGTTTGGTCCGCGAGAGGTATTTTATTTCCCTCAAGTCCGCCGGCAAGCCGGTTAGGACCCCCCTATCCGCCACCTGGGACGCGCCACGTGGGAGTATCACCTCTCCCCCTGCTACGCCAGCGTAGTAGGTTCGTGGTCAGTAAAATGAATCGAATATCCCACCATTGCAAGTGAGGTCGGATATGAAACACAAAAGC